>NC_142338.1:53990833-54304722 GCF_054954075.1 Amborella trichopoda | reverse complement strand
TGGAACTCTCTCTTTATTGATTGATAAAAAATATACAAGAGCGCTGTAAATATACGGCCTTTAACAGTTAAAGATAAATACCAACGGTTATGGATAACTACTAACTAATTTTATCACAATCAAAAAACACTTAAGAGATATATATCCATACATATACATATCTCATTATGTATTCATAATGATGTATATTAATATACATATGCATACTCTAATAATATACAGAAACTATAGTTTTTAACAGGGTCGTCGGTATTTTCCACATGACAAATTTTAATAGGTTTAATATGAGGTTTGGAGAAATTGGACCTCCTTTGTCTTGTGTTTACATTGTAAATGAATGGAGGGTCTTTGTTTCTTTCATGTGGATTTTCAAACATTACTAATTGTTACATGAGTGGTTCAAAGTGTGAGGATATACAGTCCGCCCTCTATCTGTAATTGGACTGAATCTTCTCTGAACTGAGAACTACTTTCAGTCCTTCTCTATTGATTGTCGATAGTTATGTGTGGCTTCTCTGAACTGAGTAGGACTGAATCTTCTCAGTACTGAGAACTACTTTCTGTCCTTATGTAATGTGATCCTCTAAAGAGAGGCATAAATTTATCCTTCTTTCTTTTCAGTCCTTCTCTATGTGATCCTCGAGAGAGAGGCACAAATTTGTTCTTTCTTTTTTTGAACTTTGACCATTTCACCCCACCCTTGAATTTTGCTACAAGATTTTCTATTCTAGCACGACTATACTATCCACTTATTCCTATCGGTATAACACGGGTTAGAAATATTTTTTAGATCTTGAATTTTGGGAATATAAACTAATTTTAATAAAAAAAAATCGAAATCAACTCTTTATATACTAAAAAAAATGCCTCAAGATTAAATAAAAACCTTCATCTTTTGAAGAGCTTCAAAATTCAATTTTTTATTTTGAAAATTGTCACAAAACTCAAAATTCAATTTTTTAATTTGGAAATAATCATCTATAATTTTTTACTAGTTCCTAAAATTCTTGACTAAAACAATCTTTTTAAATAAGACAAGGGACTAGATCCATGATATGCCCCCACATAAGCATAGTTTTTGTAGGATAAATCGTCTACCATGAACCAAATGCTTACCGTAAAGTAAGCTACTAACAACTTGCCCTCCATTTGCTTTAAACCCCTGGTCTCTCGCCCCCTCCGTGACACAAGCGACACCACCAACCCAGTCGCCCTACCCAAAATTGGTAAGAAGACTAAAATGCCTCATCCAAAATCGATAAAAAACTAAAACGCCCTTATTATCTTTTAGAACTCGGAACCGGTTCCGATCCAATACCCACCAAAGGGATTTGGATTCGCAACTCGGACCCATTCTGCAGGTTAGACATGTCAATAATCGTAACTAAAAAAAGAAGGGGCCAAAATGCCTTTCAATTTGTTGCACCTATCCTGTTTTAGAACCCAGATCAGGTTCGATCCATTACCCACCAAAACAGATTTGTAACTAGCAATCTCGACTAATTCTGCAGGTCATATAGAAATATAACCAAAAAAAATCAAAGCTGTGAGAATCATTCTAAGCTTCCTTAGACCTCGACCGCCATCCAATTCGAACCAGGCAATTCCGGTTTGGCCAAATTGAAACACCTTGCCTTACCATTAGAATGCAAGGGTACTTTCGGCAATTCTGGTGTCCTTAACCTCCAAATTTGGTGATCACCACGCGGTTGGTCCAAATTTAAGGGCCTCCTATATAACTCAAACCCCCCGCTATTCAATGCTTTGTTGGGAAATCGTGGTTGAGGAGAGGGCCAACATGGGTGATACAACCCAGCTAGTGGTTATGGCCCTTGTGACCATGCTAATGTGCTTGCCCATGCCCCATGCGCATGCCCAAGGTGAGCTTGCCGACCCCGAGCCCGTGCCTAAACCCGCATTCAGCTCTGTCTCAGGAGGCTCGGTGCCTCTTCGACCGCACTACGAGCTTGCTGAGCCCTTGTACAGGCGAAGGAACGAGCCAGGACTGTTGTGGACTGCTTCCCAAGTCGTCAACTTAATCACTAATAACAATGATTAGTTTTTTATTCCTTCTTATGTTGTGATCTTCCTTGTCTAGATTATTTGGGGGACAAATAATTGGTTTGTATTTTTTGATCTGCTTTTGAGATGAATGGTGGGTGTGCATTCTAGATCTATGTTGAAGCGTTTGTAGTTATGATCGGGATATTTTAAAAAATTATGTTTCCCCTTGGTTTAAATTTTCTATAGCTTTGAATTAGTGTTTGCAAAAGTTTAGATTTGAAGAACAGCTCTCTAATTTTTTCGGCCTTCAAAGAGAGAGAGAGAGAGGCCTTCACTTTGGCACTGCATTTGCCATAAAATTGCAGCTTCTCACTTTGGTATTGGTACTGCGTTTGCCATAAAGTTGCATATGAAGACATAGCCCATCAAGAAACCACTCAAGCCATTGGTGGTTGGGGTGGTGGGTGTTATACCATGATGTTTTGAGTTCCAACGGGATATCTCTTGAGTCAAGAGCCTCAACAGATAAACAATTCTCTCTCTCTCTCATTTATTAACATATCGGTGCCACAAGCTAGACGACAACAACTGCAAAGAAACTATATGAAAAATAATTGTTGAAATAGGTAATTGAGACAAAGACTCAACTAAAAAGTATGTAATAAGATTGCTTAGCTTTTGATACAAAGAGGTCACAATCAACTTTGGTCTTTAAATTTGAAATTATGCCATTGGTGATATGTTGGGTTGATGATATGTTCGGCTTAAAGCTCAAATTAAAATTTCTCGAATTTGATCTAAACTAAGCGGTTGGATTTGACGTAAGATGGGTAAGGTTTATTGCGACACAATTGGACCAAATGTAAAATGGTCTCGAGCATACAATCCCAAAATTAATATACTTATGTTTTAAAGGAAAAAATCATGTAGGTGCATTGTTAATTAAAGATAAAGTTGTAGTAATCTATGTTCACTTTATTTGAAAGACGTAGATTTGATATTGCAGAAGATGCATTACTTTTACTATTGTATTCATTTTGAAGGTATCCATTAGAGGGGGATAGAATTGTTCTTCTTTTTTAAGGGAGATACGATTGTCTTATGTGCCTTCTTTTTTTATCCTTTCCAAAGTAATACTAGAGTTTTAATAATAATAAGAAATTGCATATACAAAGCATAATTCAATTAGGAAATGTGAAATAACAGAAAAACATTATCTTCAAGAACTTCTAACCAGAGTCTTTCAACGAAAGACTCTCATCTGCCTTCCCATTAGCTTCAAAACTCACTACCAATCTCTACTGTGTTCACAACAATTGAATAACTAGTTTGTCTTTCTAGGATTATATATAGGCCCTCCAAAATAGTATGATCATCTCCGCCTCATTTGCTGTTTTTATGTCCACATGACCCAGAGAATACTAACGAAGAAATTTATCTCTAAATAATCCCCCAAAACCAGCAACATCTGGTTCCCGAGAGAATTACCATCAAAGTTCATCAAAGAAGTACTACGCGCCTTCTTTCCGTAACCTTTATGGTTGATCACTGTTGAGGATGACATTCCTAAATTCCCCATGCTCTCGATCCCAGCTGCAATTTAAATGATAAAAAATTTGGGCACCTCAATCTCAAAGACTGAGCTATCAAAATATCCTTATGTTCCTTTCCTTCCAAATGTCTCATAGGTTGGAGAGTGCTAGACATTGCCATAAAGAACATAACAAGATTGAACCGTTTCCATTTATAAGAGTAGTAGCCATCTTAATGGTGAATATTAAGTAAATGAAAAATTATAAAAAAAATTGTTTCATGCGGGCTGGATCACATTTTTACAATATACCATCCCAAGGTATGAAGCGTCCATCTTAAAGATGGATGCAAATAAGTGGTCCATCTAAAAACAATTGAAATTGATGGTCCAAATGTTTTCTTAATAGAATTATTATTTTAATTTTCTAAATTTATTTATTTATTCATATTCATGATCTCCGTGTTAGAGATTACAAGTCCCTAAAAATTAAGTCAAAAAATCCATCTCAAAAATAGATTATTAAGAGGTGACTCATTTCTATATGGACTCATAGAAACTGAGTCCAATTAGACTACACACTCTTAAAGCAAAAATTATAAATACCCCGTTACTACACTCCTAAAGCATGCTCCACCCTAATACTTTTTAAATGGCTTTTATTTGTGCATTCACCCCCCTAAATGAAAAAATAACTTTTCTAGGATAAAAATACCCCCCATGTATTTAAGATAATTTCTCTATCTTAAAACTTGAAATTTCAAATTCTAGAAAGAGATCAATCTTTTTTTTTTGGTAAGTTAATTTAAGAATAGAACCTAGGATGTAGCACTATAAAAAGAGAAACTATCTTAAATTTAAAATTTTTAGAGAGAGAAATTACCTCAAAATTTTCAGAGAGAGAAACTATATCAAATCTCAAGTTTTAGATAGAGAAATTATTTCAAATTTCAAGTCATTTATTAGTGACCCTTTAAATTATAGTTTATGTCTCTAAAAAGAATTTTGAGATGGTTTTTCTGACTACATCTTGAAATTTGAGATAGTTTATCTTTCTAAAAATTTTGATATAGTTTCTACATTTAACATTTTGAAATTTAAGTTAGCTCCTCTCTAAAAAATTTAAGTTATTGTATCTCTCTAAAATTTTAAACTTCAAGTTTTAAGATAGGGAAACCATGTTAGATACACATGGGGGTGTTTTCGTCCTAGAAAAGCTACTTTCTTAATTTGAGGGTGGGTGCAAAAATAAAAACCATTAGAGTTAGTGATGTGGTTTAAAAGTAGGATATGGTTTACATAAGTTTGACGCCTTCAACAATCGATGTAAGGCGAACTTTCAAATAGCGTTGAAGATATGTTTTCAATACCAAAAATCTTTATGATGCCTAAAAATTTATTTTCATCTCTAATTATAAAATTAAAAGCTTCAAAAATAGTGTAGATCAAGGAGATCTTGAGCACTTAAAGATCTTGACAATTAACGGTCTAGACAATGCATTATAAGATGTACTATTTTCAATACTTGAAGTCTATTTTTTTTTATGTCAATGTATCTCATGTTTGAGATGATCGGATTTGAGGTTTTTTAGATATCAAAATAACTTCTTCTAGTAAATTTTTGAGGTGTGCCTTAATTTAATTGTTTAGGGCTTCAACCTTTATTTACCCAAAAGAGCCTCAACCTTATATAAAGTTTTTCCTTAAAAAGTATTGGGGTAGGGAAAAAAGTATGGTCTAGTTGGTATATATAATTTTTCCAAAAGTAAAAGAGCCAAATTGGATTGAAAATGAGAAAAAAAAAGGGAACTAATGGAAACACTAGACCACAATTTAGGATAAAAGTCAGGCGTATCGACAATTCAAGGCACCAGACCATAATTTAGGATAAAAGTCCGGCGTATCGACAAGGCTTTCATAGTAATAACGGTCGTTATCGAGGGGAAACGGCATTTTACGTAAGGGATGAGAAAGTGGAAAACAAAACGGGAAAGAAATTTAAAACAATGAGAAAATGACAAATTTTAAAAAAATGGAAATATTTAAATGGAAATTTATCAGAATACCTATGAGATATGAGCTATTTAACAATTTACCCATGTTGTTTGATTTTCTTTCAAAATACCCAAGAAAAGACACATGGTATAATAGTTACCATGTGTAAAATATTACATATTTTTTATAAATTGAAGTATCTTTTCTTTAGGAATGGGACTTGGGCTGGTGGTTAGCCATTGAGATTTAGCAATATTAGATGAACTAACGAAAAAAAAAAAAATATCATATCTTTTCTTCAAATATAAATGATGTTATTTCTAATATATTTTTTTTAAAAAAATGTAGAGGTTTAGATAGGAAAATAAAAAGAATAAAAATAGAAATAAGCCTTAGTGTTGTGTGCATGCGCGAGTGTGTTTGTGGGTGCAGTTTGTATAAGGTATAAACCTTAAACAACCAAAGAAAAGGGCACCTCTAAATATCGTTAAAAGATGCACTATCAGTGTTGAAAACCCTTAGGACCTCCCCACTGATTTATCCAAAAAAAAAACCCTTATAATGACCTAAAAAACTATTTTTTGCCACTATTTGCAAAATTTAATGCTCCTAAAAAATTTAGATCAACGTTCGAAACAATCTTCTTGGAAGGATTTTTGGGGTGCTCCTTGCTACAGCATATGGTTAAGAGACACTTCCTTGAAATAACACCTCGGGAATAACACAAAGTTCTTGAGTTTTTAGACTTATCTCCGATGATGCACATTGGCATGCCAAAGCATTTATCACGATTTTACCATTCCTTCCTCTATGCTATCATTGACACCAGTGTTTGAAAACTAGGCAAGACCAACTTCTTGAGTTACTCGAACTCTACATTCCGCCAATTCTGAAATAAAAACATCAAACATTCGCCGAGTCTTCTCAGCTCCTGAAATTTTATTGATAATGTTTGTAAGACTCAACTGAGCATCTAACAGACTTGGCGAATCTCTGGACTCTGCAGGTTCACATTATCTGACTCAGGCTTGGGACCCCATCAAGTCCCGAGTCTAAACCAATTCCTTGCTTTCAAGTACTGGGTGAGATAACAAAACATCGGGACCGCTAATCCCTCTTTAAGAGCCGAGCATCTGATCCCACCATTTCCTCAAGTAATTCCCCCCACATTTAAAAGAAAAAGGAAAAGAAAAAGTAAAGAGACAGAATGAAGAAAAGAAAAGCAAAGAGAGAATGAAGAAAAGAAACGTAAAGAGACAGAATGAAGAAACGAAACTCAAAAAAAAAATAAAAAGTTAAGCAAGAGGCTAAAGGAAAGAACTAGTAGCTCATTTAAAAAGATCAGAGCTTTCATCCCAAATTGATCATCCATTCATTTATCCCCAGAAAGGCTGACATGAATCCAACCCACCAGCGTCATGCCATTCCACATCAAATCTCATCCTACCTACTCACCTACTCTCTTTCTTTCATCCCTTTGAACCAAACCAATATTATATAGGAGATTTGTAATCTTTCCTCCTCGCATTTTTTCGGAAGAGTTTGTTTCTGTATTCATCATAGCCACTTGGCTTTTGCATCAGTTTAACTTTGCTTCTTCCACTATCTTCGATTTTCCACACTAGCACATCTTCCGGTTTAGTTTCTCACTCTATGGATGTCTTGTACGAAATTGTGAAGACACTTGCCAGCGCACTTGGCGAACATGTCATTGATCCCCTTTGTCAACATATTTCTTTCTTAGTCAATCACAAGGAGAACGTTGAGCAAATGGAAAGCACAACAACAAAATTGACAAAGCAGAAGAATGACATTAAGGATGATATAGATGCAGCCAAACGAGTTGGAAGAATCCCTAGAGAACAAGTAAGCCACTGGTTAAAGTGTGTTGATGAAATTGAAACAAGAGCCCACGAAATACAATCAAAGTATGAAAAAGGTAAAACATGCTTAGGAGGGTGGTGCACAAATTGTTGGCCAGCCTACAAATTCAGCAAGAGAGCGGCCGAGCTCAAGTTAGAGATCGAAAAGATGCACAAAGAAACCTTTGATGAATTAGTCATAATCCCACCTCCACAGCCTGTGATAGAGATAGAAACCCAGCCAATCATGGGCCAAACAGCTCAGCGTACAATGCAGGAGGTTGTGAACAACATAAATGCGAAGGAGAAACGTGATTGGTGTGTGGGGCATGGGAGGGGTGGGGAAGACCACTATTGTCCAAAATGTCAACAATCAGCTGTAACAGTCGAGTTCTGGGTTTGAAATCGTGATATGGATCAGAGTTTCCATGAATCCAATTTTATCAAATATACGCGAGAAGATTGCAGAACGCTTGATGCTAGATCTGTCAATGTACAGTGCTGAGGTGGGGACACAAAAGATATTGAATCTTATGAGGACAACGAGATATCTCCTAATCCTAGATGACATGTGGAACCGGATGGAACTCAAAGAAGTTGGAATTCCTAGACCAAACAACAAGAATGGGAGTAAGATTATTGTGGTGAGTCGATTATGGGATGTGTGTACCGACATGGAGGCTGACCACATAATTGAATTAAAAAATTTGCCAGAAGAGGAAGCCTGGAGTCTATTTCTTAAGAAAACTGGCATGCAGATTGATAATCCATCAATAAAACAACATGCCGAGGCTGTTCTTAAAAATTGTGAGGGTCTACCCCTGGCGATCATCACCGTGGGACGGGCCATGGCAAACCGACATACAACAAGAGAATGGGATGATGCCAAAAGAGAATTGGAGCAGTTAGCTTCCAATCTTCGAGGTATGGTTCAAGATGTATTTATCCCTCTAAAATTTAGTTATGATAGATTAGATTATGATGCATATAGGTCTTTCTTTCTGTATTGTGCTTTGTTCCCCCAAGATTACTTGATAGGGGAACTTGAAATAAGTGATTATTGTATAGCGGAGGGATTAGTAGATGATAGACGAGGTGATCTTAAAGATGTTCGTGACAAGGGGAAAACTTTAGTAGGAAGCCTCAAAAACTCATGCATGCTTGAAGGTGATAATCATGAAAACACAGTGAAAATGCATGATGTAATGCGAGATTTGGCACTATGGATCACTTCTAGTGAGTCAGGGGAGCATGATCCCAAGTTCATTGTTTGGGCTCATACTAGAACACGGAAGGGACCAAGGGCCAATGAATGGCAAGAAGCTGACAGAATTTCATTGGTGGAAAATGACCTACAGGATCTCCCTCAATTGCCACAATGCCCAAAACTTGTCACATTGATGCTTCAAAACAATCATTCTCTAAATGTCATCCCACAAGAGAATTTCTTTCAGTGCATGTGTTTCCTTCGCATGCTCAATTTGAGTCTCACAGGAATTACATCTCTCCCAAGTTCCTAATCCCAATTGGTGAACCTTCGTGTTCTTCGTCTGAGTGGTTGCAAGAAACTGGGAGAGTTACCAATAACAATGGGAGAGCTCCAAGAACTCCGACTCCCGGACTTATCAACTTGTTATGGGATCAAAGAGTTACCTGCAAGTTGTAGGAAGTTAAAAAATCTAAGGCACTTAGATCTATCCCACACACCAGACCTTGTACAAGTTCAACCTAATTTATTCTCTAATTTGCATAATTTAGAGGAGTTACTCATTTTGCCCAGTGGTTTGAAATGGAAAATGGACAAGAGAAGCAGTGCGAAAAGAGCAGTGAGCATATATGAGCTGAAACACTTATCTTGCTTAACATGGGTGGGGATTTCTATAGAAGGTGTTGCCTCTTGGGATTGGCTCCAGTTGCATGTTAAGAGTATACAGCAATTGGAGCTACGCCACTGCACTATTACTGATGACACCTTGTTCACCCTTGACAATGCTCAAAGCATGAAACGGCTAATTTTCTATCGTTGCCATGGTTTGGTTCGAGTTCCCACTCGTTTCTTGATATATCTCCGAATAGAACATTGTGATGAATTGGGGAATGTGGTGGTTGGAGATGAAGCCAAAGAGGATTCCTTTCAAAGCTTAAAGCAATTGGTCCTTGACTCATTGCCTCATTTGAGTATACTCTGTGTGGGGGTGTTGCCAAACCAATGCTTTGGTAACCTTAAGAGAATATCCATATGGAGGTGCCCAAGTTTACAAGTTCTCTTCACAAATGGCATGGCCCAAGTGCTCCAAAGTTTGGAAATTTTAAGTGTGTGGGATTGTAAAGGAATGGAGACGGTGACAGAAGATGAGGAGCTACAAGGTGATATATTCCCAAAGTTGATAAAATTAGAACTATGCTATCTACCCAAACTAGATGTTATTTGTCATCATGCCTTGCAGTGGCCATCACTAGAGTTGGTGGTCATACTTGAATGTCCAAGGTTAAAGAGGGTCCCTTTTGGTGTGGGAAGTGCAAAAAGGCTACGAGACATTGGAGTAGACAGAAAATGGTGGGAAAGTTTGGAGTGGGAAGACCAAATATCATCAACTCCCTTCGACAACCCCAATTCTATAATGAGGGTGAAGGGGCAGACATAGATATGACTTCATTGAGGAACCCCAAGTTCTATAATGAGGATGAAGAGACGGACATTAGAAATGACTTCGTCAAGGAAGAGGAAGAGTGAATTTGAATAGTTGGAGCCCATGACGTGGCAGAGAGAAGAGGATTGAACACAAATTCTTTGCTGGTTTTATTGTCTATTTAGTGATGATGATGGAAATAAATTAATGCCATTTCAAATGAATGTAAGATGTTCAGTTAATAAATGACCGTCTTTAAGTTTAGTGAACATGGGTTCAAGATGTCAAATGTTATACCTTGTTTTATCTGTTTCAAGCTTCATTAATTTTGTAAAAGCGTAACATATGGAAGGCGCCAAAAACCGTCTTAAAGGACCCAATTAAATCCTGCAATTACAATCCATTATTCTTTCCCATCGAAAGCATCCGATCACATATCGTCAATTTACTGAGCAAATTCCAAGTCGCTTACAATTTGATTATTTCGCTATCCATCCGGGATTTGTAGATAGAAAAGTTCTAAATGAAATATTACAGGAAGTACCCAAGCAACTGGAGCTCTAAAGAAAATAAATAAGAACTCCCAAGACTATCAGAACAGAGGCACCATGACAAACAGTCATGATTGAGATTTAACTCCATAATATATTATTATTTTGGAAAAGACTAACACTCCATCATATATTACTATTTTGGAAAATGATCAGTATTTTCGCCTATAGGCTCAACGACGTCCAATTTTTTTGGACGGCGTGGATTAAAGACCGTCACGGACATAGCATGTCCGTGGCGGTCTGTCATGGATATAACATGTCCGTAAAGATATTTTTTTCATGCAAAAAATATACAGGGACCACCATGGCTTCCATAGGACTGTGGCGGTTTTTAGGCAAAACTGTCACAAGCAGGGACGAAACACTTTAGAAATTCGCCTATAGGCGTTTTCCTATTACTTTAATTAATATGAATAAATAAAATTGCTAATCATTAGAATGCGGAACACCTAAAAAAGTGATAAACGAAGAGTGAACTCCTTTTCTTTCCTCATATCTGTACAATAAATATTGGGACCACCTATCTTCAAATATAGTCTCCAGAATTTTGCGCAACATCCCAGTTATAGCTGGACATTAGAACTTGTAGTTGGCTTTCAGGTAAATCACTACCTCTTGCTGCATTAAACCACAAACAACAGGAGGAAATAAATAAGAACAAAAAAACTCAACTTTTCATGTTCATAAAAGAATGTATGAGGTGTTAGAATAGATCTAGAGGCACTAGTAAAACTTTTGATATTTCACTTGTAGAAGGTCCAAGGAGCATCTCATGAAAGCTTTACTTCCACTGGAGACATGGATGATAAAATTAAAAGAAACCCAATGAAAAGTGGAAGAATACAATAATAATCAGTCCTTAACCTTCCTACCTGATTAAATGATCAAAGAAAATTCGTACTTTTTCAGAGAGTAGGAAACTCATCCCAAGAAGAAAACAATGAAACATCCCTTTTTCATCTGTGTGCTTGTGTGCAGCAGATTCAGCATGGGAGGTGCGATATTGACGCGAATATGGGTACATTTATGTTAGTTTCAGCCTTGGGGATTTTATTATTACCCTCACGGATGGGTATCACAAACATTCTAGAAAGAGGAAAGAAGCAACACTTACAATTAGGCATAAGAGTAAGCATCCGGTAGCTCCAGGGAAAATAGAATACCAAAAGTGCAGGTGATGGAACTTGGCCCCATCAATGAACATGATAGGCAGGCTAGCAGCTGCAACCACCGTGTAACTAAGAACCATTAGATATTTTTTTCCAACGGACAAAGGGGCTAGCATGGCATTGAATAAAAGGTTCACATGAAAACTCATATAAAATAGGCATTAGATGAATGGTGGAGATTTACCAGGAGGATGTGTAGAGCCAGTATAGATCATGAAGGCAATGGATGCAGCAAGGGCAGTGCTCCGTGCCAACCATCCAGGGCCAAACAGCACAAATGCCAAAACACCTAATGCAGCACACCCGATCTGAGCCATGAATATGTTGTATTTCTGCACTTTGGCAAAAAAGGGGAACAAAAAAAAAAAAAAAAACAATGTATTACATGGCCATTTGACCCACAGGGTTAATAATTTATAGCATTCTCTTGTTTTTTTTCTTTTGGATAAAGGTATAGCAAGATTGCCAAAAGGATAAAAGGGCTGGATGTTCGAGGAGCAAGAGAGACACACTAAAATATCTTGGGGAAACACAATGGATGCACACAACACTGTCTATACATATGGCCGTGAGTCCATTGTGAATTGTCTTAAACTTTGTACAGATGACATCAGGTTATGACATCAGGTTACAACTCTTTACCACATATTAGGGATTCCTATGTTCACGTTTGTTTTTGTAGTGTCATTCATTTATTCTGTATTTTTCAATATTTTACTTCTTCATTACCTTGCACTTTGTTACAAGGTTCATGTATATATTTTGAAATGAACCAAGGATTTTAAATTTTATAAAAAGATTGGTAAGAAAACATCTCATGTTTTCTTTCTTCCCTAACATCACAGTTGGCTTTTTCAGAATATTTCTGATGATTTAATGTTTTTAAATCTTGTTAACAGAATTTCATGCAGCCTTACATCTAATGTATCATTTTCAGATATTATCATCTTCTAAGAAAAAGAACAAAAAGAAAAAATTGTGGACCTCATCTACCATGTCAACCAGATCATTTCGGTATTCCAAAAATTATAAAAGAGGTATGTATAAATGTGCGTGGGAAGTATATTGCAATCAAAGAACATCAAGAAACACCATTGTCATGATGAATGGTGGTGGAAAGAGTACACTATCGTTTTCCAAAAATTGAAATGTGAAAAATAATTTAGTAAGACAATTCAATTATAAATACACCAAACGATAAACTAAACAGTATCACAACCCAGCTTACGCCCACAATAGAAAATAAAAAAAAAAATAAATAAACAAAACAAAATAAAAAGGTCGATGGAAGTGTATACCCGCGCAGCAGGCGAAGTCGGGGTAGCAAATAAGACCGCACACACTGCACCAAAGGGCGCAATAGTCAATGAAATTGCCTTTGACGCCATCATCTCATCCAATTTCCCCATTATAGCCATGGCCGAAAAAGCTCCTGCCAAAAAAAAGTAAAAAATTTACCGGGTTTTATGAGCTAAAAGTAATTTAATATCGAAAATTGATAAGGTGAATCCACTGCTTCATTTTATTGAAAATATATGGCCATTATTTGATAATTTTATTTTAGTATTCGCTTTTAGTTTAGTACTCTCTCTCTCTCTCTCTCTCTCTCTCTCTCTCTCTTTCTCTCTCTCTAAGAAAGTTAAACAATAAAGGGAGAGAAAAAAGCTCAACCTGCAGCTGGCCACACTATGTCGCTCAAAGAGGGGGATTCGCTTGCTTTGCTCGGCATGAGAGTAGACCACCATTGCGAAGACGAAGGCGCCGAGTCAGCTGAAGAGGCAGCAACAAAACCCCTTCTCTCTCTTCTCTCTCTAAAACCCAACTGAACCCATCTCCCTCTGTTCTTTCCATCCCATCTCTGCAAGGCTCTGATTATGGGTTTTGCAGCGACAATTTGTGGGTTAATCGGGAAACCATCTGCGATGGATGATGAGTGAGAAACGAGGGACGACGACAGAGAGAGAAATGGAGCTCCGGCGTTATAAATCGCCATATTCTGCTAAGGCATTGAGGCCTGATCTGTATTTCGACTTTAGAGGGAAGACAATCCATTGGCAGGTGGTAACTTTTTAGAGAGAGAAACAGAGAGAGGGAGAGGTCGTTTTGGCTTTTGAGGAACCTCAAAGGCCTAAACCTCTCTATCCCCTTTGTCTTTATATCCAGACCTTTTTAAGTTTTTTTCGCCGGACGTTAAATTTACCCATGAAAATTTGCGAATACCGAATTTGGTCCTACTATATAAGAAATTTCTTTTTCCATTTTCCCTTTTCAAAAGAAAAAAAAAAAAAGCTACTTACTCAGAAAAAAAAAAAAAAAAATTCATATAAGTTTTCAATATTATACTATTGAAATAAGGTGCAAATTAAAAATCCTTTAGACTTTAGAGATTGTTTCGATGTTGGAAAAGTCTGCAGTTGATTATAAAAACAAAAGAAAAATTAAATCTTGAGAATTGTGTAATAGTTAATGATTTACAAGATTTCCAAGTATTTATCCTCAATCTATATTATTTTTGAAAATTTGAATTTCATAACAAGGGAAAAAAATAGATTTTGGAGGCATCACCGAAATTGAATCTGACTCTCATAAACCTGCTAGGTTATGATAGAAAACTAGGCGAATGTACCATAGAATGAGTTGAACTAGTTTGGCAGAGTCAACTAGTTCCCAACTATTTTATTTTTTTATTTTATGTTTTAATATTAAAAGTATTATTGAAATTCTTTTTTGGGACTAATTCTTAAACAAGACAATCAATTTGATTTACCAATCTGGATTGCCTGCCCCGTATTGAAACACTGGTGTTAGTCAAGCAGACTCAACAACGTATGATACAAAAATTCAAATAAGAACCCTCTCATTTCGTTTGAAGCATTGGAAAAGAATCACAAAATGGATTGATATTATTGGCAAGAGAGTGAGGTTTGTATAAGGTGTCAACTTTATACTCTTAAAATAAGGTGCAACTCAAAACCATGTTGAAAATGCAGTTTTAGTACCGTAAAGCATTGCGATGATATGAAAATCTATTGTTGTTTTCAATTGTGAAATTTAAAATCTAGAAATGGAGTTGATGAAACAAATCTATAAACATTTAAAAATCTTGAAAATATACAATCCAGATAATGTGTTAAAAAATAAACTGTTTTTAAGATTAGAAATATCTTTTTTCATGTCCTAAAAAAATCAATTTGAAGGCTTTTCACCATAGAAATAATATTTTTTAGTGGGTTTTTAGGTGTACCATACATCATAAGGTTGACACCTTGTATAAACTTTTCCTTATAATAATAACAATGGGCGAATGGGGCATGTTGCTTTCAAAAGGGCCGCCGCCCTTGGCCCTTGACTGGGAGTTTGAGTCAAGGGCCATACGAGAGGCTGGGTCTCTTTCATTGTATATATTTCCAAGTTGCAAAGAAAAGATATAGAAACAATTTTACATAAGGCTGCCACCTTATACTATTGAAGTAGAGTGCACCTAAAAAATCGTACAGTGGAGAGTGATTTAGTGTAGGAGAATCCTCTAACTGATCATCTCAACCTTTAGATGATTATACATAAAAAGAAAAAAGAATTCAAATCTAAAAAATAGTAGATCTTGTAACAAATTATCTAGACCGTCTATTTTTTAGATTTTCAAATATATCTTACCATGTTCGATTTGTACCATATTTAAAATTTAAAATTTTATAACTGAGAATAAAAAGAGATTTTAAAGCCATGATAAAGTTTTCAACACCGAAACAACATCTCTAAATAAAGTTTATAAGTCCGAGGCTACAATACTCACCTAAAGATACAAGTCACATAACTAGTGACGGGGTTATGGTTGTGGAGGATGTCAACCCATATATGCATTACCTTAGGCTCGGTATTATGTCTCCACCAAAATAATATAAATATTTGATAGAAGGTGAGGTATCAAGTATAGAAAGGCTATTTACTTTCAGTACAAGGTAGGCACAATTAATTTTAATTATTTTATGTGAAAATAGATGGTTGCATTTAGTCAATTGATAAGCTTAAACTTGAAAAGAAATTTTTTGGATTTTTTTAACACATCTAAGTTAACAAATTTTGCATTAAACAGTCTTATTATATACAATCCCGAAAATGAAAAGTATGCAGATGAGCTTTGTGACACATGTGCTCATGATTTTTGGTGTGTTGATAATGCAAGAACATGATGGTTTAAAGACTTAATTTTTCAACATTTATACTTTCTATCATAATGTGGTAAACACCATATAAAATCCCTCCGCCCTTCTTTTTTAAAGTGTGTGGTTTGTATATACGTCTGAGGTCCAAAATAATCAAAGTTAAGACACACCTTCAAATAGCGTGGACTATATTGTTTTAGTACTAGAAATTTTTATAATGACCTAAAAATTTATTTTTATTTCTAATTATAAAATTTAAACATTAAAAAATAATATAGATTAAGTAGATTTCTAAATATTATAAAAACTTGAAAATTGATGGTATGGATAATACATCACAATATACATTATTTCCAAGACTTGAAATCTATTTTTTCTCATGTCCATAAATCTTGAAGTTGAGGTGATAGAATTTAGGGTTTTTAACATCAAAACGATCTCTTCTCGTGAATTTTTAAGGCGCACCTTAATTTGACTGTTTAGGGCCTCGCCCTTGTATAAACTTTTAAAAAGGTGTATGGAATGTGTTTTAAGAGTCTGATTTTGAAGTTAATAATGTGGTTATAAAATGCTGACCCATGCCCTTGTTTCTATATGATATGGTAGAGAATTTTACCATCATACTTATTTTGCTTTCAAATAAGTAAGGATCGTATGTTATTGAGGGACCATATTGTCCATTTAATCCCTCTAGTAAAATCCAATTTAAAAGTACTTTTAGGACTTCAAAATTTTGAGAAAAATTGATCGAAATACCTATGAGAGATGTCCTATTAATTTTTTTTTAGATATTTGTAACTATTCCTATTCATGATCATGTATTTTTTAAATGGATATTTTTAAATTAAATCAAACTATATGAGTAAAATATAAAATAGTTCTATCTCTCCTAGGATAAATCTCCCAAAGTTTGGAAACGTAATCTCTCCAACCTAGCAACTAACCTCATAAAAACATCACCTGCAGTGTATGTGCTATTGTGCTTAGAAAAATAATGTCCCATGATTGGACGTATATGTCAGTCTAATTTTTAGAACGGAGAAATCAAGTATTGAAGAACATAAAATTCAACGTTTTAAAAAGTAATCATGATTTTAAAATGGATTCCAGAATTTCAAAATGAAAAGTCCTCTTAACTAGCTCTTTCGCATGACGGAGTAACTGTACATTGTATGCTCTCGGGGAAGCATAATATCACTCTTCAAACAATATTAATAGCGGAACTTGATTGAAATGTTGCATCTTTCCTCGTTAAAGGCGTGTTTGTTTTGTGGAAAATGCGACTTCCGTAATTGCAGCACTCTGACATTAGTTAAGTGAGAGTACATGAACTATTTGAAAGTCGTTGCTTGTCGAAGTTTTTTTTTTTTTTTTGACAAGAGTTTCTAACAGCCCTAGAAACAATATCAATTGACGTTTGGAGGGCTGTCGGTTCATGGTAATCCATGGAAACGGCAGCTTAGAAACTTTGTGCCTAACTGTTACTTATTGGTAGATATGCAGTTAGCATCAAATTTGGCAAAAGAAGAAAAATAAAGTATTATAATATAATAATTATATCTAAATGCATTATACACCTGGTACTTTTTGTTTTGAATATACATTATACACATGGTACAAGGTACATAAACAATGAAAGCTCTTCCAACTATTCCTAGTTGACATTGGCAGAGCATTATCATATTTGTGTTAAATATGAATCACCATCTCATGATCATCCGAGTTTTATTTCAATTATTTGGGCTCGGTTATACAAATTATGTTTTATCATTCTACTCTATCAATAGTTATATCCTTCATTTGACTCGCCATATCTTTTCTCAATATTTCTATCCATGTCCTTTAGGGTTTTCTCCTTGCCCTTTAAAGCCTCCTACTTGTACCAAATCATCCATCCTAATGAGTATTATTCTAGGTTGATGTTGCAAATGATCAGACTACCTAAGTCTACTTTTCTTCATTTTATCGCTTATTGAAACTAAATATGAATATTCACCAAACATAAAAATATTGTCAATCCCATATTTTTATTGTTTGCAACCTCATTTCCATTAGTCTTACGCGAAATTAAGAATGCGCTAAAGCTAGTTAGTCAGGGTGGTAGGTCGCAACAATTTGATGTCATGAGTTCCATTTCTATAATATTAGAGAACCTTTCCCTGCTAGACTACCCAAAAGAAAATCATACACAAAACATGGGTAGGAGTAGCAAATATGCAATTAACAATAATTCCACCCACCTACAGGTCTCATGGCAAATAAAATAGTCACGAATAACAACCCCCAATAATAACAAGTATTATAAATTTATCAAAATACATATTGTTTTATCAACTATCTAACATTTTATCACTTATTCTAGGTCATGATTATCGATATTTCGGTGAGATTTGAAATTAAGTCAAAAGATACAAGTAAAATGTTAAATGAGGCACCTCTTAGATACGTCTTGATAATTTTTTCTTAAAATATTTACAAAGCTGTGAAATAAGAAAGATCGTTACATCAACCATACTATTTCTCTCTTGGTAAAAAATTTACATTATCTCCCCCAACAAAAACCTACTCTCCAACAAACCTCTCGTGAAATTAGTGGTTTCTTTGGAAACCTATTACTCTTTTTTCTTTTCATGGAACCCTACACATATCACAATACTACACATATCACAATAATAATATGGATTGTATATTATGAAACCATTTATTTTGGTACAAGGAGGTCACAATCACTTTCGACCATTAGATATGAAATCCAATAGATAAAAGTGTGTCACAACATTCCAGATATTTTATTTTGAACTTTATGCCTAAACAATGACACATTTTCAACCATCCAATCCTCCCCACCGAAGGGAAAAAAAAAAAGAGACCTTGGTTGCACCAGGATGAACATTCTCAAGGGTTGGGGTTTGTATTGTGGGAAGAAGGCCCATTAAGTCAATCAAGGAGTAGACCGAGACAAGCACGAAATGACAAAAAAAACTAACATCTTAAGCTTGTAGGAAAACCCTTGATTTGATTTTTGACTTTTTTTTGGTACTCTACACTTTCTCCTCTTTTTCATTGATAATTGAAAAAAAATTCAGTCTTTTGTTTACCCAAATTGTTTGGTTTTCTTATTGTTATTTGTTTTAGCTATGTTGTTGGTCATTATTTTGATCGAAAATTATGCAAACTTATACAACAAAAGGTTAAGAAAACCTCAATTTTTCTGTAGGCTAAAATAGGCATTTGCACCCAGATGTGCAGTTAAGAATTGAAGAGATCAGTTTTACTAGGCTTTCTCTTGGTTGCCTGAGTTATTCAATAATTTAGAACTGTTTTCATTCAAGAAATTCACCAAGGTACTTCCAAATCAGATTATCATGAGATTCAATCCGACTAAACTAATGTCCACAAGTAGAAAATAGCATATTAAATCATGTCCTCATTACACTTGAAGAACGCAAATAACCTTGCTAATAAGAGGAATACAAATTGCAGAGAAGAGCTGTTAGTTTGAATCTAACGATTTCTTTAGGTTCCTTAAAACACTCCACATAACAGTAGATACAAAGAATAATATGATACCCGTTACAATGGCATATTTGAGGCCAAGGTTCACAAGTAAATTAACCAAAAGCCCAGCCAAAACGACCCCAAAGAAGTTAGCGGAAACAGCAGACCAGAAAGGCATGTCTAAAATGGAAGCAACAATGGCTCCAGTCCATGCACCAGTTCCCGGAAATGGTATGGCGACAAATAGCATGAGCCCGAGCCATTGAAACTCCTCAACGGGGCCTGCTTTCTCTCTAGCTCTCTCAAAGAGAAGGTCCATGAATTTCGAGGCAGATGCATTCCTTTGAGCAAGAAAGTTGGCTAACCTTTTCAAGTACATTAAGATTATGGGTACAGGAACCATATTTCTGCATTAGAATTCAGCAGCGAAGTCATATAACATTGTCTGTTGCGTGCAAACATGGCTACTAATTCCCTCTATAGAAACAAAGGCAAACTTGGGTCATTGTTTCGAGCGGTTTAGCTAACACAGAAGATGAAAACAAGATCACAAGTTCCATTTCAAGAAGCATATTTCATCACCAAGTCGCACTGATTTAAGAAATTTATCTGAAGCTAAAGATACCATCAATTGAGAAGATACACAGATTCGAGAAGGTATACTCAAAAACATTTCTCCTGAAAAACCAAGTATCTCATTCCCAGACTCTTGGCCTTGTCCAAATATATTTCTCATTGATCAATCTTTTAATTTAGCAGACTTATCTGATACCGCAAAATGGATTCTAAAGGAATCACCGAATCTCTCTCAAGATGCAACCAAGGCCACCAATCCCTCACGAAACAGGATTGTCATTGGCCAACAATAAATTGACTTCATTTTTCAGCTAAGCAATTTAACAACTACTTGAAACCATGTATATATCAAACTAGACAGACAAGATTAACAAACATTTCTCGAGAAACAAATGCAGAAGTATAAATCACTATCAGGAGTCAAGCAATCTCGGTAAACAAATAGCAAATTAAATCCAGAAAAGTATGAAGTGCGTGTCGATGATGCAACATACCCAATCACCGATAATAGTGTGATGTGAAGAGGTTTGAGATGCATCCAATAACCAACTGGAATAGCACCGCGAAGCTCGATCACTGGAAGAATGGCCAATGCAAAAACAATGGCTTCATCCGCCCAACCCGACTTTCTCATGGCCTCTGCAATTTTGAGGCCGAACCTTGAGGCTTTGATAGAATCAGTAGAAGCATAAGCAGCTCCAATGGCCAATGCAAGTGAGAGAGAAAGGCAGAAAAGGATCGATCCAACAAATTTTAGGGACTTTAAGAGAAAATCCCCCTTCTCTTTCTTGAGTTCATCCTCTTCTGAAGGGTTTGAAATGAAACAAGTAAAAGAAGCTGCAACAGGAGGAGCCTGCGTTCATGGAGAAAAAAAGAAGAAAACCCAAATCAGAACACGGAATTCAGCAACTCTAGAGAGAGAGAGAGAAAGAGAGAGAGAGAGAGAGAGAGAGAGAGAATGGAAGGGTATCATCATTGAAAATTACCTGGGAAAATGAGGACGAAGCTGTCTGAAGCTTTATGGGTCTGAAATTGCGAAGCCCATGAAGAAGTGGAAGTAAGTGGGTTTGAGGAGGTGGACAGTAGAAATGGAGTTTTGATGGAGAATGGCAGAGAGAAGAGGAACATTTGATAGTGATTACTGCTCCTATGGAAGCCATTAATTAAAACTCCTCAAGAGAACGTTGGTTTTAGATATTTTTCTGCTTAAATCGCCCATTTCAGAGAATAGTTGCAGGTGAGGGCTTAATGTGAGCTCCAAGAACCCACAAAGACCACAAAAATGGCATCTTTTAACTTTCAGAGAGGAAGAGTACAAAAAAACGATGAACTGGGAGGAAGAACCGAAGAGGGGGGAAGGCGATTGGTGGGCGCGGAACTTTATTATGCTCGGGTGAGAGAGATCTAGGTTATCATTCCGGTTGGAGACAAAATTCAAGGCAAATTAAAAAATAAAAATAAAAATAAAATGCATTTCATGCAAACCTCACTGAACTTTGTCACTCATTTTTTTTTTTTTCAAAATATATTTTTCATGTAAATACCTCCTATCGAAAAATAAATAAAAAATATCTAAACTACTTTCTTTTACTTTTACCTTAGCTCTCTCTTTTATCCCACCAAAATAGAGCTAGTCACTTTGTAAATGTAGTAGTAGATCGAGCGCTTCGGCACTGTGTAACTACGGTATGGCAGTGTAACAAGTCATAACACTTCGGTACTGTATAAGTGTGGTTCGAAAGTGAAACACTCTAGAATCACAGCGCTCCGGCACTGTGTAAGTGCAGTTCGATAGTAAATATTATGGAGTCACAACGCTCCGATACATATTATGGAGTCACAACGCTCCGACAATAGAACTTTTGAGTCATTGGGCTCCGGTAGTTGCAAAGGACGCTCCGACAGTAGTCAGTTTCAATTCGGCAAGGCGATAGTGTTCCGACAATTTGCTATTGGGTCTAAAAGTGAATGTCAAATTTGACCAAATTAATTTTTGTGTATGATAAGGCATTTCAGTCTAAAACAAATGAGTTTTTTGCCTTGCGGAGGTCATTTGCATAAAAAGTTTATTTTGAGAAAAAAATGAAAAAAAAATTGGGTTAAGAGTAAATTACGTAAAAAATACTGTCTTGAGGGTTTTTTGTAATTTTCCCAAAAATCTAGCTTATTCGAGGTGGCCAGAGAAAGAGAGATCCAACTTATTATACTTGGTGCAAAGAGGTTTTGACTTCTGCATAAGAAAACACACGATGATTTAGAACAGGGCAATGTCATTTTCTTAGGGGTTTTATTTTTTTCCTTTACAAACAAGGTGGTTTGGCACTAGTGATTTTCAGTATTTTGCTTAAGATGCTTAAGTTATAGGAACATGTTTCATGTCGAAATATTTGTTAACAGTTATTTTCATGTCATAGTCACAAACTAAAGTTTGTTTTTTTTCTTTTGTTTTTTAGTTAAACTTTATTTTTTGTCTTGTTTAATAGGTTTTGAATTTTTAAATTTTTTGGATCTCAAATTTTGAGAATGTAATTTTTACAACCCATAGAATAATATCGGCAAAGAAAAGAAAACTTTCGAAATAGACTTTGCATGTACTACAAGAATGAATAGAGAACGCCCAATTTTTGAAGGGCTAGATTTAAGTGTCATAAAACTTAAAAATAAAATTATTTTTTTCTAAAAATAATTATTTAATAATTATTATGTGTTTCTCAAAGTTTTAGACTAAAAAACATTCTCCTAAGTAGGTATTTTGAGTAAGGGAGGAGATTATCCACTCATACTTTCAAGTTAATTGTCATGTCGCCCTGAGGCCAAGGACCCCAATTAAAATGCTCACTTCGCTTTTAAAAAGTTTTTTTATTGTCGACACTCTACAGGGTTACAATTTCCATAACGCATGCATGTGTACTATCTAGCTATTGGGATTGGCATCATGGGAAAGGGGCATGAATTAGAGATTGTTTATACTTTGCTTTTCAATGGTTTATCATCGTATTTAAGTGATTTGAAAAGGGAACCGACAATTCAACAATGAATTCAGGTGGGGGAGAAAGATCATTTTATCTTGTGTAAAAATATGAGCGAGAGAGAGCATTGATTATGGATATTTGCTCTTCACCTTCGCTTCGTATCTCTTTCTCTCATATCTTTCGGGAAGCTAATGATGCAGCATATCATTTAGTGAAATTTGGGGTCTCTTTGTCATCTTTATCTGTTTTTTGATGCTATAGTTCCGGTCTTGTAACCGATGCTTTTTAAGCAACAATTTAATAAAAGTTCTTGAAATTATAAAAAAGAAAGCATTGATCTTGGATAAAGCCAGAAGATTACCTACTTCGGCAGGAGTATACATAAAAAATAGTATATTATCTATTTACTCCCTCAGGCAAAACATATGCTATAGATCCTTTGTAGATCTCAAACTTTAGGGACGTAATAGTTATAATCCGTAGACTAATCTCAATAAAAAGAAGTTTTGAAATAAACTCTCCATATAATAGAAAATAAATCAATGCCTCAAGACTGAATAGAGACGGTCAAATTTTTGCAGGGCTAGATCTAAGTTTCATGAATCTCCAAAATTAAATTTTTTTTAGTTTGAAAATAATCATCTAGTAATTCTTATGTGGTTCCCAAAATATGAGACAAAATCTTTTTTTCCTAGGCATGTGTTTTGGGCGAGAAGTAGGCAACTCCCGTAGGAGCATAGTGTATGCACTCGAGTGTAAAAATATTGTGCTTGTGTTTTTTATACAAGAGAAATCATGGATCACGTTCAAAAGCATTGCTGGATTTTGTTTGGGGATTGTACACTATAAGACAATTTATTTTTGGTACATAAAAATCACAATCAATCCTAACCATTGGGTATGAAATTAGATAGCTTGTGGTATGTCACAAAGTCCAAAAATTTTTATTTTAAACTTTATGTGCATCCAGTGACATAGCTTCAAGCACCCAATTTCACATTGATTATCTCTCTCTCTCAAACACAATTTTTTTGCACAAGATCATTGATCTGTCTCTTTCTACATACATCCATGGTTGAATTGTTGGTTCTTCAATTTCTAATCTTCCTTTTCAAATGGTACACATATATGCTTTATGGCATTCATAAATCATAACCTTGTAGGTGGGAAAACCTTAAAAGCAAGGTCACAATCTAGCTGCGGACATGGCTTTAGGGTGACATGACCATTGTGTTGGAAAACCTCAATACAGAAGCTACATTCATTGCTAGCTAAAGAGCCTAAATTTATTTTGCATTTATCTCTTATAAGGTTAATTACATGTAACAAGAAGTTTTGTTGATTGGTTAATCGATTGCATTTTATTCAGGAAATGGTGTAACAAGAAGTTTTGTTGATTGGTTAATCGATTGCATTTTATTCAGGAAATGGGTTGGATTGGTATTATTATGGATATAACAAAATCATTCTATTAGATCGAATAAGTACATTAAGTACTTTGTCTCAAAATTGAGAAAATCTATGGACAATTCTTTAATATCTCGTTCATTTGCAACAATACATTTTCTTTATGCGTTGTTTTTGGTTTATTTATCACCAAAGAGAGATGAATACTATATAGTAATGGTAGCACTATGAAATTATTTGGCCAACCACAATGACCAAATTTATTATCTTCAGCCTTATTGGTGAGAAAACCATTAAGTTGAAATTCTCAATAGATAAGCTATATTCATCTGCTAACTAAAGAGCCTAAATTTATTTTGCATTTACCTATTTTAATGTTAATATTATGATATATTTATGTCTTTAATTGTTTTTCTATATTTCTTGTGTTTTTTTGTATTGTGGAATTCTTTGGCTTTTTTTTTTTTCTGAATGTAATCCTTGTTTGATTTCCTCTTTATTTTTCGAACCTTTGAAGTAAGACACCCGATTTTAAACAAAGTTAATCACAAAAAAGAAAAAAAAATATTAATATACTATTCATTCTCAAATTTTGAACCTCATAGACGTGCCTTCATTTTCACAATACAAAAAATAAAATAAAATTAAAAGATAGCCTAAAAAATAACTGAATCTTAGTGTATTTTAAATTTTAGTTTGACTATGAAATGAATGCAATGGTTAAAGCAAGTATTTTTAATAAAAAGGTCAAAAAAAAAAAAATTCTATAGAATAATACCCCTTTCTTAAAAAACCTCATAAATTTGGATTTTAAGAATTCCTAGCAATTTTGGAGATTTTTTGAACAGACCGATCCACCGATCCAATAGCTGATTCTCTGATCTAGATTAATTTTCTGGATGAGTAATCCGCGTCACCAACCCGGGCCCGGGTAAAGTTATACACAGTTGGTCGTAATGTACCCCTTCTATTGGTAAATATTACGAGAATGAGGTGGGCAATTTTAGGAAAAGATGGTAAAATGGAGCAGTTTGAAAAGCTGAGAACTTTGGCCTCTGGTTCAAAGAAAACTTATTCTCTCTCTAGCCATGGACACATATTTCTCCTGCTTTCTCTCTCTAGCCATGGACACATATTTCTCCTGCTTTCTCTCTCTTCTGCCCTGTTTCCCGTGAGATGCATGAGGTAAATAATGGAAACATATGTACTCCACTTCCAAATGTCAAGCATTCTCCGTTTGAAGGAGGCTGCCAATTTCTCTCACTACCCTTCCCATAGATGCCTACTTCCCTCTGCACTCTTCTCAAATCACCCAAGTTTTCTCTCTCTTTGGTATTCAAATCAATCAAAGCCCCCACTTCCAAAACACCTCATTCCAAATTTTCTTTTCCTTCAATTTCCTTCTCTTCGAAACATGACCTCATTTCCAGACCAGCCCATGAGAAATTTTCTCTCACTCCCATTTTCTTCCCTTCAAATCAAGGCCCCATTTCTGAACTGCCCCATTTCTGAACTGCCCCATTTCGAGCTTCAAGACCGACCCAAATCACATTGTCCGACTATCCATCGTTTGTTCGATAAAAATTCAAAAAGAGAAGTTTTGCAATGCACGTCTGCAATTTCCAGGCTTGCTCGCAAAAAACGCATTGATGAAGCTCGAAAGCTCTTTGATTCAATGCCTGAAAGAAACCAAGTCACTTGGAATGCAATGCTCACTGCTTATATAAATAGTGGTCGAATTATGGATGCCTTTCAGTTATTTAAGAGAATGCCTCATAGGAATGTGGTCTCTTGGACCGCGATGCTTCATGGCTTTGCACTCTCAGGATTGATCAAAGAAGCCATGGGGCTCTTTATTTCAATGCCTGAGAGGAACCCCACTTCATGGAATGCCATGATATCAGGGTTAATACACAACCATGAACTCACAGAGGCTCGAAGGCTCTTTGATGAGATGCCTGATAAAAACACGATTTCATGGAATGTTATGCTATCAGGTTATGTTGAAAGTGCCATGATGGGGGAGGCGAGAGCTACATTCGATACCATGCCTAAGCCCAATGTTATCACATGGACAAGTATGGTGGCTGGTTATTGTAGAAGTGGCAACGTGAGCGAAGCTCGAGAGCTTTTTGAGCAAATGCCAGTGAAGAATTTCGTATCATGGACTGCCATGATTGGTGGGTATGTGTGGAATGGCATGTATGATGATGCATTGCTTATCTTTCATGCCATGAGATGGGCAAGTGTGAAGCCCAATAGTATCACATTTATCTCCCTCTTTCATGCATGCTCTGGTTTGGGTTATGTTAACATCGGTAAGCCGCTCCATGCCAGTTTAATGGTGAATGGTTTACATGACCATGATGATGAGAGATTATCAAAAAGCATGATTCACATGTACTCTCAGTTTGGAATCATGGATTATGCCCATTATATATTTCAAAAGCGTCAACAGAATTGCACCATGTCATGGAATTCACTTATCAATGGTTATGCTCAACATGGGTCATTGAGAGAAGCTAGGCGCTTGTTTGATGCCATGGATACCAGGGATGCGGTGTCATGGACATCCATGATAAATGGGTATTTCAGTGCAGGGGATGTGGACGAAGCTTGCCACCTTTTTGAGATGATGCCCATGACCATGAAAGATGCCATATCATGGGCTGCCATGATATCGGGGCACGTCCATAACGAGCTCTTCTCAGAAGCCATGGACTTGTTCTCCCAAATGCAGCAATCATGCATCAAACCCCTGGACCATACATACTCAAGCCTTCTCAGCGCTTGTGGTTCCATGGCATATCTAGATCAGGGGAGGCAGTTCCATGCTCGGTTAATCCAAACAAGACCAAATTCAGACATAATAATCAATAACTCACTGGTTTCCATGTACGCAAAATGCGGGTCTATAGACAATTCTTACAAAGTATTCATTAACATGCCATATCGTGACATAATCTCTTGGAACTCGATGATCATGGGATTTTCACATCATGGCTCAGCTGCCATGACCGTGACGCTCCTAGATGCCTTGACGGGTGAAGGCCTAAAACCAAATTCAGTAACATTTCTTGGCATTCTATCAGCATGTAGCCATGCTGGGCTTATGGATGATGGATGGAGGCTCTTCCGATCCATGATACATGAACACAACATTGAACCAGAGGAAGAACACTATATATGCATGATCGACCTTCTTGGGCGTTTCGGAAGAGTAGGTGAGGCTTTGGAATTTGTTCAAAAAATGCCATTTAAGCCTGGTTTAAACGTGTGGGGAGCTTTGCTATCCATATGTAGCATACATAAGAATGTGGCTATTGGCAAGAGGGCTATGGAGCATGTACTCCACTTTGATCCTTTAAATGCACCAGCTCATGTGTTACTCTGCAACATATATGCAGCTAATGGTCGACATGACGAGGAAACAAGACTTAGAAAGAGAATGGGGCATAAAGGTGTAAGAAAGTATCCTGGTTGCAGTTGGATTTTGGTGAAAGGAAGATTGCATCTCTTCTTAGCAGGGGATAGATCACACCCCCAAATTGAAAAGATATGTGAAGTCCTTGGAGGCCCTGATTAAGTTAAAGCTTGCTTCATCTTTTAAAGTGTTTTCCATCTATTTCTTTTTCGTTGTTTCCATGCATTTGGATCTCTTTACCCTTACGAGATCATCTCAGAACACGTGTTGTCTTTTAGTAGATCTAGCATATGGAGAAAATACACTATATATATATATATATATATATATATATATATATATGGGAAAGGATCATGTTAGTCATAATAGCTACAGTGTCAGACAGCGGCCCAAATTGAATCCGAGCCCGATCCAATGATTGCGGCTTCATTACGTACTTGAATTTTTATCATTTTCTACAAATCCAAATCACTTGAAATTTTGAGAGTCCATTCTTAAAAAATAGGATAATATAATAAAAGAATAATTCACAAAATATAAATTAAACAAAATACCCCTAAAACATTTAAAGGGTATTTTGGTCAATTTGTATTTTACGAATTATTATATTTATATTGCTATTAGGTATGCCTTAATGCGAAGAATGAATGCCTAAAATTTCAAGTGATTTTGTTTCGTAAAACAATTTGAAAATTCAAATACGAAATGATGTCGCAATTGCCAGATCGGCCCAGATTCAATGTCGATCGTTAGTTCACACTATAGCAGTCAATCCGTGGGTTGGCAGGATCATTTCCCTATATATATATATATATATATATATATATATATATATATATATATATATATATATATATATATATTAATGGAAAGACTTTGTTCTATCGTTTTTATTGCGAAGCTAGTTCTAAATTCAAAAGTGCCCTTTTTATAAATATCAGTAATAGGAACTCTTGGTATGTTTCAATTATGTATTTGTTTCTCTATATTATCAATTATTATCTAATAAGATGATCCAATCTCATAAAACTACGGATTACAAATATTTACATATAGGTCTTATATCGGTAGCTGTTAAACCACCCACTAGATTAGGGTTAAATAATTCTATATTATTATGTCTTAGGGATAGTAGACATAATAAATTTACTGATTCCTTATTAGGAGTTGTAGAATCCAATTTGTGTAGTGGTCCGGTTTATTTTAATTGTTTCCCTAATTATTCAATCTCTCTAAGTGATCCTAATCTTCTCAAAGTACTTACTCATGATATAAAAACACAAGGGTTCGACATGAGCCCAGGATATCAAAATATAGCTTTAATCTATAAAATATGCTATTAAGTTATGAATACACTTTGTCCAAATGTCTTACAAATGGATACAAAAGGACAAACTGTATTTTTCCAAACAAACATAGAAAAATCAAATACAGTTATTCCAAATCAATAAACTGGTCCCAAGTAGTTCTCCCAGAAAATTGGTCTATTCACAATGAAAACCAGCAATATAGGACCCCTGTCCATAATGAACCAGACCAAATAATAGAGCATCTTGATGGAAATATTGAAATACAATTTAGTTCTGATAGAAGAGCTAGGTTGAATTTCTCAGATGATATAATAAAACCTTCAAGGAAAATACCTGTACTTTTCAGGCATTCTACCTCCTCTTTACCAAAAAAACCTATAATACAAGGACTGACCAGGACAAGTAGCAACGTACATATACCTGTCTACAAACCAGTTGATCCTAATCCTTCAAATAATGAACTATCATATACTGACCTTGATTTTCAGGTCCTAACTCTTCAGAAAAAAGAAAAGATAGATATAGAATTATTAAGAAATGATTACCTATCTGAATCCAATAAAAAAATAAGAACTGGTACCTAAAAGAATTTTTGCAAGAATTATTGGATGCTTTCATAAAAGATATAATAAATTTATAAAAAAGAATAGACAAAATATAAGATTCTTTGACTGGTTGACAACAACACTCAAAGAAAAGGATATTCCTATCCCTGATTTTGAAATAAACACCCTTGAAACCCATTATCAAACCTTTTATACACCCGAGGGTGAAGAAGTACAAAGTGTACATCCTCCTGCACGAAGCCTCCAAATAAAAGGAATATCAAAAGAAAAATCAGAAACAAGAGATTCACCTTATAAAATGGTCCCTAATGAACATACCCATAAAATAGAAATGATTCCACATATGATAGAACAAAATAATTATGCTAATATTTATTTACAATTTATTGGTAAGCAAGCAACTAGGATTGAGAATATGTTAGATAAACCTCAAGAGAAAATACAAGAGAAAAAGAAAGCTGTATTGTTTAAACCTCCTCCATAAATAAATGAAGATAGGTTTCACTTAAGAGGAATAAAAAATAAAGGGTTAGTGGATGAATTAATAAATAAATTATCCTTGTTAAGCATAAAAGAAAAAAAAGGAAAAGGGAAAGTGGTAGAAGCTGAAGCTATGGTACTTGAAGAAGAACCAATAAAAGATAATGAAATATCGAAATTGGAAGAAGCTTTTAAAGAAAATAATCTAGCTATTAATCGAATAGATTACGGTAGGCAATGGAGGTCTACTACTCCGACAAGAATGTATCATACTAGGCCAACCCCCGTTGATATACAATTTGAAGAGGATCTGATTTCACATACTGTATCCTATTTAGGAAGAACAATAGTCAATTGGAATATTGATGGAATGTCTGATCATCAGATACTGGATACTATGAAGCATATCACCATGTATGCCACGGCTTGTAAGGTTGCTGGAAGCTATGATCAAGAGGTCGTCAAAGCCATTGTCTGTGGATTTACAGGATGGTTGAGAGGATGGTGGGACTTTCACATGAGTGAAACCACCAAGCAACAAATATTAAATGCTACCAGACAATGGGTGGTAAAAAATGAATTTAATCAAGATGTCCCCCATAGTGAGCGTGATGCAGTTAATACACTCATATACACAATAACCCTTCATTTTGTAGGAAGTACGTCTTTACTTGATGCTAGATCAGAAGACTTACTTTTTAATTTCAGATGCCCTACATTATCTCATTACAAATAGTACAAAGATGTATTTTTTTCAAGACAACTACTATCACGAGAGGATAGTAGTGCCGACCATTGGAAGGAGAAATTTATAGCATGATTACCTTATCTTTTTGCTGAAAAGGTAAAAAATAGGTTGAAAAATAAAAATTGAGGAATCATGGCATACTCTCTTTATACCCTAGGAGAACTCTCTGCAGAAATATGCGCAAAAGGACTTACCTTGTGCACTGATTTGAAACTCAAAAGACAATAAGATAAACAAAGAATGACAAGGAGGAAGGGGTTAGGAGATTTTTGCGAACAATTTGGATATAGTACTGTACCCTCATCTGATAAAATCTATAAAAGAAAGAATAAAAATGAAAAATATAAATCTGAACGAAATAAAGTTAATAAAGATAAGTTTACCAAGAAATTTGCTCCAAAAGCAAAATTCAAAAATACCAGTTTGTTAGGACACTACAAAAGTACTTGTAGAGTCAAAAAGAAAATTAATGCCATACTCCTTGAAGAAGAAATCAAGAGACAAATATATGATATAATTCATATAGATCATGAGTCTGATAATGATACTTCATCTTCTGATACTGAATCTTTAGTAGGAAGAATAGAATATGAAAATTTAATATTGAGTAGTACAGATTCTAATGAAGATATGGAAGATTGTTTTTGTAAGTCAGTTAATACTCTTACTAAGGAAGAGAGTTTAATCATAGATTAATAGAAAAACTTCTTGATCCAGAAATCAAAAGCGAAGTTCTAACGCAATACCTACAAATACGAAAGCAAAAAATAAGCCTACCTCCTTAATCAAGACTCAAGAAGGATATAGCCTTGTAGAAATTCTTAAAAGAATTAATAAAAAAGACAACATACAGAAAGAACCTTATATTTCTGAGTTAAAACAGGAAATAAATAAAGTAAAATCGGAAGTCCAGCATCTTAAAAATAGGATAAGGATATTAGAAATGACTACCGACTTCTCAGAATTAGATACTAATGATGAACTAGAATTTGATAGTCTTCTAAAGTCCCATAAAGAGATAATACCACCTTTAAACCCTTTTGACAGTGATATTCCAGAATCATCTAACTTAGCAAATAAAAATAATCAAGAGAATAATTATGTAAATTTAATAGATAAAGTTATCACACAAAAATGGTTTACGATGGTAAGAATAATAGTGAATAAAGAATACAATTTTTAATCCCTTGCATTAATAGATTCAGGAGCCGATCTTAATTGTATAAATGAGGGATTAGTACCAACTAAATATTTTAATAAAACTACCCAAATATTGAATACAACAGATGGTAGTAAACTTATAATTAAATATAAATTATCTAATGCTGCAGTATGCAATAATGGAAATTGTTTTGAAATACCTTTCATCACGATCAAAGGATTAAGCCAAGCTGTTGTCCTTGGAACTCCTTTTCTAAACTTGCTTTATCCTTTAAAAATAGATAGTACGGGAATAGAGTCAAATTTAGACGGATATAAAGTAAAATTCAAATTTATTGACAAGCCAAAAGTAAAAGAAATTAATAATATGAAACAGGCTATTGAAAACAAAGAAAAATTCCTTTGCCATTTACGGAAAGAAATAAGATATAAATTAATAGATGAGAATCTTCTGTTACCATAAAATAAAAGAAAAATTGAAAACATTAAAAGAAAAATAGAAGAAGAAATTTGCAATGAATTGCCAAATGCTTTCTGGAATAGAAAAAAACATGTGGTGAATTTACCTTACATAGAAGGATTTAGTGAGAATAAAATACGAACTAAGGCCAGACCAATCCAAATGAATACAAGACTTCTTAAAATATGCAAAAATAAAATTGATGAATTGCTCCACAAAAAGTTGATTAGAAACAGTTCATCTCCTTAGAGTTGCTCAGCTTTTTACGTAGAAAAGGCCTCAGAAAAAGAGCGAGGAGCACCGAGACTGGTAATCAATTACAAGCCTCTAAATCAGGTACTCAAATGGATTAGGTATCTTATACCTAATAAAAAAGATTTACTTGATAGATTGGTTAATGCATGCATATTCTCGAAATTTGATCTAAAATCTGGTTACTGACAAATACAAATAGCTGAAGAAGATAAATATAAAACTGCTTTTAATGTTCCCTTTGGATAATACGAATGGAATGTAATATTGTTTGGACTAAAAAATGCACCATCAAAATTTCAAAAAATAATGAATGATATTTTCAACCCTTATATGAAGTTTATGATTGTTTACATAGATGATGTGTTAATATTTTCAGAAGACATACATCAACACTTCAAACATATAAATGTATTTATAAATGCAGTTAAAGCTTCAGGATTGGTTGTATCAGCCAAAAAAATCAGTCTTTGTCAAACTAAGATTAGGTTTCTAAGACATAAAATTTTTGAAGGTAGTATCATCCCTATCAACAGAGCAATAGACTTCGCTGATAAATTCCCAGATATTATTCTAAATAAAACCAAACTTCAAAGATTTTTGGGTTGTTTAAATTATATTTCAGATTTTTATGAAAATCTTGCCATTGACACCAAACCATTGTTCGAAAGATTAAAAAAGAATCCACCCAAATGAACCGATATACATACTATGGCAGTAAAGAAAATTAAAAATAAAGCCAAAGAATTACCTTGTCTTACACTGTCTGATCCTAAGGTTTTTAAAATAATTGAATGTGATGCCTCCGAAATAGGATTGGGAGGAATTTTAAAACAACAAATACATGGCAGGGAACAACTTGTCCGCTTTACTTCTAAAGCTTGGAATCCTACTTAGCAAAACTATTCTACGTTAAGAAAGAAATCTTAGCCATTGTACATTGTGTGACAAAGTTTCAAAGTGATATTCTTAATCATAAATTCTTAATAAGAACAGATTGTAAAGCTGCAAAAGATATTTTACTTAAAGATGTCAAAAATTTAGTCGCCAAACAGATTTTTGCCAGATGGCAAGCAATTCTCTCGTCCTTTGATTTTGATATTGAACATCTTAAAGGTAATACCAATTTTCTTCCTAATTTCTTAATACGTGAATTTTTGTAGAGGGGACAGGGATAGAGCAGACAGCCAGAGATAGACAATAATGAATAATAATAGTCAAAATAAGGGACAGAATAAGATGGAACTTGTTCCACCTCTATCTCTGGGATCACCTATAATAAGCTATCCACCACCCTCACCACCTTCCGAAAAACCTATGATAAACTACTCAGGAACTTCAAGCCAGCTAATAAAAAGACAAGCTTAGGAACTTGTCTCTTCTCCTAGCCCAATAAAAGCCTCTCCTTCAGAAAAATCCCTGTTTGTAGAAACCACCTTCCTGATAGATACGATAATAGAAGATGAGCATTGGGATCTAGACCCAGCGATAATTGCAAATCATTATCTGATAAATAATTTGAATCCCTCCAATGAAAATAAGACAAGGGAGTGGCATGAAGCAATTTTGCTAGAAACAGGCTCAATTACTTTGGTACACTTCTACCAAAGGAATACGAATATAACAGCCTATTCAAAATTTCAAATACGGAAAATAATAACATATAAAGAATGGGGTTCTGACCCAATGATGAGCAGAAAATTACAAGCTCTAGAGTTCAATAATAAATATTTCAAATATTCAGAATATATGGATGCTTGGCATAAGATTTTTGCCCTCCAGAATACTAATAGCTCTCATACTTGGTTTCTACAGATGAAAATGCCAGTTGTTGAAAAATTGCCCAATTGGTTTAGAAACTGGTTCCTAATCCGGGGATACGGAACCCAAATACTTCCTGACAAAATACAAAAATCCCAAGCCAAGTTTGCTGAATTTAACAATAATGACCCAAATATAGATTACCACCTATATTTTATGGCATTATACCAAATCCCTTGGATAATGAAATGGAACTATTCGATATCTGATAATTTTACTAATGATTGGGAATATATCCCAAAACTTAGAAAGAAAATATTTATCAAATGGTGGGACGTCTATGAAAACAAGTCCCTTGACCCAGAGAATATTAAATTGAAAAAGTTCCCGGGCCAGATTCCAAAAGAAAACCCAAATAGCTTCGCCGAATATATTAATAAAATGAAACGGCAAAACCCGCAAGCAACCAAAGAAGAATTAAAGAAACAATTATTACAGATATTTGAAGAAGAAGGAGATACAATGTCAACCTCAACACACAATGATGAGGACTACGCAATTGAAAATGAAGACTGCGGAATAATTCGGCTAGCCATTGAATTTTCTCAATAACGCCCGAAAGGAAGGCCCATAAAATATTCAGTATATGACCTGATCATAATACACGACAAACCCGGTCCACATCACCGACATAGACCACCAACTCTGCCTACCAGCTGTTGTCCACCAAAAGATTCCACTGCCACCTGTTCGTTGCATCGACATAAAAGACAAATCTTGCCTGCTACCAGTCTGCTCGAAGATTCCGCCAGAACCAGCTGTCCACTACGCTGACATGTGCCGACAACCTTTTAGTCCCTTCAACTCCCTATTCAAAGTTGCTACCACTGTACAATGATGCTGCCGACAACTTTTCGGTCCCCTATTCAATAGCTTTAAACAATATCGAGACACTGTGGAAGATTCCAGATTGATACCGACTAATGAAGAACAATTGATAATTGCTTGGGGTCCGAGGCCTATAAATACAAAGACCCTCCTCATTTGCAAGGCATCCGAAGCTCCTTTCTCTTCTCTCAAACTTTCTCTCCTTCTCTTAAGCCTTTCACCTTCCTCTTCTAGAAAGCTCTTCCTCTCCACTCTTCGAGTCTCCTAGAAACCATCTCTGAAGATCTCTGCTAAGCTCAAGCCTTCCTGTGCAAGAGCTACTCTCGGGTAATATAATACTTTGATACATTCTCTTGTGCATCTATACTCTCTGCAACTCTCACCCTGATATATTCTCTTGTGCATCTATACTCTCTGCAACTCTTTGATACATTCTCTTGTGCATCTATACTCTCTGCAACTCTCTGATATATCTCTTGTGCATCTATACTCTTTGCAACCCTCAGATATATTCGCCTGTGCGTCCATACCCTTTGCAATTCTCTCTCTTTCTTTGTAACTTTATTCCTGTCATGCTTCTTTCTCTGTAAAAATTTTACTTATGTACTGTATATTGGATGCTGTATCAAGCCACACCGAGTCTTTTTGAGTAAATGTAAAATACTATATGTGTGATTGTAACTTTCCAACCCTACCGAGCTATTGTCCGGAGGAGTGGAAACTCTTTTCCAGTTACTGCAAGTATGTATTGTAAGTATTTCTTAAATTAAGTTCTTTTTAGTAACATGTTTTAGTATGCAAACAAAGTTTATTTTAAGTATTAAAGTTAGGGACATTAATTATACAAATTGGGTCGTACTTGATATCTCGCCTTTCTCTCTATTTATTGTTATCACTATGCTTCTATATCTTGGATTCCTTAGATTTATTGTCTAAATATCATGTCTAATTACTATATATTGATAAACTGTGTTGATAAGCTATTGTGAAGCTTTTAATAGATCTTGGTGTATATATATATATATATATATATATATATATATATATATATATATATATATATATATATATATATATATATATATATATATATATATATATATATATATATATATATATATATATATATATATATGGGAAAAGATGGGATTAGCTCACTAACTCATATGAACATAGCCCAACGACACAGATTGAATCTGGGCCGATCTGACGATCACAGATGTTCGGTAGTGCTTGAATTTTATTGTTTTTCTTGAAACTTTTCGGGGGTACTTTGGTCAATTTATTTCATGTAAAATATTTTTTTTTATATTTTTCGAAGATTCACCTATTTTTTATGAATATACGCCTAAAATTTCAAGTGATTTAGATTTTTAAAAAATAAAATAAAATTCCAACACTACCGGACATCTATGAACGTCAGATCGTCCCAAATTCAATCTGGGCTGTTAGTCATATGAACATATGAGCCCAACGGCCCAGATTGAATTTGGGCCGATTTGACGATCACAGATGTCTGATAGTGTTAGAATTTTATTTTATTTTTTAAAAATTCAAATCACTTGAAATTTTAGTCATATATTCATCAAAAATAGGTGAATCTTCGAAAAATATCAAAAAAATATTTTATATTAAATAAATTGACCAAAATACCCCCAAAAAGTTTTGGGAGTATTTTGGTCATTTTTTTCACGAATAATTTTTATTATATTTTTATTTAGTATGCCATGATGAAAAAAACACCCACCTAAAATTTCAAGTGATTTGAATTTGTACAAAAAATGATAAAATTCAAACACTACTGATCATCCGTGATCATCATATCAGCCCATAATCAATCTGAGACAGTGACATCAAATCAGCCCATAATCAATCTGAGACAGTGGGATATATATATATATATATATATATATATATATATATATATATATATATATATATATATATATATATATATATATATATATATATATATATATGAGCTAGTGGGCTAATCCCATATATAGGGAAAAGATGGGATTAACTCACTAGCTGATATGAACATATGAGCCCAACGTCCCAGATTGATTTTGAGCCGATTTGACGATCACGGATGTCTGGTAGTACTTGAATTTTATTTTTTTTACAAATTTAAATCACTTGAAATTTTAGGTGTGTGTTCATCAAAAATAGGTGAATCTTCAAAAAATATCAAAAAAATATTTTACATGAAATAAATTAACCAAAATACCCCCGATTAATTTAGGGGGTATTTTGGTCATTTTATTTTTTACGAATAATTTTTTTTATATTTGTTTTAGGTGCGCCTTGATGAGAATAACACACACCTAAAATTTCAAGTGATTTGTATCTGTAAAATAATAATAATAATAATAATAATAACACTACCTGACATCCGTGATGATTAGATTGGTTCAGACTCAATCTGGGCTATTAGACTCATATGTTCATATGAACTAGTGGGCTAATCTCATCTTTTCCCATATATATATATATATATATATATATATATATATATATATATATATATATATATTGGATCTCTCTAAGAATAGTTTAAGCTCTTGAAATCTTTTGATATGTACTTCAAACTTTTAATTGAAGCCAAAATACTCGATCCAAATATGAGCTGTAAGTTTATGTGCTATTTGAAAACGTAAAATCAGTAGAGTTTTAATCCAATCTTGAGTCCTTTGCACATAGGGCTCCATTTCTTCGTATTTCACATATTGTAACAAAGCTTGATTTTGTGTCTAGGATTTTTATAACCGTGCATTCATTTTTCCCGGTATGTGTGTGTGCTTCTATATATATTCCGAGAATCTCTAGGACATCACATGGCTTTTAGGTGTGGAGGTACCTACTTGTCTCAAAATTCATGCGTCTTCAATTTTTTATTTTTTATTTTTCAATTTCAGAATTCATCTGTTAAGTGTTTGGTTCTAAAATTTCAAATTATTTGGTATTGTTTGTGAAAAAGTGTTTTGTATTTGTTATATTTTATCTTCTAAAAGAAAATATGCGAGTACAATTAATAAATATTTAAGCCCGTAATCAGAAAAACTTTATGTGAAGGCATGCCATGAAAATAGTATCATTCTGTTTGCATGATAAACGCTATCATGGTAAACAAACTCGAATTTTTATAAATATAGGTTTGAGCTTTAGTTTGTAATCTTTGAAATGAAAACCATGAGCATTCTGGCTATGAAATATAAATTTAGAGATGATTAAATGGTTATCAAGCCTGGAACGCAGTTGTCCGATCGGATGGATTGCCGGTATTTTGGTTGGTCAAGCCCAAAGTAAAAATCAAGTTTATGCCGGTACTTTGGTTGATCAAGCCCAAAGTAAAAATCAAGTTTGTTAGTCAGACCAGGTAGTTTTGGCCAGTTCAACTGATTAAAACAAAGTTGACAATCTTTTTCTAATATATTTCATATTTTAAAAATATTATTCTAAACTTTTTTGTATTTTAAAAATCCGGTCTAACACAGTCAACTGGGGATATATTGATTCTACGCAGTCCATAGCCCTCAAGAAATGGCCATCCGATCAAGATAACTCTGGTCATGAGTTTATGATTGGTAATTACATGGTTTGGATGGAAATAGAAGAAAGCACGGATAAAATATCACTTGATCTTGGGAATAAAATTTCGGCTGATATCACTGATATTTCAGACGAATAATGCAGCTAAATAGATTTCAATGTATCTCAACCACAAGAAAAAGGGAACCTACAATAAAATGCCATTTATGTTTTATACCGAGATCTCAACACTAAGAATGACTCACAAAGTTTGATAAATTTTTTATTGAGCATTGTACACAATTAAAGACACACTCTTTGTCATTTGAACTTATATTTGAAGCTGACCACCATATGTCTCTAAAGTAAATGGTCTCACCTTGTATTTTATCCAAAAAAAAATCTTATAAACGAAGAAATAGTAAATAAAAGAGAAAAGTGATTTTCAAATATTGGAGGTCTCCGTTCAATCTCTAGCCACTAATTTTCCCCTGAGACTTTTTTTCTTTTTTCTTTTTGTTTACCGAAGTTAGTTTGTGGACTGTAGAAATAACATCCTAGATTTAAAAACATATCTTTTAGTATGTATTTTGACTAAGAGAGTAAATAGATAGTACACTCCCGAGGGAGTAGGAAAACTTTTGGAAGAGCTTTTCGCCGGTGCGGAGATCCGAAGTGCGGTACAGCACGTGAGAACCGTGTATTGGATTACAGGGTTGGCAGAGAGCAAAGACTTCCAGCTTGAAGCTTTTAGATTCTCTCTCTAAACTACAAAATCAGAAGCCCTTCTCTCTCTAGACCACAAGGGATTCGAGGTTCATAATATGAGTAGGAAAAGAGAGAGATCCACATTCTCGAACCAGCCTCATGGCCCCAAGAGGAAGAACCCACGCATCACCCACATGAGAGAGAAAGAGGAGAGAGGAGAGCCGAAAAGCAGAGGCAGCTCTCTGGTGATTGTTTGTTGCTTGCCCTCAGATTGCACAATTATGGAATTGAAGTCTCGTTTTGAGTCCTTTGGAAGCATCGCGAGGGCGAGGATCGATTCGGACTGTGGAACTGCTCAGATCACTTATCGATTGAGGGATTCGGCGGAGGCTGCCATTGCGAATTCTAAAGACCCATTTGGCATATCCATAAGAAACAAAAAGGTCTCTCTCTCATATTTGATTCTTTTGTTTATGTTTTGCGAGGTTTCTTCTTTGTTTGAGATATGGGTGTTTCATGGAATGTTGGGTTGATTTGATAGTGCATGCTTGAACTGGTTTATTGGGTTTGTTCTTATGCTTGAGGATTGGTACTTTGTGGAGTTTCTGGGTTGATTTGAAGCTTCATGCTTGAACTGGCAGATTGGGTTAGTTCTTCTTTGTTTGAGGGATCAAGATATTTCATGGAAATTATGCACTAGTTTGAATCTTCATACTTCATTTCATTGATTTAGTTTGTTGGATTGATTTGAAGCTACATGCTTGATTTGGTAGATTCTGTTCTTTCCAGTTCAATTTTCTCCTTCCAATGGTCGTGTAACTCATTATGTGACCTAATTTGGGAAATTTTGTTGAATTCACCACTTTGTTTAGTTTCTTTGCATTTCCTTATGTTTTGTTCGGATTTTTAACATCCATCTGCATAAGGAGATTCTACTTTTATCGTATGAACTTATTTTCCCCAAAAGGTTATGAAGGATTGTTGGAAATTTTGTATTTTTCGACTGACTGACTGACCGAAGGGAAACACCCAAAACTTGAGTATTTGGTTAGTCCGTGATCTATGAGGTGGTGAGGTGTTGCTTACCATAAACAACTCAGCCAACAGTAGCTTCCTCTCCTAAGTATGTATGTCCTACAAAAGGAAAGAAGAGGCTGTACATTATCTCCTTATCTAGTGTTCCATAACCTTCAGTATTAGTCTTTCTTCGCACAATTATCCAGACATGATTGAATATATCTGAAATTTTGAAATACCTTTTCTACCAATGGTCTCCCCATTCTGGCTCTCGGTCTTATCATATAGAGGTCTACTTTTCCGGCTTTACCATATAGATGATATGGTTGGAGCTCAATTAAAGAACCCTGTATGTCAGATTTTGTAACCCGTTACCAATCTTGCCGGAACTTGCCGAAATCTCACCAGAGGACTATTGTACAACTTGAGGCTTGTGGTTTAAGAGCTTGAGTGAGAGAGATAGAGAGAAAGAATTTGCCGAAAACATATTCTTCTTTCTCTTAATTCTTTTTAAAAGAGAACTTTTTATTTTTACGGTTTTACTGATACTTATATTTAATAGGATGAAAAAAATCCTTTTTTAGGACCTTTTACTGTCTTTTCTGCCCCAATTTTGGACTAGTTATTGGACCGATCAGTTCACCTGTTCAACTCCAGTTCATATCCTTGCCTGGTTCCTTAACTGAACTGGACTGCAGAAGACAACTGTTCACTGGTTCACCAGTCAAGCCGGCCGGTCCGGTCCAGTTTTTGCATCATTGGTTAAAAGTGTTTCCTTTCAGTAAATAGATTTTAGAGAAAGGCATGAGAGTTTATGGATTTTGGTTCTTAGCATAATTTGCTAACTGTAAGCAAAGATCCCCATGTTCTGTGTCTAGCTAAAGAATCAGCTAGCTTGTTGGTTTCTTCCATATATACTTGAAGGACACCATTACCTTGGATCATAGCAAAAACATTTCACCAAAAACTTGTTGAAACTTCCAATGACACTCTTCGCTGCTAGCAAGCTTAAGTTGGTTGAATCCCCCTTTCTTAGGATTAGAGACCAGTTTGTGCCAAGCAATACTTTTCGGTTATAGAGTTATTAACTTCATGTTGTTAGCATCACAATGGCCTGCTGGTCTCAAGAAGATTTGCAGATATCACCTCTGTGTTTTCTAGTGAAACCCCCAGCTTTGTTAGGTCAGGTCGATTGGCCTATGGAGTTTCTGTCAAAATTATTTTGACACAACTTATTGGAGATGGCCCCATTGTGTGGACCTAATGGCTCGAATGTGAGGAGTCTAAGTTATATTGTGCCAATAGGTACCTAAAAAAAATCAATGCTTTGAAATCCTTATAATTTTTGTCAAGTTGTTGCCCAAGAAATTGCCTGATCTGTAATATTCTTCCTCAACGTTGGGGAGTTTGGGGAACTTGTGTTCGGACGTTCTTTTTTATGCCCCAGACAGATCACCCAAACTACGAATGGGAGGGTATGCCTCCACAGAGTGAGGCCAAAGCTCAGGATGGAGGGGAAGAACCATTGCAATTTTCACAATGGTCCTTCACAGTGGGAAGATATTCCAACTAACTCCAAATAATTATAGGAAGAAGGACCGTATATGGAAGCTATGTTGTAGTGGATGATAAGGTGACCTGCATTCTATACTTTCCTTTTGCAAATTATGTATCTAATGGGAATTTAGAGGCCTCGATTGACCATGTGATTTATGGTCCGCACCTTGTTAAAGATTGCCATCCGAAAGCCCAAGTTCTGGGCAGAACCAGGATACATTAGGCTTTTCTTATAGGAGTAGAATGACTGTACTTAGTAAAACTCTTACTAGTCGAGCCTCAGATCATTTCACTCTTCTGAAAGGGAGGTTGAGTTGAGAAGTTCCCGCTTTTGGAAATTTAGGCTTAATTCTAGATTGTGGATCCCAGGCTATTTGCCGCCCTCTCACTAGCCCATACAAAAATGCTACACTTTCTGCAGGGTCTAAAGATATAGTACGTAGGTTTGGGGGGAAGGTTTTCTTGGGACCAAAACTAGAAAAGCTGACTCTATTGCCCTCTCCAACTTCGAATTTTTTTTTGGACGTGAACCTTCCTGATTTCATGAGTGCCTTTTCAAGCAGCAGAGGCTCTTGTAGACTTGCAAAGGGGTTGAACTAACTAGCCAAAACTGTCAACCCCATATTGGTATTTACCCATCCTTCTGAAAGGTTCTCTGCCATACCCATATTAGTATTTAGTCATTCTTCAAGGTTCTCTGCATTGCCACTATGTGCAGTCCCAGCTTTTGAGATTTTTATACAAATGAAATCGTCTCAAGTCACAAGCATGTGCTTCTAGGTTATTATACTTCTGCTGGCAACTTCTTCCTTGGTAATTGCAAGTGTAAAATCAGATCTAGTTATCATATTGAATGAACTGACCATTGAAGCATAAATTGCAAGAAATTGGATTTGTTCATTGAATAAATTTCTTCTGGGTAGGTCAACCATGGGATACAAAACAAAGATGTAGTGTTGAATGAATTTAGATCGAGTTTGAATCACTAGATGCTTCAATGTGGGAATTCAAAGTGCCTCCCTAACATGAAGCAGATATTGAACTCCAATTTACATAACTACATAGAGCATGGGATGTCATAAGATTTGAGCCTAGGATGGCATGATACCGCCCATGATATTCCGCCCTTGCTGCTCAAGAGTCCTGTATTCTGATACCATTTGATGAAGAAAACATAAAGATAACAGTTCCAATGGCGAACACACACACAATTCTGAAGAAACCCATGGTTTCTTCCTCACACCCAAACTAGGGTTTCAAGTTAGAGACCTCTCTCTCTCTCTCTCTCTCTCTCTCTCTCTCTCTCTCTGTGCTGTAAAATCATGTGGAATCACCTATTGATGTAGAAAGAATATCATGAGGAAGAAAATCCAATAATCTGTTGATTGGTAAATTAAGGTGGCTATGCATTGGTTAAACCAGAAAAGCTTTTTCAAAACTCAACTCTCTATTCTAAATTTTCTACACAAACCCCTTTTATAATAAAAGAGTTTATTTAGAACCCAAGAAATCCTAATTCTAATGAAAATAGAAGCCTAATGAAAATGGAATTCGTAATAACAATTTTAATCCTAATAAAACAGATAATTCCATAAGCACTGTAACTACTATTTTAAAAAACTTCTGAAATCCTAAAATTATAAAAAAAAAAAACCTATAAAATTAAAATCATAAAATTAAATTCTAAAATTAAAATATACATCCTTTGAAATTAAACAAAAATTAACAATAAGAAAATTTTGTCCTGCATCACTATGTGCTCTAGAAGCCTCATTATAGCTTTTTTAAGCACTTACTGTAGTCTCTTATTCATTGCTGTGGTAAGCATATTTGTTGCCTGCTCTTCTGAAAAGACATACTTATTAGTACTGAACTTTGTGTTTGGTAGGATCCTGAACCTAGAATTGACTTCACCTACTTTACTGTAATTCTCATAACGTTCCATACTATAGATACATCAAGGCAATTTTTCTATGGCATGAGAATACACTTGAGGTGCATAAGTCTTTTCCTTTGGTTTCTGATGCTTGATACAGAATCACTTTGTTGCTTGTTAGTCATATAGGAGATTTCTATTTTGCCTGAGCTCATGAAAGCCAAACCTAAATACATAATTTAAGTGAACCTAAATACATAATTTAAGTGAACCTAATTTGTGTATGGAGATAATGTAATAACCAATAGAAGGATAGTGGGCATTATATTAATGTTGAATCTGTAAAATTTCTAATTTAAACCCAGAATAAGTTAAACTACTGATTGATGGATAATATCCCCACAGAGTAAAGTGCAGTTTTGAAGACCTCCCAACTCCACTCCTTAACTTTAAGGCAGAAGAAAATGATCTCATTAAATATTTATTTGGACATTGAATTAAAGGAACTAAGCCAAATTATGTGCAATAATATTTAGTAAAGAGCTTTTATCTTTTTGCTTATGCTTAGCTATTCACCTCATTTTTGCGATATTGTGTTGCCTTAAAGAGTCATGGCCTATGACCTTTAACTGGACACTCAATTCCTAGCATGATAAATGACCCACCTTAGTTCATGTTGCTGCTTCCAGCCTCCCTAGAAGTACTGGTTTGGATACTAATATTTTTTTCAAGGGAAAAGTTTATATAGAGATGAGGCTCTAAACAATCACTAGAAGAGGTTGTTTTGATGCCCAAATATCCTCAAATTGATCATCTCGACATCAAGATGCATGGACATGAGAAAAAAATGGATTTCAAGTTTTGGAAAATAGTGTATTTTGTAACACATTTTTGGACTATCAATTTTCAAGATTTTCAAGTTCTCATAGATCTATCGATCTACACTAGTTTTGAATTTAAGGCTATCACAAAGATTTCCAGTATTGAAACCACATTTCTTGACACTATTTGAAGGTAGGCTCTAATTTGATTGTTTAGAGCCTAGGCTCTATACCAACCGCACCTTTTTTTTAAAAGAGGTTTTGATAGTAATATAATATTCATTATATGATTTTGTAGCTGCCTTTTTATGAACTGGCTATTACAACCCCTTCTCTCTCCTTCATGTCACCTCGAGCCTTAGCTCAATGTCTTCTCGGGTCTTGATGCAATGTAATAACTTGAATAAATATGATTGCTTGATCATAAATAAAGTAAAATGAAGTTTCAAATTTGACGTTTTTATTCTCTCATATTCTTCTGAATATTTTCTATTATGGCCCCATACATTTTCTTGGAGAAGGAAAATTTGGTTCTCCTTGTCAAAGGCATTATCTCTACAATACTAGGGATATTGACAATTTCTGACTTCTATCTTCTGAATTTATGAAGTGCTATGACAAACCATATTTTTTGTTTAGTGACTACTTAGTGAAATTTCTTTTGCAACTGCGATCATATTACTTGTACCATTTGTCAGTCATCTTGTTTCGCATAAAATGCAGATACAAGTTTCATGGGCAGACGATCCTTTACCTCGGTGGAAAGTGGGTGTTGGCCTCTCTTCTCACAAAGACAGACAATCTAAGCTACTTAGACCAGAAACTCCTCTCAGTAGACATGGTAAACTTGCCAACCGGCTCGGTGCAGTAAATAGGGAATCAAATTCATCCTTCAAAGACCGAGAGGTGGTTGCATATGATGACCTTCTTTGACTGTTATAGTTTCAAGAAGGTGGAATAGATATTAGTTTTTCTTTTCTTATGCATGAAGGACATTCGTTTCTTCTTGTTTAGTTGGCAATTAGAATGCCAGAGCCATTTAGGTCGGCCTCTCTCTCTCTCTCTCTCTGTCAAACACACAAGCACGCAAGTGGGCACACACACCGACTACTATTTAAACGTGGTTGATGATAGTGGGCTGCATGCCCAGCTCTATACAATGCTTTACTATGTTCTGCTGCTTCTGCATCGATCTGAAATGATTCCTGTTTCTCAAGGAGAGTGGAAAGAGAGGATTGTCAAGAGCAGCATCCATGCATTAGAATAGGACTTGATTGGGAGAAGTTTATGGAATATGTTTTGATGGGAAACAACTGAGGGGTTTGGTATAGAAGTACTCATGAAATTGGAGGATTAATATAAAAGCAAAGACAGCTGGGGCACTGTATAATTGTGGTCCTTGAATCTTTGTTAATTGGGACAGCATTGGTGCTTATGGAGTGCTTAAATTCAACGAATTAAAAAGTGAAAAATGAAAATAACTTCTGATTGCTTGGGTATGAGTAAATAATAAATAGCATGGTGTTCTTTAGATCATTAGGGCCCTTTTATTAGGGTTTGGAGTAAATGACACGCATGGCCCCTGTAATTTTGTTATAATAAGAGTCCTTTCTGAAGTTCAAAATTTATGTACATAATCAATTTCTTCTGTTTTCTTTGTTCCAAAATTAATCTCTTTTGAATTTTCAAAGTCTGAAAATTATGTGGAATTTTTGGATCTTGAAAATAAAAAATTCACTTGCTCTGCAATTTTTCTCCAAGTAAGAAGCATTTTCAGGTTTTCAAAATCGGAAAATGTTTGTGGAAATTTTTTCCCCTCTTTTAAATTTATTTTGAAAATCCAAAAAACATTGTGGAAATTTTTTTTCAAATAAATCATTAAATATCAAAATGATCAATTTTGGATCTAGAAGATCCGAATTATGGGTTGCCTAGTTATTTTTAAAAAATTACGAACAAAACAGGTTGGATGTAAAATATAAAATATTTAGGTAAAAATTAAATAACATAAATTAAATGGGATATATGCGTAATTTTTTCAAACCACCATAATAGGATCCATTGCATATTTTAGAAAGCACAAAAGGGCCAAATATCAATGATTGTGTGGTTTCTATAAGGCTGAGGCCCCAAAGTAAGGCTCACCTTCAAATGATGTCTGAAGATATTATTCTAGTATCAACAATGTAATGGCTTAAAAATTTATTTTTATATCTAATTATAAAATCTAAAACTTCAAAAATAATGTAGAGCGGGCAGATTGTAAACACTTGAAAATCTTGAAAAGATCGTAAACACATGAAAATCTTGAAAATTGACGTCTTAAAAAATCCATTACATAATGTACTATTTTCAAGATTTTGAAATTTATTCTTTCTCATGTCCATATATTCTGAAGTCGAGATAATTGATTTGAGGATTTTTAGGTATGAATTTTTTAGGTGCACCATAAAAGGTTGTATTATCTTCTAATATATAAATAACGGACGTAAGATATTCAATTTTCTTTGAAGAGTTCGCTTTTTAGTTTCCATTTCAGAAAGCCGCCTTAGAAATTTAGTAAAAACTATCCATTTTCAATCAGGGGTATTTTGTAATTTAGCCCATTTGCACGGTTCGAGCCAAACAAATAAAAAGTACCCATAATTGTTCAAGATTGGGAACATGGAATTCCACAATTATAAAAATACGCTTAGTTATCCTGGCCATCATGGTATTTTCTGAAAAGTACGCTTAGTTATCCTAACTATCATGCTATTTTGTTAAGGGTAAGCTTTCTATTCTTTCCTTATAGCATAGAAGTTCTATCTTTTTCTTTATCCAACCGTCCATTTTGAATGGAGGGTTAAGATTGTCTCAATCACAATATCATATCTCTGCATTATTTTATTTTTAATTTTTTTTCTATAAACTATTTCGACACCAAAATTTGGACGTCCATTCCTCTATTAAACTCGCACTAGCAAAAAATATAAAAAAAATATTTTCAATAAAATAACATGATCAAAATACCCTTGAAAGTTTTAAAGGGTATTTTGGTTACTATATTTTATCAAAAAATTATTTTTAATATTTTTTATAGGTACGCCCCAATGAGAAGACGACACGTACCAAATTTCATATCCATACAATTTGTATAAAAAAAACTAAAAATAAAATGCTTTGAGATATCAGATCTAAGATAAATCAGTGAATGGCTCTCTTGATCAAAATTGGACGGCTGGATAGTAGGGGGAAGATAAAACTTTTATGATACTGGGGAAGCATAAAAACCTTTCCCTTTTGTTCATTGGACAATTTCATTTTTCTAATCCTAGACGATAAGCCTTTAATTGTTCGATTTTAGCCCTATGTAAGGGTAATTTGGGTATATTGTAATAAATTTTTTGAAGAGGACCTTTTTTAAAACGAATTTAAAAAGTAAACCCTGCAGTGAAAACTAAATATTTTAAATCGTGTATTGATTATGTGGGATTAAACAACCCTTTAATTGATATTTCCAGCAAGTTAAATTTTTTAGTGGAATTTTATTTTTTAAAATACTTCTCTTTATGAAAACCCATTTGTTTGTATATTCTCCGATCTCATATATTTTAGACGGTACTTTTTTTCTTTTTTTTTGATCAAATCTTTTAGACGGTACTCGTCCCAACTCGACATGGTCCTTTATACTATTTTTTAAAAGACTTGAAGACCCTTTCTAAAACGCTAGGAAAGTAATATACATGCTTTTCAAAGTTCTTTTTACTTGGGATTTATTGAGATATTTTAATTGCACGTGTGTTACACGAAACTATAATTTATTAAATATTTCCTTAATTACGATAATAGTTATTTGATTTTATATTGTCTATTCATTTTGTAAAAATAATTAATTTTTTCAATTATCTATTTTTTGTTTCTCTATACTTCATATACTGAATTTCTCATGTTCATGTGTGTCATCATCGTGCAATAAAGACCGTCAATTCTACCGAGGGACCAATGATGTAGCCGATCGATTAGCCAAATATGGAAGTTCCTTGTCTTCTGTCTGTTTCCAATGTCTTGATTCTAAATTTGTAATTTAATGTTCTTTTAGAACTCTATCAATAAAAGTTATTAACCTTGTTAAAATAATAATAATAATCGCCTTTAACTCATTCCAATTTCTTTAAAACTCTCCTTACAAATTAGAGTCCTACTAAATTGGATTTCCTTCACCTACTTTATTTGCTCCTTAAATCTCTCTCCTGGATAAACAAATTCTAAATTATTAAACCATTTCTCTTCTCACATTTAATCCTCAATCTCTATCTCTAAGAACATTCACTAAATCTATTTCATCTTCAACCATGACATTCTCTCTTCATTGAAATGACTTTTGGCTCTTGATAGATGCACACAAATGAGTGCCTGCATTTACTTACTTTGTCCCTCTCGATGTAGCTATTGTGTATGAAATGATAAATTTCTTGGAATGAATTAAAAATATTTCCTAAAGTTGTGAGATTTCTTTTCTTTTTTTTTCATTTTTTTTTTTTCATTATTATTATTATATCCTGTCTAGTTTTCTTCAAAGGCAAATCCAAGAGAGTGGCAAAAGTGAATGAAAATTATGATTATATTCATTGAAATTTTAACAAATCATTCCCCTCTTTGGAAACCAAAAACCGCATACTCAAAAATTCGATGACATCTTTTCCTAGTTCTTATGTAAAAATAAATGGAGGACCCCATGACCACTCAGGAGTGGGTGGGTCCGTGTCGCGTGAATCATCATGGCTCCCATGTGGATCTCTTGGATTAATTTGAGAATTTAAAGGTTCAAATACGCCATGGAGTAGTAGTTTATGATAATATAGATAAATATTAAATTACAAGGTATATGCATAAAGATTATATGGTCTTGCAGGAGCATATCTTGCATTACATGGGGTAAATCACTGTTAAAAGGTGTTTTAGAAGTATACATGGTATTTCGAATTTTGGGATACAAGCTCCTCGACATAGTGAACACCGTAACTCCTCAAAATAGCAAACAACATCAAAAGTTTTTTTTTTTTTTTTTTTAAAGAAATTCAAAATATGCATTATACATGCCAAAAAAAAAAAGCTTTTTTGCGAGTGAACATAGACTATCAAATTTTGAATAGCCAGATTTAAGTGCTCAAAAACTTAAAATGATATTTTGTCTCTTTTTAAGAATATTCACCTGGTGATTTTAAAATTGATCGTAAAATTTTAGATAATATATATATATATATATATATATATATATATATATATAATCCTCGCAAGCAACTCTTTTACTCGATGGTAGAAGTGTACCACTTACACCTACCCCATGCCTCATCAAATGAATTTCCCGTCCATTGCCCATAATGGACGGTGAATATTTGTTCTATTCAAATGAATTTCCATCATCAAAATGTCACGAATGATACCTTATGTTGGTTATTGCCTTATTCGAAATAGATAATCCATGGTCCCTTGGTGGGAACATGCTACACAGTCAAATCAAACAAAATCTTAGGTCTCAAGACATTGTGGAAATTGAGGTGCACGTGTTCATGTTAGCCACGTGATTCATCGCATGGGGTCAAGGAGATTTAAAAAATCTCTCGGTTCGGCTAAAGAACTGGTTACCCTATGTCGATTTTATAAATATATAGGAAATCATATGAGTCTAGAACACAACCGACAATTTGCTATAGTCAAACAACGTTTTGTTACACTAAAAATACTGATTCATCGATCCGGACCGGTTTTTGGCTAGTTTACTATTTTTATACGCGTTTTTTTGCCGGTCCATTAATTTTCCCGCACAATAAAATGACGATCCAGACTGCCGATTCACCGATCCTGATCACTTATTAAACGTAATGGCATCGTTAGAAAAAAAAAACAAAATGCCCATTCAAAAAATTCACCGGGCGGATCATAGAAGGTGACTCGGCAAATGTTATCTGTTGGTGCAAGGACCCTGTGAGGGTCCCATGGGTGCACTTTCATAGACATCATCGTTTCTGCTCTCAATGGAAGAGAGGTCGTTTTTCAACATATCTATAGAAAGAGTAACTCTGCTACTGATCATTTAGCGAAAGAAGGGGCTCTTCTTTAAGCCTCCGCTCTCTTCTTCTTGCTATCCCTCCTACTCTCTTTCTTTCTCTTTTCTCTCCCTTTTTCTTTTTTTCTTGTAAATTTCTTCATTATCTTAATGAAAACTTATTGTTTCACAAAAAAAAATGTACCCCAAAAAAATGAGAAGAAGAAAATGACAATGGTTACGCCTCGTGAGATGCAATAACACAAATCACAATGAGATTAACGCCTCCACATGTGTATCGAAGGGAGTAAAAGACATGCTCCTCCGTTTGCTAACCATGATAAATAATAATTGAAATAAACAGACATGTCGTGATACGTGTAGCATACTTCTAAGCATGCTATCACTATATGTTATTAAAAGAGAAGCATGTCGTGATACGTGTAGCATACTTCTAAGCATGTTATCACTATATGTTATTAAAAGAGAAGCATGTCGTGATACGTGTAGCATATTTCTAGCATTTTATCACCACGAGTAATGTTAGCTGTATGCAATTTGTTGCAGGTATCACAAAATACTCTGCACGCTCTCAAAATTATATATAGGATAAAGTTTATCTAAGGTTGCAATCTTCAAATGTAGAATTAAAGATGTAGCTAATAAATCCATTGGACACAATTGTTTGACTGTTGAAAAACCCTTTAATTGATCATCTCGGCATTGACATATAAATATAAAAAGAAGAAGAAGAATGATTTTGAGTATAAAAAATAGTGCATTTTGCAACACCACACCCTCACATATATTGTTGGGAAATGTAGGAGAGAGGCCATTAAAAGAGGAATTCTACTAGGGAGGCTACCGGGTAGGAAACGTTGGGGTGCATCCAATGTGAGAGAGATGGTGCTATCACTGCTCCATAGCAGTGTTAGCAAAGACTGGATTGGATGGGTTGGTTTGATTGGTCGGATTGCCAATCAGTTTGATCTAAAGTAAAAATTTAGTTTGATTCAAACTAATGTCAAACCAGTTTTTTACCGGTTGGACTTGTTGACTTTAACTTGTTTGATTAGCAAAACGAAGTTAGGCAAATTTTTTTTGTTGTATATTTTATATTTTTAATAGTCATTTTTTAATGTGCTTTTTTAAAATCTAGTCCAACCAATTCCATTAATTTTGATTATGTGCTTCGCTGGCTCAATTTTCGTTCCAATTTTGATGACATTGCTCAAGAGGCTATGCAATGTACCTGTCTTACAACGATGGGTTAATGTTCTTAAAATTGCTGAGCGGACTTGAAATACTAGTGCAGGACCTGTTGTGTTTCCCCATGAATCGGGTAAATCGCTCTATTGACATAAATCAAAGAAATTTATATGTTACTTGCAGATAAATTCTGTTTTATTTTTTATATTTATAAATAATGCCTTACTTTCATGTTTTACAACCAAGTCTAATTTTGTGAGAGCATAAAATGTAATTTAGTTTTAATTTTTCTGTATAATATATCAAGCTTCAATTTAGTATATCTACAGTTCTCTCTATAGTACATCTATAAAAATATTATGAAAATAATTTAAATTAAAAAAATACTAAATTGCCCTTGAATAGTATACGAGCAGTTCAGTAATTTTATTTATTAACAAATTATTTTTAATATTTATTATATGTGTATAATTGTGTATGGACATATGAAATTTGAGTTTAATCTGATATATAAATAAATAAATAAAATCAAAATAAAGTATGACTTAATTGTAAGATATGAAATATACAAGGCTAGTTCTAAATTTACTCATCTATAGATCATCATCGTCATCAAAGCTTTTTTTTAACTCATTGGAGTCGGCAACATGAATCTTGATATATCGATTCATCTATTGATATAATATCCCAAAATTTTGGGTTGAAAATTATGTATTAAAAAAAAAAGTAAATTTTTAAAAATAAAAAGTATTTTTTTATGTCTCCTTGACCATTTTTCGCTTGGAAGTGCGTTTAAGACCCAAAAAATGATAAATTAATTTTCCTATACTTAAATTTTCTTCCTATTATTTCAATTTTTTTATGTTTTAAAGAGAGAATATTTTTCTTAATGGAACAGGAAATATTTATGGTTGAATCGGAAGGAGTGAGAGAGTGACAACATCGTCATGGAAAAGTACATTAGTGGCATTTAAGAACATATTTGGTATTGTAAGAATTGTAAGGGATAGTATGGGTGCTCTTCTTTTGGCCTTTTCACTCGTAATTTGAAAGTCTGGTCCCAACAACGGCTACTTCAGAGCTCAGATTCCAATGTATTATCACTGATTCACTGACCTGCACCTCTCCTTTCATTTATTAAATTACACAAACATACTCTCTCTCCCTCAACTTTTGCACAATAGCTTAATTAAGAGATCCATTTATATATAAAATAAAGTGATTAAATTCATAGAAAATAGTGATTGTGTCCCTTACAAGATACCATCATATCTCTCTCTCTAAGTCTATGGCACTCATGTTTCTGCTTTCTCACTCCACTCTTCTCTAACAAGCCATGCAGCCAAACCCCAAAAGGAGGGAGAAAAGAGTTGCCCCAAAAGACCCCACCTTTCAAAACCTCATCAAACCTCATATCTGAAACTCTGCAACTCTCTATAACTCATGTAGAAGAAAAAGCTCAAGAATTTAGTGAAAGACCATGGGGATTTTATTCTTTCTGTTTGCACTAACACTAACTCTTTCTAGTCTCAGTTCCTCTGTATTTGGCCTAACACAAGATGGTAATCCATGCCAACTCTTTTCCCCTCTTTCTCTCTCTTTTTTGTTTATTAACAGAGTGTTCATATTTTTCTCACTAAAGTAGATGGTTTTTTCTTTTTTTCTTGGAGGACAGGTGAAGCACTGTTGGAGATGAAGAGGGGTTTAAATGATACCAAGGGGTTGTTGAGTAACTGGAAAGACACTGATATTAATCCCTGCAACTGGACGAGAATCTCTTGCCATCTTCATGACCAAAGAGTGAGGGTCATGTATGTTCATCATTATTCACTTGTACTCTCTCTCTCCTCTGTTTTTTTTGTTCATATATTTATTTTGCTGTGTTGTTTCGTATTAGAAATCTTCCATTCCTTCGTCTTGGTGGGACTATATCTCCAAGCATTGGCAAAATAACCAGATTGCATAGACTGTAAGCACTTTCCTTCAGTGTTGGTTTTTATAATGTAGTCTGATCTTTTTCCCGATGGTTGATGAAAATTGGGATTTGTTATTTCTTGTCTCTGAGAAAGGTCCTTTATTTGTGTTGTGGTTTTGTCCTCATGGAAATGGTATGCAGAGCAATCCATGAAAATAGTTTGCATGGGACCATTCCAGCGGAGATTGGGAATTGCACAGAGCTAAGAGCATTGTAAGAGAATTTTTACTTCTCTTTTCTAACTTTTTCTCTTTTCTAATTTTTAGTTTCTTTGTTACAGATTTTTCCTTTCTCTTTTCACTATAATTTGTTCCAAACTGTCTTTTCACAACGAAAAGCAACTCCATGGGAAAGTTTTGTGGAAACTTTGTTTTCTGTGATTTGGGAAAAGTTATTGTTTTTTTCCCACAGTTCTGCTTAGTTGACTATTTTCTTTCCTTCTGTTATTTGGTGTTCTGGGATTTTTTCCGTTTATTAAGTTTCTCCATTTTCAGGTACCTGAGGGCTAATTACCTTGAAGGAGGTATCCCTACTGAACTTGGAAGGCTTTCCAATCTCATAATATTGTAAGTTCTTGATTATGGTTTCAATACCAGTATTTCCTCTAATATAAGTACTTTATATTTGTCATGGCTTCTTTATTTTTTTGTGTACTCTAAAAGTCTCCTCCTAATGTCCAGAGATTTATCGAGCAATTCACTAAGGGGATCCATTCCCCCCTCCATTGGCCATCTAGGACGGTTAAGATTCTTGTAAGTGGGATATGACAAATCCCATGCTTTATTTGGGACTTACATTTATGTTGGTTTAAGGCTCATGCATTGTTTCTTTGGGCTCCACAGAAACTTGTCGACAAATTTCTTATCTGGAGAGATTCCAAAAACTGGAGTTTTGGGTTCTTTTGGCAACTTCTCGTAAGTATTATTGTTTCGTATACAAGTGACATGCCTCAGAAATTCCTTCACTCTCGGCAAGCAGCTGACCCTTCTTAGTAAAATCTATGATCATTTTTGGAGCATGCATTTGAATACCTGTAATTTATGCCGGTATCATTGTTATTAGCCGATGGCATTACCTCAAAAAGAAAATATTTTGTTGCACAAGTTTCTGATTCAACTAGTGGATGCCGTTCAATACCTTTTAGATCTTCATATCCATTTTTTTCATTCATTTTATAATGAGGCATCATTCTTTTTTGAGGTATAAATTACAAAAGAATTAAGTACATCTTTTAAATATCTTTTTTTTGTTTGATGCTGCCGAAATTCAGGTTTATAGGGAATTTAGATTTATGTGGCCCGCAAGTTCAGAGGCTATGTAAAGGTTCATTGGGCTTTCCTGCCGTATTGCCTGGCCATGTGAATGATGATGAAGCAGGCAAGTTGAAAACACATATCCCATTTCATGGACTATGGTCTCTACACTCTATTGTCCATCGAATTGTAGCATAGTTTCCCTTTCTATGTTATATTTTTCTTCTCATTTTTTCCTTCATTTCTTGAAGAGCTACAATGTTTTTATTTCTGCAGTTCCACCAAGAAGAGCAACATCACATTACGTGAATGGAGTACTAATAGGTGCCATGTCAACATTGGGTCTGGCACTTTTCATGCTCCTTAGTTTCCTGTGGATTTGCTTTTTGTCACGAAAAGGAAAGCTTGGGAAAAATTACAGCAATATTGGCAAGAAAATTGATCAGGACTCAGGTCTCCAAAACAACCCACCATTCGCACCGTCCTTATTATATTGTCATTCAATAAAATCATCCTGTTTATTTTCCTTTTTCTTTCCCTTTTTTATCTGTTTATGGAAGTTTATTGATTTTAAACAGGCACCAAGCTTGTTACTTTCCATGGTGATCTTCCATATTCATCTGATGAGATAATAAAGAGACTTGAGTCACTTAGTGAAGCCGATGTGGTGGGTTCAGGAGGATTTGGGACTGTGTACAAGTTGGTTATGGGTGATGGTAGTGCATATGCTGTAAAGAGGATTGACCGGAGTCGTGACAAATCCGATCAAATGTTCGAGAGAGAACTTGAAATCCTTGGCAGCATAAAACATAGAAATCTTGTTAATCTAAGGGGCTACTGTAAATTTCCTACTGCAAAACTTCTCATCTATGATTATGTGGTTCTGGGAAGCTTAGATTATCTCCTCCATGGTAACTTTCCATATCTACTATCTTCTACCGCTGCTGTTTATCACCATATAATAATTCAGTTCTTCGTTGTAAATATAATACACACACGTGTCCACTTGTATATGTTTATCTGTAGTCCAATTGACAATGGAAAAACATAGTCACACTCACACATGTATGTTCCTTCTCTAGTGGTTTCCTCTCTCTCTATTACTTTTCATCATATCAATGGAAGGTGATGACCCCAGTGGACTATGACCCCAGTGAACTATGTTCTTCCATTATCCATTGGACTATGGAATACTTTCCTTTTCGTAAAAGATCACATTGTCAATTAGAAAAACTTGAGTTTTAAATCAGTGGTGCAAATTTATATATGTTCTCAGAGCGCGAGTGTACAGATCAACCTCTAGATTGGAATGCACGTTTGAGAATAGCTCTCGGTTCAGCCAGAGGACTGGCATACCTTCACCAAGATTGTTGCCCAAGAATAATGCACCGTGACATAAAGGCTAGCAATATACTCCTTGATGAGAACTTGGAGCCTCATGTGTCAGATTTTGGACTTGCAAAGCTTCTTGTGGATGAGGAAGCCCACGTGACCACTGTGGTTGCTGGTACTTTTGGCTATCTTGCTCCAGGTATGTCGATTCATTCTTATTCCCCTCCCATTTTTTACTCTGCCATGACATTATGCCATAGGGAGAATGTATAGCCTATACGAGGTATAGTACACAGGCTGGATGTCCATTTTATAAGAAAATGGATCTGTAGATGAATTGTAGTATGGAGATGGAATATTGAGTTCAAAAGGAACTAATTATCAACAAAAATAACTACAATTCATCTCAATAATGGAAGTAACGCATGATTGAGGCCCCATCTGAGATGAAAAATCACTATTTCTTCAAATATGTTAGGTTGGGTAAGTTGGTTTAGGCAGGATGCCTTTCCATATATTGTTATGAGATGCACTACTAATCAGTAGTATTTCTAGTAGTATTTCTTTTCGTGGACAATGGTTTCCCTTGAATGCTAGCTTTGACCAGCATAGCTTTGTTCTTCATTGAATGCAGAGTATCTCCATAGCGGTCGAGCAACAGAGAAATCTGATATCTACAGCTTTGGTGTGCTCATACTGGAATTGGTTAGTGGAAGGAGGCCAACAGATCCATCTTTTGTCAAAAGAGGCCTAAATATCGTTGGATGGGTGGGTATTTCCATCCTCTGTCAACAAATTGCTTCTTGTCTCTCTTCCCCACCCTTGCTTTTCCTAATAGTAATTACTTTTTCTTGGTTCAACATTTTAGATGAACATTCTATCAAGAGAGAATCGACTAGAAGAAATAGTTGACAAGAACTGTGAAGATGTGGATACAGATTCTGTGGAAGCGATCCTGGACATTGCGCGGAAGTGTGTTGATGCAAACCCTAATGATCGCCCCGCCATGAACAGGGTCTTGCAGATGCTAGAAGAAGTGGTCATGTCTCCATGCCCATCTGAATTCTATGACTCGCAGTCTAACTGATTCCTAAGAAAAGCCTCCTTTCCGTGGAATTTTGTAGTGCAGCTATATTTTGTTTTATTACTAGCTCTTCCTCTTTGTGATGATCCCTGCTCATATATAAATGTGTATATATAATTATTGTTATTGATATATGTATGGTTGATGGGGTTTTGACCTTCGCCACTTTGGATTTGAGAATAGCCATTTTCTAGGATAACAGAGAATGAACCAATGGTTAAATGACATTGCCAAGCTAATTCTGTCTTTACAGTTTTTTTCTTCTTTTTTTTAGTGGTACGGATCATATCTTTCTGATATGTAAAAAAGAAATGAGAGTTGGAAATCACCCTTTCGAAAAGGCAAGTGCTTCCATTGTTCTCTTAGTGCATCTTAATATCCACTCATGGGCTCAAAAAATGCTCTACAGAAGAAAGCAAAAAAGGAAGTTACAATAAAAGTGGAAATAAAAGGGGGACTAACCACTCGAAAAGTCGCCAAAATTCTCCAGAGCAGAATTGATAGGCGGCTCCCTCCCTAGCTAGAGTATCAGCTGCTGCATTGGCTTCCCTAGAGATATGCGTCCATGAGATGTGCATAGCCTTGCAAATGAGTGAAAGCTCGTCAACAATGTAGTTGAGTCTCCAAACGCAGGAAGTAAAGCCCGAGGGCTAGGGCAATGATGTACCTGGAGTCCCCTTGGAACTCTAGGAACTCCAGCTAGGATTGAATTTTTGTAGGCCCTCGAAGGGAGCGAGAGCCCTAGGGGGTGTGAAAAAAAGGACACAAAGAAGATCCCTGAAGCAGCAGGTGCCCATAAGATCTTATCAGCCCCGTTAGGGGGGCTGCATTATTTAGTATTCTCTCCAGCATCAATTTGGTGCGGTGCACAGATGCGAAATCAATAGCTTCTTTGTTGAATTAATCATTTAAAGAACTTAATTATGAAAATCTTTTGTTTTTTATATGCAAAAAGGCTCCATTATCATTTCCATTATTCTGAAATCCATGACAATCCAAAACAGTCATCGTTACTGTGTATTTTCATGTTTTTCTTTCTAACGGTGTTTTACCAAAGGGTGTGGCATAAAGTGCCAAAGTTAAAACAATCAATGTACGGGTCATCTTTAAGCCTTGTCAGAAGATGAAATTTTGGTATTGGAAACCCCTGGCTTGAAAATGTATTTAGATCGCCAAGAAATGATGCAGATCAAGCAAATTTATAAAAGCTAACAAAGTTTTAAAATGGGTAATCCAATAATACAAACTTTTAAAATAGAAGGTCCAGATAATGTGTTCCATGATGCACTATTTTAAAGTTTCGAAATCTTTATTTTTTTTTAATATCTAGACATCTCAAGTTCTAGATCATTGGACGAAACTCCAATATCAGGAACAATTTGTTCTGGTGAGTTTTTGAGGTGCACCTTATATAAGCTCTTTCCTTTGACTCAACTAATTGTAAAACATACCAGGATTAAGCATCTCTTCTAAATTTGCAGTAGACTCTAAAAGAGTAAATAATGGGACCAATGAGAATACTTTTTCTTTTCGTAGCTAAGACGGAAAACCTTTTGTTCTGATGGGAACTGAAAAACTGTAACAGCAGGGGTATTCATTCTAAAGTGCATTGTTGTATCATAGATTGCCTGTAACTCATCAAGGGAATAATACTCTATTTTTTCATCTTGTAATAAACACTAATAGGAGTACCGTGGTAATTTGGGTTTCACAAATATATGCGATGCACTCTCCTTTTAATCAACTTATAGACACTGTCAACTTCCAAGCCCTAGGCTACGCCCCAACCAGATCAACTTCGTATTTTATGATCATGATTGTGATTAATTATTCTCATCTGCTGAACAAATAGAAAAAAAGAAAAAGAAAAAGAAAGAGCGAAATGTTTCATCTTAATCTGGAAGAAATGAATTCTGTTTCTAACAACGGAAGGTGGCCTACATCTATTCACTACAAAAACAAACATAGAAATAGAAACCTTTGCAAAGTAGACCATTTTCAGTCCAATAAGCTTCGATTGCAAGCTTCTGGGACAAAAAAGCTTTAATTAGAAGAATGAAAGAAGAAATAATGCCATTACATCTCAAGTACTTCTCATTATCACACTGCAGTTAGATGTATACTGTTACACATAATTGAACCAAATTTATACAAAAAGAAATCTTAAAAGCACTTCACAAGGGAGAATAGGAAAACTCTCAGCCCAAGGTCACTGTACAGTGACATAAGCTAATATTTTATTTTTCAATTTACACAAGTATATTCTTTCTTATTCGAGCAAAAGGTTTCAAAATTGGGACACTTTATTAATTCTTTCACCATTCGCGTAGGCTAGAAATCGAAGTATGGCACTCAGCTTCTCTTTTTCCTGAAGGATGTCAGCTTCTGAATTTGCAGACAAGCTCTCTACATAGCAAGAAACAGATTTAGGAAAGAAAAAACATAGGAAGCAAACGATTAAAGGAAGAAGGCATAGGCATTTCATGTAGGCATTCATGAGGTGACAATGCTTAAATTGGATAACCCAATCTTCACATTCCTGAAAATACCTTGTAGAACATTTAGATATCAATGGTTTAGTAACAAAAAGTGACCACACAAAATAGAAAAATAATAATAATTCAGAGTTTCTCCTCTAAAACTAATTTCTCGGTTTAAAAGAAGAAGGTATAGAAAAATAATAATAATTCAGAGTTCATTGGATGGCTATTGGGGTTTATTTGCTTATCATACACAATCAATTTGCATGGTTTTTGAATGAAAAGCGTATGAACAATGAATATCATTTCTGGAAACTTAGGTGGTCAATTTTATTTGTAAAAGAAAATATATTCTATTGTGGAGATCCAGCATGATAAATTGTTAAACTTCAACAAGAACTTCCCTCAAAATTAGGCACATAACTTCAATGACAGTTACATGTTATACAAAGAGACATAAAATTATTCTTCAAAATTATCAGTAGTACGAGGGAAATGCCAGAGGCTTCTAAAATTACCAGAGGGGTGTAAACATGTTTTCCCTAAAATTATCAGTAATGGGAAAGGAATACCCGGGAGTTCCTCTAGATGACTATAGGCGACAACTTTAAGCCTGCTAGAACCTTTCTGAAAAGTAAAACAAATACACAGAAATTTATCAAAATACACTTAAGAGATGAACTATTTAACATTTTACTGCTGTCTTTTAATATAATTTCAAAAAGCCCATCATAGGTTGAAACAGGTCATGTTAAATAAGTCCGGTGTATTTTGATAAATTTCCCAAGAACAAAAAAAAAAAGGAAATCTCTGGCTAGTAGAAATTCAACACCAGAAACTACAATGAATCAGTGACTTTCTCCAAGTATCACCTACCTTAATTTATGAAATAATGGGGGTAAACTTTGATTCAGCATTTTAGTTTGCTGGATGACTGTTAGTGCATTCACCTTTTGACCAATGCATGTCTTATGCAGCAAAAACAAAATCAAGAAACATGTTCTCCCGTCAGATGGAGACATGGCATGTTCTCCCCTCTCCAAATGCAGCATGGAGACTTGGAATTAACAAACTTAAAGTTCCAAAGAGCTTCCTTGAGTTTTGGCAATAGTTGAAAGCCCATTTGGATGTCAATTTCATTTACTGTTGGTTAAATAACAAAAAATCTGGATTGTCACAGCATGTTTGTAAATTGTTAAGCACATGCAAGTAGGTCGAGCATTGCTTCTATGCAGGTATAGGTGCTGAAATATCCGAATTGAACCAATGTATGCCCACTCAACTCTTAAAGTGCTAGTATTTCGAATGATTGTTGAAGTCATTCTTTACGACATAATTATATCAAAGTTCGATTCAAGACAATAAAATAGGAAAATATTTTCAGATTCCATGGCACACTTTTGGCCATGGTGACAAACATTTGTCCAAACAGAAGCAGGCTTGAGAAATTATTTGCCTCATTCTATGGAAGCCCATGTGGCAAATATGTACAAAAGTAGGATGGATATAGCCATCAACAGAAGCAGGCTTGAGAAATTAATTGCCTCATTCTATGCAAGCCCATGTGGCAAATATGCACAAAAGTAGGATGGATACAGCCATATCATCGATGTAGTTAGCATCATATCCTAAAACAATAGTAGAAGCATAAAGAAGAAAAAGAGAACACAAATTACAAGAAAAAACATAAACCCTCAAGGCATAACGATAGAACCATGTAAACATTGAGAAAATAGAATGGAACTTCTAAAATGCTTATAAGAATGCTCACATATAGCCCAGAGGGGTAAATTTAGCCAAATTACTCATGTTGCTTTCTCTTCATCGTAAGAATTTCTTATTTGCAATCAAGAGGGATAAAAATTTCATGATCTTCATAATAAGGAACAATAAGAGTGCATCTCATGCCTTCAATAAATAGCAACTTCCTTTTATTCCGGAACTTAAAAACGATTGCAGAAATAAAAGAATTGAAAGACAAAGTGCATCCATTCCTAAGCCCAGTTTGGTACAAAATAAACCGCAATAGGATCTACAAAGATGAAACCAAAACACAATAGGCAAAAATTAGCAATATCAAAATCATATAAGCAAATGCATCACACTAATATAGCTATTGTAACCAATGGAATGAGATGAAGGACCAAAGCCATATAAAATATAGGCACAAATTGCATGGGAAACAGATTCCTGATGCTGATTGAAAAATCATCAGCTGAATAAAAAATATTTATCCCATAGATAAAAGAGAAGGCTATTGAAATACATTGGTCCATCTCTCCACAAAGGAGCTGAATTACCTTATGGAATAGCCGCTACAGCATATAATATTTGCTTCATGGAAATAAAGATTTGGTGAGTGGTCAGAATGCAAGTCCAGGGAAGGTATCTCCCTAAAAGTATCAGCATTGGTCCAGTTCTTTTCCTCCCCAGAAATTATGGCAGGAAGTCACTTCTACATAATGAAAACCAAAAATAAATTTGTGTGATAATATAAATGATGAACAAAACTACTCTTAGATCACCTTTGAACAGGCCAGGATACAAGTAGACCGGATTAAGAGAAAACAAAGAGCAAACTTCATAATTAAAAGCCATGATAAACGTGGATAGAATGCTTGGGTGCATGGAAATTAAAGCTATTATTTGCTACTCACGACATCTTGCACATAATATTAAGAACTTTGATATTAACTGTTCCAGGACTGATTTTAGCTCAATAAAACATGGCTTCAGAATAAACCCATCATTTAAACAATCTCATGGGGTATAACATAGCATCATATTCTAAAAAAGATAAGAAAGTACCTTCCAAATGCTGAATCATAACAGAACTGATTTGTCCATTGTGAAATGATCAATCCAACTGAAGTTCTCAAGGTATTCAACTTATTCGAGCATCCTCTGCCAACGAACTTCATATGGATATCTATACAACCTAAAATATGAGGCCATCAACATTTTGTCATCCATTGATCTTCTTTCCTGGGAATACAAAAGGTAGGCTCTGATAGATTGCAGGTAGGTCAGGGACAGAGGGCATCTTAAGGTGTAGCCTTCCAGAAGATAATATTCCATCATCATCCCTCAACATTATTCAGGAAGTTGTTTAATCAACAAATCATATGTTTGAGAACTAGGAGGAAAGCCCCCTTTCTCCATGATGCCTAGCAATTCAGAGCATCGATCTACAAGGCCATCTTTCAGCAACCCATCAATCAAAATCTTCCAGGTCACCTCATCAGAGTTATATCCACATTGAAGCATGCCATTAAACACATTATGAGCCTTCTCCACATTACCCTCATTGCATAGACCACATATAAGTGACCTAAAACTTAGTAAATGTGGTGTATGGCCGCATGAAATCATCATATCCACAAGCTCTAATGCTTTGCTCCAAAGGCCCAATTTGCAGGAACAATCAATCAAGGAGGTGAAGATATCCTCATTGGGGGAGAACCCATTTTCTCTCACTAAATTGACTAACTCTTCTGCTTCTTCCAACCTGCCCACGTTGCAAAATCCCGCTATGAAAGCACCATAGGTCTGGATGTTAGGATCAAATCCAAGTCCCCACATTCTCTCCATGAGTTTCAAAGTGTCCTCTATCTTTACTTTCATCCAAAAATGACTTGGGGTCACAGAGGAGTGATCCTCCACCAATCCATCAATTATTTGAAAAGATAGCTCCTTAGTACTATGATTTTCTTGAACAATATGTCGGATTAGAACAGTGTAAGTCTGGTGACTTGGTTCACAACCGACGTCCTTCATCTTCTTTAAAGCAAGTAAAGCTTTGTCGATCGATCTGTGGCTTGCAATGCAGTCTACCAATAGTGTGCACATAACATGGTCGGCAGATATCCCTTCAGTGTCCATTTTCAGCATCAATTTCTCCACTTCTTCCAAGTTCCCTTCTTTAAAATAAGCAAAGATAATCGAAGTATAAGCACAGGCATCTGGCGTGCATCCTGAAGAAACCATTTGCTCAAATACCTGAATGGCTTGCTCAATCTTTTCTTCTTTACACAGCTGATCAATCAGAATCGTGTATGTGACAACAGTAGGTTTTATTCCCAATTCCACCATCCTCTCCAGGCACAATGATGCTTCATCCATTTTACCTTCTTTGCACAAACCATCAATTACAGAATTATAAGTATAAGAGTTTGGGAAGCATCCATGTTCAATCATTTTATCGAGCAGTGAACGAGCATCATCAATCTTACCCAATTTACAGTAACCATCAATTAATGAAGTATAAATCACCTCGTTTGCTTGTATGCCTTTCTCTGGCAGTGAATTGATGAGAGCAGATGCCTCATCTATCCTGCCATCTTTGCAGAGGGCATCAATCAATGGAGAGTATGTCCAATGATCACCAGTAAACCCACCCCCAGCCATCAAGTCAAGCAACCTAAAAGCACTATCCATGTGACCCGCTTTACACTGCCCATAAATTAGAGAGTTATAAGTTACAATACTAGGAGTTAATCCGCTCTCAAGTGTTTTACTCAAAAGCCCCATTGCCTTATGCACCTTATTCTCTTTGCAAAGACCACATATCAATTCATTATAAGTCCTTGCATTAGGCTTAACCCCACTTGACTCCATTACCTCCAAAATTCCGAAGGCTGAGTCCACTTTCCCTTCCTTACAGTATCCATCAATTAAAGCATTGTAAGTGACAACACTCGGTGCCAAGCCTCTCTCGGTCATCTCATGCATGAGCCTATCCGCCTCTTCAAGCTTGTTATCCTTGCATAAACTATCAATAAGCACTGTGTATGTGTGAACATTAGGCTTGCATCCTTTCTCACTCATCTCCTCAAGCAAACCAAAAGCTTTATCTCTCCTTCCCAAACCACATAGTGCAGCTATAAGTACTGTGTAAGTTCGAACAGTTGGGTTTAGACCTTCTTCCTCTACCATTTGAGTAAACAAACTGAATGATTCTTCGACCCTCTCAACTTCACATAGACCATGTATAACTATAGTGTATGTGACCTCATTTCTTGGGCAACCCTTTTGAGGCATAAAATTGAAAATCCTATATGCCTCATCCACATTGCTATTCCTACAATAACCCAAGATCAAAGAGGTGTAAGTGAATGTGTCGGGGTTCAAACCAGCCTGAACAATTGAAGAGAGATAAAGTTGGGCTTCTTGAACATTACCCAACTTGCAATACGCATTGATCATGGTATTGAATGTATAAATATTAGGGGCAATCCCATTACCCAACATCTCCAAATAGACAGACTTCGCAGTATTGACCACGCCCAACCTCGCCAAACCCATCAGCAAAGTGTTATAGCTCCTTAATGTGAGACTAAATTTATCCCCGATCTTCCTAAATGTATCAATTACAAACTCAATGTCATCAATGGATTCACATGACTTGATCATGGTGATCCTGATCTTCTCAGCCATGCCCATCGAACCAGCATGAATGAGACGATCCAATATGGCTACATAAGATTGAAGGTTGTGTTTGTAACCAGGTACTTGGCCCATCCAAAAGAAGAAGTTAAGGGCTATTTTTGTATCCAAGATAAGTTCCAAGACTTTGCATACATGAAATGGAGTTAGAGAAAATGCCAATTTCTTGAAAAATGGGTTCTTTTGCCAACCAGGCCTAACAATGGCAGCTCGAACTTGGCTTGGTAGATCAAAAAGTTCAGCATCTGGGCTATCAGGGATTGGAAAAGAAGATATGCATTTTGTAAAGTGAAGAAGCCTCTTGTTCAATAACATGAGAATGGTTTTAGACTGACCTGGATTGAAGGTCGATGCTCGTCTCATGGTGTGAGTCCTGACATGGCTAGTGAGAGTCGCATTCAAGCCTGCATATCTGCAGCATGTTTATTCATAATACATGTGAGAACCTAATGAATGAAAGAGAGAGAGAGTAATGGATTGAGATGTAGAATGGTTCTGAAGAGGAGTGAAATGAGAGGTGGAGGTCTTGCAAGGCATGGCTTGAATATGGTTTCAGTATTTGTGAAGAAAGAGAAAGGTGCCCTGTTTCTCTCTCTAAAACAGATAGAGAGGTTTCTCTCTCCACGATAGTAAGCCGAGTTGTTGTATCAGAGATACAGAGTTTGCATTAGCAAAGATGGAGGCTAGCGAGGAGAGACCCCTAAAACCAGTAACTTCATAAAATACCGAAAAGACCCTTACTAATAAGTCTCTCTTTTTCTCTTTCTTTTTCTTTTTCTTTTCAAAATCTTAGGCCTGAAAGCTTGATATCGCACATGTACAATAATATACTCGAAATTTCGTTCATTAAATCCGAACCTTTTTAATTCTTAACGAAATTTTCATCTAATTTTTCGATGCATTTCGCCAAATATTTAAAGTTCTTGTGAGCCAATTTGGAACCAATTCAGGTACAAACAAATAGCTCAATCTGCTAATGTTATAAAAAAAGGCTCAATATGTTATAACTCAAATTGAAAGTTAGATTCTTAAAACCTACCCATAAAAGAAAAGGGAAAGGTTTTTATAGAAGATCTATGCTTTCTTTACCATCCAGCTAGTCAATTTTGATCAATAAAGTTACTCACCGTTTGATCTTAGATCCGATGTCTCAAAGTATTTTTTTTTTTTTAGTTTTTTTTGTACAAATTGTATGAATATGAAATTTGGTACGTGTCATCTTCTCATTAGGGCGCACCTATAAAAAATATTTTTGAAAAATTGATAAAATATAATAACCAAAATACCCCTTGAAACTTTCAAAGGTATTTTGGTCATTTTATTTTATTAGAAATATTTTTATATATATTTTTCAATAGTACGAGATTTATAGAGGATTGGACATACAAAATTTAGCGTCAAAATAGTTTATAGAAAAAATTAAAAATAAAATAGTGCAGAGACGTGAAATTGTGATTGGGACAATCTTAGCCCTCCATTCAGAATGGACGGTTAGAAAAGAGGAAGTATATAAGTTTTATGTTGTAGGAAAAACATAGAAAGCTTGTCCCGAAGAAAAATGAAAATAAATCTGGTTTGCAATATTTAGAAGGCATGATGCCTATAAGGCTTAAACTCTATGAAAACCAAATAAAGCTTTATCTCAAATCTTCATCTAGAAAGTACTTTGGGCATTAAAAATCTCTAAGATGGCCCTAAAATCAATTTCCAATACCGACTGTAAATTTTGAACGTAAAAAAGGTACAGATTTTGTAGATATGTGAACACTCATTTTTAGGGTGAAATTGACAGTCTTGATAATGTATTATAATATATACTATTGTTAGGACTTGAAATCCTATATTTTTTCACAACCATAATGATGAGACGTAACTTATTTTTCATAAGACTGTAGCCCTAGCAAAACATGTTCCATAGAAAAATGGAAGCCTAATATCTAGGTTCTTAGAGCACCATAATAATGGAGATTTAAGATATAAGATCTTGAAAACCCCATTGGAAATCAAATAAGGATAGGCAAAAGGGTGTGGTTTGTATAGAGCCGAGGTTCTAAACAATCAAAGTAAAGCATACCTTTACATAGTGTTAAAAAAATGGTTTTAGTACTGAAAATCTTTGTGATAGTTTTAAAATAGGAAAAAGTTTATATAAGGTTGCAACCTTAAAATATAGAATCACATAATGCACCTCAAAAATCTATCGGAAATGATGTTCTAATGTTGAAAAAACCATGTAATCGATCATTTCGACATCGAGATACATGAATATGAAAAAAAAAAGTTTTTGAGTCCCGAAAATAGTGCATGTTGCAACACATTATCTAGACCGTCCATTTTTAAGATTTTAATATATTTATAGATCTACTTGATTTTAACCATTTTTAAAATTTAAAATTTTCTAATTAGGTATGAAAATAGATTTTAAGATAATACGAAGTATTTTTTACAACAAAATTGCATGTTATAATAAAATTTTAAGGTGCACCTTAATTGGATTGTTTAAGGTTGCAACCTTATAGAAACCGCACCAATATAAATATATATATATATTTTTAATTATAAAATTTAAATCTTAAAAAATAATATAGATTGAGCAGATCTATGAAAAGTTGAAAATCTTGATAATTGATGGTCCAAAAATGCGTTACACAATGCACTATTTCCAAAACTTGAAATTTATTTTTTTCTCATGTCCATGCATCTTGATGTCGAGATGATCAATTTGAGAATATTTGAGCACCAAGACAACATCTTCTAATGAAATTTTTGAGGTAAGGTACAAAATTCTCCTGCAGGAGCACAAGACATCTACCCCGTTGCCAAAAGGTGAAGATTTTTTTAAAATAAATTTATGAACATAGCCTTCATAATTACCCTTATTTGAAAAATCTCATCTGAAACTTAATATTTACATTCATACTCATTTTTCTTGGATTATTTTTATCGTATGTCAAAAAATGGCGTCTAGGATTCAATAGCTAATTAGGACCTTCAAAGTCTAAGATAAAATAACTTCGAATCTTAAAGGTCTTAAGTTTTTTCTGGATCCAAAAGCCAATGCATCAAAGTGGCTTCTCGAATCCAGGATCAACTTCGAACTTAAGGTCCCAAGTTTTTCGTAGATCCAAGAGTGGCTAGGCTTCTCTAAATAGGCTCCTAAGTTGGAGAATTTTGAATCTCATTAGGTTACAAAATCTTTGCCCCAGCCTTAGCTTCAAATTCGAAGTGCCGTTATTAACTTCGATGGAAGGGATAGCAGATGATAAAGAGCAAAGCAAGAAGATCATAAAAGAGTGCTCCTCAATATTAATAGTAATAATAATAGTAATAGGAAAAAGTTTATATAAAGCCGAGGCTCTAAATAATCAACTTTGAGCCTGCCTAAATATCTTAAAATTGATCATCTCGACATCAAGATGAGAAAAAAATGAGTTTCAAGTTTTGGAAATAATGTATTTTGTAACGCATTTTTGAACCATCAATTTCAAGATTTTCAAGTTTTCATAGATCTATTGATCTACATTATTTTTAAAGCTTTAAACTTTATAAATAAATATAAAAATATATTTTAAAGCTGTCACAAAGATTTTCAATATTGAAACCACGAAGGTATGCTTTAATTTGATTATTTAGAGCCTAGGCTCTATACAAACTGTACCCATAATAATAATAATAATAATAATAATAATAATAATAATAATAATAATAATAACAATAACAATAACAACAACATATAAAAAATCTAGGGTGTAAAACAATTTGCTGGCCTCTTTATTGTTAAATTTGACTCGAAGTTCCTTCACGGCTTGTATCAACGTGGTGACGAGCATGAGAGGGATGAGAAACAAATTTTGTAAAAGATTTAGAAAATTTATTTCTCTTGAGCAAAACATTGGCCGTTTTACACTTTTGTCTATTAAAAAGAGTTGCTCTTGTTTAGGATTGGAACCCTTCACAAACAAGGGCAACTTAGTAATTTAAATCACCTATAACCAATAGGTTTAATCCCATCATTTGGTTGGGGAATCTTAGGTCGATGAATATACTAAATAGCCTAGGTTTGTTCAAGGTTCCCTACTATACTACAAAAATTTGAGTGTTTTGATAATATTTTTTAAAGAGGTATTTAAGAGAAATGAAAATTAAGAAGTAAGTTCATTAATGTTAATTGGAATGTTTTGACTCCCTCAATGATTTTGTAAAAGGTTATTGCTGCAAGGAGAAAGTAATAAATAATAAAATAAAAAAGGTTAAGAGATATACTCTCTATGGGTCGGCAAAGGAGTCCATCCCAAGATCTTTTCACATGATCAAATTCTTTTTTTTCTTTTTCTTTTTTTGGGTAATTCAGTGGCTTTTCACATAATCAAATTATTTCTTTTTTTTTCCTGTTTTTTTGGGTAATTTAGTGGCTTTTCATAAGATCAAACTCTTTCTTCTTCTTTTTTTGAGGCAATTTAGTACATTAAGAATTAGATTTTTGAAAATATTAGTTGGGTAATGGAAACACATTGTGGTGACTATGATGTGGGGTGCTACCACCACAACCTCAGCCACTTTTCCCCCAAACTCTTTCTTTATTCTCCCATATCTTTTTTCTACAAGGAAGGGCTATATTCCTTTTAAATATAAATTTATAAGGAATAATGAATAAAATTAAAACAAAATAAACAAACTAAACTCTATATCTCCCTTATCTCTTAAAAACAATCCTATATACATATCCATCTTTTTAAATAAATTAAATTAAACTTCCAAATCTACCCTTAAATCTCTGCAACTAAAAAAGGACAAAAATAACCCGCCTCTGGTTGAGAACTCTCCCATACTGAATTTTGATCTTCTATCTCCCCACATTGGTCGTCCACCTCCATTTGCACATAGTACTCCTCTCCTCCCTTGCATGCAGCCCAATTGGCCCCACCTCATCCTCAACCATCTCGTAAACTTCCTGAGGACCTCTCTCTGGATAGTATAATCTTAATATCTTTAACGCTTCCCCAATTAGGTCCCAATTCCTTGAGGTGTAACCTTCGTGTATAAGTTGTGTTGGATAGCCGATATCCCTCGGCTACATCAAGTTATATGAAAATAGACCAATAAGAGTGCTAAAATTAAAGACCCCTGCAAATCGATTAATATGAGACATTTCAACATCATGATAACCTCGAGGCATGAATCTTGAGGGACAGGGTCTACATGGGTTCTGTATTAGAGGCATAGTTTGTGGTGTGTACAAATCAATATATTCTTGTGTCGGCTTCTCATTAAACATATCTTCTACCTCACATATATAATCTAGCATGCTCTGTCCTATCTCTATCTAAGCTCGAAGCTCACCTGCCCAGTTTTTAGGCCTCTTCTCCTTTCTCTTCCACTTTTCCTACTGCAAGGGGTCTACTAGTATCCCTTGGTGGAGTCCAAATTGTCAGAACACACGATATGGCATCTACACCTCACAAATACGTCCACATATGAGAAACATGTGGAACAAAGCAGTTTCCTGAACCTGAATGGCACACGCTTTGTCTTCATGAGTTTCTTCTCCTAAATTAGGGAAATCATCATATGGGATCCATTTGACTTATCACAAAAAAAAAAAAAAGAGTAAATAACCTGCACTAAAAAATTATTGAAATTAAATAAACATGGTCAGTGAAATTTTTTTATACTAACATAATTTACTCGTGTATTATCGATCTCCTGGCGCCCCACGAAATAGAAGTTGTGAGCGTCATCTCATTCTCTATGAGGAGCCCACTTGAGGGATCTAAGTGTCGCTCCCCGGATGTCTTTGGGCATAACAATTTGAAGTGCTCATACTCCCAACTATGGATTGCATACATATCATTCAAATATTAGAAAAAAAAATTGTTACAACCAAATATTTATCAAATACTTTAAATAATAGCATTACCAATGAAAGAATGGCTGCTCCACTTAGGTGTTGGTGATCAGGATGAACAATCTTTGACAAATATCAGAATAACTATTCAGGGCCGTTGCACCCCATGCATATTGACCAGCAACATTGATATCCTCAAAACGCTGCAAATATAATGTAGATATTGTACCATCTGTGGAATCCACAAAGATTGTGCAGTCAACCGGATATATGAGGTAAGCACACGCGTGTCATATCAGGGTGCGCTATTATAGTTGCATGTAACTGACTAAATTTCTTCCTCAATCACGTAAGCCAAATAGCAGAATAGTTAGTACCTTTATGTAGCTCTCCTAGCATCGGACTATATAATCCTTATAGTTATTCACTTTCCTAAAAGTTATAGGTGCACATGTCACTCTTAACTGGGGAATTCTCTATGCATCTTCAAGAGTAGACCTCATCTCTTCGACGTTCGTATTGAAGCGATCGGTGTTCGTCTGCATGCCACATCTCGATGATACCAACCAGTTCAACGGTCCTTGTGATTTATAGCAATCGGAGTTAGACGATACAACCTTGATCTCATGATCAAATTTATTTGAGCATTGTTAGTTAAAAGCCATATTCTTAGTGCATCGCTCTTCTCATCAATCTTGAGTTTATTTGAGCATTGTTAGTTAAAGGTCATACTCTTAGTGCATCGGCTTTCTCATCAATCTTGAGGGCCTTAGCTCGTTCCTGAAATGGAATTTATAATTTCAAATGTTAAAACAAATGAATTGATTAACCAATATGATAGGCAAAGAGGATTCTAAACATATGTACATACTTATCCTTTCGAGACCTTATGTGATATATAATTATTTTATCTTGTGAGCAATGTAGGAATTTTAGGACCTCCAAGCCATCATACGCCTCGGACCATGATCCCTATTAAAAATCAATTAGAAAGCGTGCAATTGAGCCTTATTACAATTAATAGCACAAAATGCATGCTATAAAAAATGTGATCATCAATTTACTACGGTGACAAATTACTCAAAATGTGATAACCTCATGCTTTAATGATACTAATGGGAAATTATACACTATGAGAACCAAAAATACAAAATCAGCAATAAGAAACCAAAAATATCATAATAAAATGCTTCAAGAAGAAACAAAAAATGCAAAATCACCCATTATTCAGTAAGGCGCTTGGGATTAATTTGATCTATCTTTTAGGAACCAAAATCAAAATGGTAATAATAATAAATAAATAAAAAGTTATTAGAGCCCCTTACATTATCAAAGAACCTCTTATTGTACTAAGAAAATATTATAATCCATTTCAAAATAAAACTTCTTAATTGAGACATCAAACAATTGCAAATAACAACCTAAGAAGGAACCGATCAATAATAAATAGTTTAGTGTATGATAATGATCTAAGAAGGAATCAAACATAAAGTTTTCAAAAAAGAAATTTGTGGACCAAATAATAACAAATAATTTACGTGCTTAGCATTACATGTTTCAAGAAGAAAACAAATTGATGTTACAAAGATTTGGGAACTTTCATTTATCAGTCAAGAACCATAATCAAATTGGTAGTAATAATAATAATACTAATAATAGTAATACTAGCAATAGTAAGAATAGGCATACTAGTAATAATAGTAATAGTAATAATAATAATAATAATAATAGTAATACTAGCAATAGTAAGAATAATAATAATACTAATAATAACAATAATAGTAATAGTAGTAATAGTAATAATAATACTAATAATAATAATAGCAATAATAATAATAATAATAATAATAATAATAATAATAATGTAATAGTAGTAATTGTAACAACAACACATGGCTACTTACATTATAAAAAAATACTAAAATAACGCTACAAAGATTTGGGGATTTATATGAACGATGATGCTAAAAATAATATGGGAAATGAGTTTTTAGATGAATGAAGAATGTCCGATGTGAATATCGAGTGAAGCAAATGAGGGCCAGGTAGCTCCAGTGAGAGAGAGGGAGCGAGAGGAAGAAGGCTAGGGTTTTCAGATGGAAGAAGCGGTTCTACTACGGGTGAGATTTCCGTGAAAGTAGCAGTAGTTCGAGTTTCGTTATACACAAGGCGGTCCTGACCTTTGTTTCGGTCCATTAGACCATATCACGGCGAACCTCCATGACCATCAGAGCTCTCGGTCTACCGTGATGCTTTCACGGACATAAGATTCAAAAAACACACTCGGAGATAAAAGAGAATGAATGAGGTTTTAGAAAATTTGAAGTTTACTTCTAATAATCTAAAAAAAACTATTTATATATATTTAAAAAAATTTCCTTATAAATAAAAAAAATAAAAATTTCACAAAATAAAAAAATACTTTTATATAGATATTTTTTTGCTTAAGCCGAATTAGCCCAAAATGGATCGAAGCTAACAGAAGCGGCAACACTAGCTTCGCTTCGGTCTAGGCCTAAAATCTAATGACTTCAATCTCTTTGATTGAAGCGAAGCGAATCTAATAATACGGAGATCGGTGGTCTGGATTGTTCATCTAGAAAACCGATTTGGATCATATAATAGTGATCCAACCTAGTGAATTGGCTGCTATAAAATAATAATAATAATTTCAAAATTATAAAATAAAAGATATGACTGGTTTTTGTTAAGGATGCAGTTTGTATAAAGTCGAGGCTCTAAACAATCAAATTTGAGCCCACCTTCAAATAGTATCGAGAAATATGGTTTCAATGTCGGAAAGTTTTGTGATAGCCTTAAATTATATTTTCATATTTAGTTGTAAAATTTAAAGCTTAAAAAATAGTGTAGATCGATCCGATCTATGAAAACTTGAAAATCTAAAAAATTGACGGTCGAAAAATGCATTACAAGATGCCCTATTTCCAAAACTTGAAATTCATGTTTTTCTCATGTCCATGCATCTTGATGTCGAGATTATTAATTTGATGATATTCGGGCATCAAAGCGACCTATTATAATAAATGTTTTGAAGTAAGCTCTAATTTGATTGTTTAGAGCCTAGGCTCTATATAAACTTTTCCCTTTTGTTCAAGAGCCAATCGATTGCATCGTAGCCGTGGAGGTACGGTGCATCTTCAAATTTTATCATAGTATATAATTTTAATGTAAAATATTATTAAGATTATCTCAAAATCTATCTTTATATCTAATTATAAAAGTTTAAATTTAAAAAGGTTCAAATCAATTAACATCTTGAAAATGGACGGTGTAGATAATATGTTGTAAAATACACTATTTTTAAGATTTAAAATCTTTTTATTTTCCATATTCATGCATCTCAATGCCGAGATGATCAATCAAAAAGGGTTTTCCAACATTAAAACTACACTTTCGAATGGATTTTTGAGGTGCTTCCGTGGTTCTACATTATAAGGTTGCATCCTTATATAAACTGTTTCGGTACGGCGGTCCAATCGATTTCCAATCGGCATTTTCTAAAACCCTGTTTCGGTACGGCGGCATCAATGCAAGGCTCACAAAAACCCATGTTTTAAAATGCGGGTTCGCTCATAATCTTATGCATTTATTATACCCGAATATGCTTAAACTACTTTTCTTTTCCCATTTCTTCGCCGTTACACGTTAGAAGTATCGTTCCCTCCCGCTCTCCATTAACGCATTCATCGTTGACATTACAAAAGCTCTTCCAAAGCTTGTCAAGGATCTGCATTCCACGCGGCAACCTTCAAACAATTCTCTCTCTAAGCTCTACGAAAAAATTCAGTCTCTCCCTCTCTGAACTAGTACTCTTGAGATGGAGGGCAAAGTGATCTGTGCTTCATGGATCCGAAGACCGGGAGAGACCGCAGTCGTTCTTGGAAAATCTGGATCAACCCCTTCTCTCCAATTCTATTCCTTCAATTCGCAGAACAGTTCCCTCTCTCTCATGGTAATGTTATGGTCCATCTGCAATACTCTCTCATCTTTTTGGTTTCGCTCTCTGACTGTTTTTTACATATTAAAATTACAGGCTGAGCATATTTGTGAAGAGGGTGACCCTCTCAGTGTAACCGTTAGTGGAAACGACCTTGTTTACTCCACTCGTCATGGTTGCGTGTATGTTCTTTAACATTCTTCTTTTTTGTGATTGTTTTCTTTCCAATCGTTTGCAATTATCTGTACAAAATGATCGGGAACAATTATTTGGTTTTCATAATTATAGGAAAAAGGTGATTTGTTGAATTATAAGTTTTTTTGGTGAAAATTTATATGTTTGCTTCTGTTTTGCTCTGTTCTTTCTCCTTGGTTGACTGTGGTTGTTGATGTATGGTGCTCTAAATTTTTTATATTCATATTTGAAAAATGATAGAAATTGTCATTATGTTTTCCTTATTTGTTGCGTATTTCCCTTTGATTTTTTCTTATATTTGACTGATACATTTAGATGTTTCAAATTCCTGAATTTCAATTTGGGGCTTCTAGTTGATGGATCATAATTTGATTATTTATGCCTTTATTTTTGGTAGTTGTATTGATGTCTTTATTGGATTTCTGTAATATGTAAGGATGCTGTGTGAGGACTTTAGAATGAATTTCTTTTTGAAGATAAAGTGATGATATTGTTTAAAAGGTGAAATTTTGAGCCGACTACCATCCCAGGGCTCGAATGTTTCATGCATTCTGATAAAAAAGAAAGATATTTTTCACATTCATGGGTTATATTCTTTCTATACTGCTTAGGGCATGGTTTTTAACCTAGGGCATTTTCATTTATGAACTGTCTCACGAAGTATTTGATGAATTAATATACTACAGTGATCAGAGTTAAAACAATCTCCATGTGGTTGTCACTAAAGGTAGTTCATGGGGCAATATATTGATAAAGTAATGCCTTAATTTTTATGTACTTTCAGATGGCTTGAGTTGTATGGTCGCGAATCAAATGTCAATGTTATTGCGAAAGATCTTCCTTCTCTCCAAGGCATTGGGCTTCAGAAATGTCTTGCGTTTAGTGCAGATGGCTCTAGATTTGCCGCTGGTGGGGAGGTAATTTTTTCTCTATCATTATTATGTAGATGTTTATCTATGAACTTCCTTTGTACAAGTTGGTGTATCATTGACATTTATTGAATAAATTGCAAAGCTTTTTTAGTACCATCTTGAGAAACTACAACAAAAGCATCAGAATTTCTACATTAATTGGATATCGTGTTAGACTTGTCCATATTTTGAATTTTTTAAGATTCCCTTCTTTAAACAACTACAATTATTTATTTCAAATGTATTTCTTGGTATTCAACATGGGACATAGTGTTCGTGATTGAAGGCTTTTATACTTATATTTCATTTAATCAGAAGGATCATCTAACAAGATCACTTATTGTGCTTAGGATGGGCATCTTCGAATTTTCGAGTGGCCAAATCTACGCATACTTTTGGATGAGCCAAATGCTCATAAGTCTTTTCGAGATTTAGACTTCAGGTAAGCACTGTAGGTGATGTTGTTCTTTTGTGCCTCAAGTTCATTAGTACTTTCAATGTTTGTATTTCAGTTGACTTTGTAAACTTTTACATGTATGCATGTAGATATATGTATTGTATAATACATATATAAGAAAGTGTGCATTTATACCATTTCATATGATATACTACGCAATCAAAATTTATGTAGAAGGTGAGACATGTATGGCTTAAAGCCCATTGTTGGTTCCGTGTAATTTTCCTTCACCATCTCCATTTATTTGCAGCAGAGAAGTGTTTAAATGATTATATTTCTGTTTCTATTGTTCGTTGAGAAAGCTGTCAATTGACTGCTTGATGTCCATGGAGTTGTAGTCAATTGAGAAAGTAAAGAGTGGTCTTGAAAGGGATGTGTGATCACTTTGATAACTTAACAACTCAAAAAACATTAGGAATTTCTACTAGTTGTCAGTTCTCAATTGGCAGAAAGATGTGGAAATTGGGTATTTTTAATTCAAGAGAGCCTCCATGTTGACCACTTGTACTTCAGGAGAAACCTGATTGGTTTCTCAGAACTTTATTGTAGATTAGGGGACTCATGGTCGTAAGAATGTGTGCTTGTTGGCTATGAGATGCACTCATACATGCGCATGTTATGCATTATTGTTTGAACATCTTAATCTGAGTATATATTTATACATACCTTTGCATGTGTTGTTCTTTCTCTCACTGCATTTTGTCTTGTCCTCTTCCAGCTTAGACACAGAGTATTTGGCTTCAACATCCACTGATGGTTCTGCAAGAATATGGAAAACAAATGAGGGAGTCCCATTAACTTCTTTAACACGTGACTCGGTAATGTTCAATACACATGCAGATATACATAAAAACATACATAACATGTATGTATGATGTATGATGCATAAATGCATACATAAATATAGTGATGAAAACTCTTGTTTTGCTCGAGCCTCATTTGCATAAATCACTGGATACTTTAATTCTGTGTCTACAGGGTGAGAAAATTGAGTGTTGTCGGTTTTCAAGAGATGGAACTAAACCGTTTCTCTTCTGCACTGTTCAAAAGGGTATGTCTATATCCATTTGACTTCAGATGATAGTTGAACTGTTTATGCCTCATTTTTCTGTTATAACCTGTGTACTAATCAGCTGAATCCCTCTTGAAACTCAAATAAAGCTGGGGGCAAAGTGGTAACTGCAGTTTGGGACATCAGTACTTGGAATAGATTGGGGCATAAAAGACTATTTGGAAAGCCTGTCTCTGTGTTGTCTATCAGCTTAGATGGAAAATACCTTGCACTGTAAGTCCATTTCCGTTTTTATCTGCTTATATATTATATTGGTTTTTAAATAAGAGTGGAAGTAACCTCCGAATTATTTCGTTACTCATCATTGGCTTGTGCTGCAAGTATGAGGTGTTTTATTTTATTTTATTTTCTTTTTTTGCACATCCTAGTCTGTGCCTTTGAACTGGTAAGCATATTCTTCATATAGATTATTTTGCTGATGCACGTGAAAATTTGTTTTCTTTGCATTAATATTGCTTGCCAATGGATTATGTTGGTTTCCTTATAGGGGAAGCTATGATGGAGATATTTGTGTTGTTGAAGTAAAGAAAATGGAAACATGTCATCTAATTAGAAAGGTGCATCTTGGTGCATGTATTTCAACAGTGGAGTTCTGCCCCAGTGAGAGGTAAATAATAGTGCCCTTAGCTTTTCTTCTAGATTGGTAAAATAAGATCTAATCTCCACATATGCTTGGGCTTAACACCATTTTGACTTATCCAATCAGAGCCTCTTTGGATTGACAATTGCCTTTCACTTTAACAAAGTGCAATTGCATATTGTTGACCAATTTTTCTTAATTTCGGTAGCATTTTTTGCAATGGAATCTGTGGCAGTTGATCATTTCTAATAAATGATTTGTGATTACTTTATTATACGAGGGATCCATTTGTTCACATTCCATTGCTTATGGAAGGTATTGTTGAGGATTGATGTCTTGTATTCTGAAGAAATAGATCTGCCAAGGTGGAGTAAAAAGGACGACTTGGGAGGGCCGTTAAAAGCTCGAAGGAGTGTCTGATCAGGTAGACTCAGTTGACTTGGCCCGTACGAGGGTTAGGCGACGGTAGCCCACGAGGAAAATTTAGGATATCCGCATATGGGATTCGATATATATCTGTACATGGGGTATTTCGGTAATTTGTATTATCTATCTGGGACTCGATATGTATTGTTGCGATAGAGGGTTTTTTAGGGTTAATGGAAAAATACAAATCTCTTTGTAATCAGAGAGAATAGAGAGGCGTGAGGAAGAAAACTATTGTAACCCTATTCTCTATTGCCAGTAAAGAAGCTCTCATCTCTCGTAGATGTAGGCACTTCTTTCTAGTTTTTATGGATTGTTTTTCGTTTCAACAAATTCGTATCAAAGCTTACTAGGTTATTCCGCGTTTTGGCTACTACAATGACAGAAAAGGGCTCAAGCGTCAAGTATGATATTGAGAGGTTCAATGGAAAGAACAACTTCACTCTTTGGCGACGAAGGATGAAGGATCTTTTAATACAGCAAGGTATGGTTAAGGCTTTGCTAGGAAAATCGAAGAAACCAGCAAAGATAGACGATGAAAAGTGGCAAGAGATGGAGGAAAAGACAGTAAGTGCGATTCATCTGAATCTATCAGATGACTCCTTGTGTTATGTGGTGGACCTCGAAACTGCTCCGGAGGTTTAGACAAAACTCGAGAGTATCTACATGAAGAAATCTCTGACGAACAAGTTGTTCTTGAAAAAGCAGTTGTATTCTCTTCAGATGGAAGAAGGCATTGATCTGCTTGAACATCTCAGTGAGTTCAACCAGATCATAAGCCAGTTAACAAGCCTTGATGTCGAAATCGAGGATGAAGACAAGGACCTCCTTCTGTTGGCTTCGCTTCCAGGATCATACGATCACCTGGTTACGACTCTACTGTACCGGAAGAAGACGCTTAAGACGGACGAAGTCACTGCTACTCTTATGTCAAACGAGACAAGGAAAAAGACTAGCAGTATTAAATCTCAAGGAGAATGTTTCTTTGAAAAACACAAAGAGAGTCATGAAAGGGGCAGATCAAATCAAAGGAAGTCTGGAAGCTGAAGTCCGACAAAATCTAAGGGGAAGGGCAAGTTTATTTGCTATTACTGCAAAAAAAGAAGGTCACATGAAGAGCGATTGCACGAAAAGAAAGGAGGATATAAAGAGGATAGAAACAGGAAAAACATTTGATGAAGCTAGCGTGGCTGATAGCTCTGATAGAGATGACAGGATCTTCTCTCTATATCCTCAGGTAAGAATTAATTTACTGATTATTGGATTTTAGATTCCGGATGTTCTTTTCATATGTGTCCAAATAGAAATTGGTTCGAAACCTATAAATCATATAGTGGTGGGTCTGTTCTAATGGGGAATGATGCAGTATGCAAAATCATTGGAATAAGAACTATCAAAATCAAGATGTTTGATGGGATAGTACGAATCTTATCAGATGTGAGGCATGTCCCACAATTAAAGAAAAACTTAATATCCTTGGGGGCCCTTGACTCGAATGGTTGCAAGTATACAGCAACAGGTGGAGTCCTCAGGGTTAGTAAGGGATCTATAGTTGTTATGAAAGGTCAGATGGCTGGGAACCTATACAGGTTGATAGAGAATACAGTTACAGATGGAGCTTCTGTAACCACAGATGTAGAGTTCAGCACAGATGACACAAAATTGTGGCATATGCGTTTAGGGCATATGGACGAACGAGGTATGATGCAACTTCATAAAAAGAAATTGCTGAAGGGTGTCAGAGCGTGTAAACTGGATTTCTGTAAGTACTGTGTTTTCAGCAAACTGTGCAAGATTAGATTCAGAACTGCAGTTCATACGAGCAAGGATATACTAGACTATGTACACACTGATGTATGGGGGCCTTCACCAATCAAATCCAAGGGTGGAGCAGAATACTTCATTACCTTCACTGACGATTACTCAAGAAAGGTCTAGGTTTACTTCACGAAACACAATAGTGAAACATTCACGACGTTTAAACAATGGAAAGCAGAGATAGAAAGGACGACAGGAAAGAAACTGAAATGCTTGAGATCAGATAATGGAGGGGAGTACAAGTCTAGAGAATTTTAAGAATTTTGTAAAGAAGAGGGGATTGTACGTCACTTTACCACACCAAAAAGTCCTCCGCAACATGGTGTGGTTGAGAGGATGAACATGACTCTTCTGGAAAGAGCTCGACGTATGAGATTGAATGCAGATTTGAAGAAAAGTTTCTGGGCAGAAGCAGTTAACATTGCCCGTTTCATCGTTAACAGATCACCATCTACAGCGATTGATTGCAAAATTTCAGAGGAGGTACGGACAGGAAAGCCGGTAGATTACTCTATGATGAAGATCTTTGGATGTCCAGCCTATGTCCATATGCAGAGTGGGCAACATTCCAAATTAGACTCTAAGTTTAAATAGTGCATCTTTCTCAGGTTTGAGAAGGGAGTGAAGGGATTCAAGCTTCGGGATCCTACTTTGCATAAGGTTGTGCTTAGCAGGAATGTTGTGTTTGATGAATCTCATAGGGTGAAGTCAATCAACATGCAAGATGACAGAGTGCAAGTAGATGAAAGTAATGGAGAAAGATTGACAGTCCCGATAGAGCTAGAAGAGTCTGAAACACCAGAAAAGGAAGAATCATCTAGCAACATACCAGAACAGCAGCAACCACATGGTGAACCCTACAGTCTGGCAAAAGGCAGAAAGAAGCGTGTTCACAAAGCCCCTGTGAGATACGGCTTTGAGGACATGGTAGCCTTTGCTCTGACAGTTGGTACTGGGAAAATCGACTCTTTTGAAGATGCTCTAAGTGATACACAAAGTGATAAATGGATGGCCTCCATGATGGAGGAGATGGAGTCTCTAAAAAAGAATAAGACTTGGGAGCTTGTCAAGAGGCCCAAGGGAAGGAAAGTGATTGAGTGCAAGTGGATATTTCGGAAGAAAGAGGCAACAACAGAAAAGGACTATGAGAGATTCAAGGCTAGGCTCGTGGCAAAGGGCTACGCTCAGAAGGAGGGAGTGGACTACAATGAAATACTCTCCGGTTGTCAAGCACACTTCAATAAGACTATTACTTGCTTTAGTAATCATGTTTGATTTGGAGCTAGAACAGCTTGACGTGAAGACAACGTTTCTTCATGGTGATTTAGAGGAACAAATCTGCTTTTCTTCATGGTGATTTGGAGGAACAAATCTTTATGGAGCAACCTAAAGGCTTCAAGGTGCACGGAAAGGAAGATCCGGTTTGCTTACTCAAGAGATCGCTTTATGGTCTTAAGCAATCTCTCAGGCAGGAAAATTTCAGATATCCATACATGGAATTCGATATATCTGGGATTCGATATATATCTGTACATGGGGTATTTCAGTAATTTGTACCATCTATATGGGACTCGATATATATTGTTGCGATGGGGGGGACTTTTTAGGATTAAGGGAAAAATGCATATCTCTGAGTAATCAGAGAGAACAGAAAGGCGTGAGGAAGATAACTATTGTAACCCTATTCTCCATTGTCAGTAAACAAACTCTCATCTCCTGTAGACGTAGGCACGTTGCCGAACCGCGTATATCTTTGCGTTGTGGTTGGTTGTCTCTTTCTTTTGTGTTTGTTTCTTCTTTCTTATTTTCGTAGATTGTTTTTCGTTTCTACAGGTATTTGGTTTTGTATATTGTAATTGATCATTAGACGATTATGCGCAAAGCTAACAATTGGGCTGCCTACATATTTTAATTTTTGAATTTAAAGCACTGATGGAATGAAATTTTGCAGATCGGTGCTGTCCATATCAAGTGAATGGGGAGCAGTTATCACAAAGCTCAAGGTGCCAGCAGATTGGAAAGGTAATGGCTTATTAACAGAACACTCAAATGTTACTTGCCTGGTCCCTGCCCCTGATTATGCACACACACGTGACTTTCTTATCGGAAGACCAACTTTAAGTTTTGAAATCAATATATCACAAGGAAAAAGTGTAACATCTAGAAGGTTTTATTTGCTGAAATAATATGTCTAACCATTACAGGTGTGTATGGCCCTACAGTAGAGAGGGGCTGAACCCAACCAATAGTTGCTAGCATGCTATTTGCAGCCCTTTTCAGAAACTGAAAGACTTGATTAAATCAGTCAATTCGAATTAAATAGTTCTTTCTATTGCAATTGACAAGTGTTTTTTGCAGTGGAGCTGACATGTTGTGAATGTCACAACATCAAATATGTATTTTTTCATAAAAGAGAAATTGGGTTAAATAAAGGGAAAATATTACATTTGGTAGCAAATATTGGTCACTAAGAAGTGCAACTGTTGTATATGCAATATCAATATGTCAGTGAGCTGGTGGTGAGCCTCGTCACTGAAACATCCTCATTGGGTGTGATACATGTACATATGGGAGTTTTAAAAGTTGAGCTAAATTTAATGTTTTTATAGAAGCTGGAAAAAGCTGGCATGGTATCATATCAAATGGAACCAAAAACGGCCAAAAACTATATTCTAATTGTCAAACCCAGTGACACCTGTGATGGAACCTGATGGTTAGGCTATTTATCAAGATCAAATCTCAACAAAAAAAAAAATTGTGATATTATATCGAATTGGCTATCAAATAGAGGGTTTGGATATGCTACATACCATTGTTTCTGCATATGCATGCAATGATGTGTGATGCATGTTTTGTGCCCAACGTGCAGACTGATTTTAATAATTCTTTTGATTTGTGCAGATTGGCAGGTATACTTAGTACTGCTGGGCCTTTTCTTGGCTTCAGCTGTTCTTTTCTATATATTTTTTGAGAATTCAGATTCATTTTGGAATTTCCCTCTTGGGAGAGATCAACCTGCAAAGCCTTCAATTCAAGCCATCTATGGTGAGCAGTCAGCAGATGACGTGTGGTGAACCATTGGAACCATATGTGGGGTTCGCATCAGCAAATTTGTGACTTCCTTCCCATGCATTCATTGGAAATGAGCAACATTGAGCTTTGCAGACTATTTTTGGTTAGCTATTTATTGTTTTAGTGATGTGTATCAAAAATCGATAAATTATTTGTCTGGGGTCAAAGCTTGTCGATTTTGAAGTTGTTCATCTCTATTGTTGTCGTAACACAGATATTTTGTGATCTTTATGTTTTGTGCACCGGGCCAATTTCTGACTTAGAATTCCAGCATCCTCTTTTTTTTGAGATATCGGGGACCTCTTTTGTACTTTTCAGGGAATATAGAGTGCCTTTTGTGAATTATTCCAGCATCCTATTTTTTTTTTAGATATCGGGGCCCTCTTTTGTACTTTTCAGGGAATATAGAGTGCCTTTTGTGAATTCTTCCAGCATCCTATTTTTTTTTGAGATATCGGAGCCCTCTTTTGTACTTTTCAGGGAATATAGAGTGCCTTTAGTGAATATTTGTATGCCTCTTAGACCTTTTTTTTTTCTCTTTTGTTTTTCTTTTTTTTTTCTTCATTTTTTTTTCCCTTCTTCTCTTTTTTTGATTTTTCAGTTGTCCACTACATAATTTAACATTGATGGGCATAGGCTTTTGGCTTTGAAACTTTAAGCAACTTTCCCTCTTTTTTTTTGACTTGCACACTTTTGGATGGGGTCTTCTCTTTTGCTTTAAATTGGAGGTGTTTCTTTTGTTATGGCACTTCGCCCTTGGACCTTCCCCTTGAGATAACAATCACTTTATTGTTCTCCAGGCCACAGGAGGTTATAATCGAGTTTGTCCTCGGATTTCCCTTACCTCATGTTAATGTCCAACATCTCCTTGACAATGGTACTGAAACCTCATTGAGTTTTCTTTGAATTCCAAATTGGATTTTGAATTTTAGACTTTGGAATACCCTTGATTTTCAAGGTCCATTTAGGTTAAATGAAACAGGTGAAAAATTATAAAATCACGGCAGAATTGTATGTCCCAACATCACAAAATTTCAGGATGATTAGGTAAAATCAAACAGGCTGACTTCCTGAAAAAATAGAATGTTTCTAATAAAAAAAATGCATTTTTTTCAATTAGGTGCAAAACCCCACTTTCAGGAGGAGAGCATCATGGGCTCGCCATGTATATTCCATTACCCATTTTTCCGGTGACTTTTATCTTTTTTTTATTTTTAATTAATTTCCAAGATAATAAAACTTTCAAAGCAACATAACAAGGGTTACGATTTATTCACTTATTTTCCTTTTCATTTGGAACCTTTCATAGTAAAATAATGAAGGATTATTAAGGGGCTTAGGTCGTAAATGCAGTTCTAACATTAGTTGGCTGGACTGCCTGGAAATATTGGATTCCCAGCAAAATTTGGAGAACTTAAAATGAGAACTCTGACAGGTACCAAGGTTTGAATATAGTAAATTTGTGGGTCTCAAGAGAATTTAGTTGCAATACAAAAAAAAAAATGGGTGTGATTTGTATAAGGTGTTAACCTTAAAACAATCCAACCTAAGGCGCCTTCATGTGATTTGTATAAAGTGTCAACCTTAAACAATTCAAAGCAAACCTCCAAAGCTCGTTGAAAGATGTAATTTTGGTGTTGGAGATTTCAACGATGACGTAAAATTTACTTGATATCTAAGTACGTACCATTTTTAGGATTTTAAAATATTTTGTTTCTTTTTTTTTTCACATATGTACATCTCAAGGTCAAGATGATTAATTAGAGGGTTTTTTCATACAACTTTTTTCGATAGATTTTTGAAGTATGCTTTTTTTTTTTTCTATAGTCTAAGGTTGCAACCTTATATAAACTTTTTCTAAGAAAAATAGGGCTATGTGGTTAGACAACACAATACACATGACAATGTACGCCCACAAAAATCACCAATTTCCGAAAATGTCATAACAACTAGGACTTTAGAAACGTATTTCATATTTTTCCATGTCTTTCTTGTTCCACTAGCTTGGACAAAATTTTCACGTATCCGTTTCGTTATTACAACCTTCTTTCTTTAAGTCAAAGACCAGAAGCTACGCGCAAATTCTCATTGGATCTCGGTGGTTCTTAACAGCGATGGCTATTCATTCAAGTCTTCTGGTAGCATCATCAGATCTTCAACAAGGTGAAAATTCTCGGATTCCCGATGTACATGTTTCTACGGCTCGGATGAGTATGCTTGTTTATATCGCAACGGCTATAAACAGTTCCTTGTTCCCATTATCATAACTTGGTTAAATTCAGTACAGATTCAATGAAACTAGATTAGCCAAAAAAAAACAACTTTCATCAGCTTTTTCACAATTTAAAATTAAGATACAGACCATTCAACCCAAAAGATAATACATAAATTTTAAAGTTAGTACATTATTTGAAACAAGGAACGTAGTTGGATGGTAGGATCAAGTTCTCTCCTATTTTACGCGACTTCAAATTGGTTGAGCCCACAGATCTTATTTCTCTTCTAACAATAGGGAAGTACATGAAACAAGTGAGGTCACCTCTTCTTGTGTAGCCAACCCAAAACCTTGCCATCGAATTCTTCCAAACCGGTCTAACAAAAATATATACCTGCAATCGAAACAATGACACTGTAAACATCAAAACCAACATTTCATTTGGTTTGAGAGCAAGAAAAAGTTAGGGAGCAAAATACCCAGTGAGAAGATTCAAAATTTGAAGTTCCTTCCTAAAATAGTAGTGATCACCAAAAGAATAAACCATCTGCTTCTGAAGGGTTTGCTTCTCACTATCAAAATCAGATTTTCTCATTGTTCTAAGCAGTAAACTTCTAATTGGGCTCAATGATAAGAACCAAGAGTCGATAAAAGATACCTGCAGAATGGGCAATAGCTTTTAAGCTACCAGTAAAAGGTTATGATGAACACAAGTGGCAAAACGGCATCTTATAAGAGGGATAATAACAACAAAGTGCCCTGAGCAACTGACGTAGTCATGCAGGTGCACAAGAAATTCAGATCTCAAAAAAATGTCATGACTGGTCAATTCTTTTTGAGTGACCATTGTTTCTTATCTGGTATATGGAAATACCAGATCAGGAGGAAAACTGGTATATGGAATACCAGATAAAGTGGAAAATAGTACTTCAGGGAAAAAATGGGTCACACACTTGATATTACAAGTTCTAGAGAACATGCATAAGTTATGTAGATGAGACAGAAATCCTATGATATTTTCCCTTAATAACTGGGGACAATCTGCATTTAACAACAGGAAACATGGCAATACATATTACATTCGTATGAAGAAGATAAGAAGTTGCTTCAGGTTCTTTATATCAGGTCAACTATGTCCCCTATATTGTCGCATTTTCTAGTCCAAACAAGCATCTGAGGATCGTCAGATCCTCATTCAGTAAATCTCATGATAAACTATCAAAGACGAAGGCAAAGCTAGACAAACCCATGAAATTACAAGAGGGACTTTCACGAATAAAAGTGAAAGTGGCAATTGGTAAAAGTAAGATATAATCTCATACTTCAAACCTGCATTGCATTACCAACAGTCTTTAAGGATGAAGATACCCATTTTATCTCCAAAAGTGACAAAGACAAATGAAGCTCAATAAGGTCTAAACTAAGGCCTCCCATGCATGGTTTAAAATCCATAATAGAAGTTGATACAAGCAGTGTAGGATGATTACATTATCATACTAGTGACAAATGGCTTTGGATTTTGGGATACCACCTCATATAATTGGACATTTCTTGAATTGCTGAATGCATCCTCAAAAGGTTTACTCCAAGAATCAATCATTGCCTGCAAAAAATAGGAATGAATAAGATAAAACTTAAAATAGGTAATAATTAAACAATTTGAAGATGAAAATAAATTCATAGGATTGCAACAATTGAAGACCCTAGCAGAAGCAAAATATATGTTGGGAAATATGAAAAGCTATAGACTTATGAGTTTGTTTTCATTCCATTAGAAACAGTGTATAAACTCCGTGACTCAGGTGCAGAATTACCTTATTCACTCGGATCTGATCTGGAGGGTCCCAAATCTGCAGACAAGGGACCGAGGTACAGAACCAGCCAGGTCCCTATGACCTAGGTATGGAACAAGTTTGTTCCATCTAGTGACCCAGCAGGTTCCTGATCAAACATAGGCAAGCTAATGAGCCCTGGTCTAGTTGCTTGGACTCACCCAGTCCAATAAATTTTTTATTTTTTGCCATGGGCAGAAAATAAAAAAAGACAACGTTAGGATACGTCAGCCCTATGAGGGTATTGGTCGTCAAAATTTTATCTCCAGGGTTTTCCAGCTCTCTATCGAATCACGAAACAGGATTTGTGAAGGATTGAAAAAATTCCCCGAATTTGAGAGAATATGAAATCCACATTGAAACTTTGAAAAAAACTTCAACCATCATTGGATCTTCCAATCCAAAGCCCAATCACCAAAATTACTTTGGGGGTTCAATTTTAGGAGCTTTGAAGGTTGATATATGACTGCTACTTGCATTTACACAGTTTATATTTTGTAAATTTCACTTAATTTCTCAAAGCTAATTTTTTCACTAGAAAACTATGTATGTGGTACCATTTCTTCAAACTACTCCAGATCTATATTGATCTATGCTTTGTTTAGGCTAGATCTAGTTGTTACTTGCTAATTAACGGCTGGAAGATGTATACTTTCTTTGAATTTGTACTTTTGTTTTTGAATGGTATCATCATCATCATCGTCGGAGCCTTTTTCCAACTAATTGGGGTCGGCTGTATGAATCATAGTTCGTCATTCTGCTCTATTAAGGGCTATACCCTCAGTGAGGCCACAAGTCCCCATATCTTTTCTCACTACTTCCAACCATGTCTTTTTGGGCCTACCCCAAAAAAAATGTAACATTTTATTTTAGCATGAAATATGTTTGTGATTCTTTTTTTTTTTGGATTTCATGCTTTGTGTTTCCAAAATATTTCTTGATTTGTCACAAAGTATTCATGATGTCTCACGGATTTTCCCTTATTTTTCAGTATTTCCCCTGCTTTAAAAATATTTTCTAATTTTTCCTTTTTCTTTTTCATGAGATTCCTTTCTGGTATTTTTTTTACATGTATTTGCCTGTTTGATGCTTTTAGGGAAGTGAATCCCCACCCAAATGTGTTCAATACGGTGCAAACAATTATATTTTTCCCCTTCTATACTTGGGAATTTTTTGGCATTGAAATGCTTTCTTGTAAAATTTTGCATGTATCTTGGGTGTTTGATACTTCTAGGCACGTAAATCCCCAATCAAAACACATTTATTTTGGGTGCCAAGCTACACAAGGTGGTCTATGTCCTCAACAACTTGAACATCCGAAAGCGTTTAAGGACCACGACTCTATCAAATTGGATCACATATTTCTAGATGATCCTTGACGAGTGGTAGGTGGAAGTGGAGGGGTCCCTTTTCAATAAGAAGCAACTAAGTAAGAGTTTGGGCCCATCAAAGAGGAAGTGAAGGTGGGAGTTGGAGGTGTACAATTTATGGGAGGAGCAAAGTTGAGGCACAATGGGAAGATGGAGGAGGAAATGATGATAATGTTGATATAAGGGGCACTAAGAATGAACACAAGAAGCTGGGTATGCACAAGCATGACGGCTAGACCAGCCTTGGAGACTTTGGGTTAACAGGGAGGGACTACCAAAGTTTTCCATCCGACGAAGTCATTACCAAACCATTGGGGAGATAATCAGGATTACCATGATTGGAATGACTATGAGCCACTGTCATTCATCTTGGCTTTATATTGATGTCATTTCGCATGTATATTTGTAATTTTGAATGCTTCTATAAAACTCAATAATGTTATGTATTCTAATTTAGACCTAGCAGTTAAAACCCTCAGTATGTATAAGTTTCGAGTTTTCTTTAGTATACATAATATTTTCTTGTTTTTTTTTTCATTTCCTATATTTCATATTTTCTGCAATTTTCAACATTATTTTTTACAAATTTTTATGCCATTTTGGGCCGACTCGCGACTCTCTAAGCTGACTACGCCTGGTCTATGCTTGGGTCCAAACCTGAGTCGAGATCAAGTTTTGCAGCAATCACATACGGACTACTTACTCAAGTACATATTTGAACAATTGATCACACATCTTAACCAAGAAAGTTAAGGGCCACAAAACCTAAAAGAAATACAAACACATGAAAAGAAGCAAAAAAATCCAATAAACCAAAAACAAACTGCCACAACAACATGAATTGATAGATAGCTGCAAGAATACAAACGATTCAAATCTAAGGATCGTTCAAAGAGAGACGAAAAAAGACTAAAAATCATAATGAAGTTCTATTTTCTGTTTCAGTTGATGCACCTTTATTGGTTTAAGGAAATAATCACTGTTTAGGAAAATATATGTCCTCAAAGTTAAATTATAATTTTTAGGGTGTAGTTTGTATAAAGTATCAACCTTAAACAATCCAAGTAATGTGTACCTCTCAATTATGCTAAAGATGTAGTTTTGGTGCTAGAAAATTTTGTGATTGCCTAAAAAATTGTTTTCGTCCCTAATTGTGAAATTTAGAGCTCTAAAATTTGTGCAGATCGAGTAGATCTATAAACACTTGAAAATCTTGAAAATGGATAGTCCAGATAAGACGCTACAAGATGCCCTATTTTCAAGACTTGAAATCAATTTTATTTTAAAAAAAATATCCACAAATCTCAAGGTCAGAAGAACTAATGGAGGGTAGAACAATCTGCTTTGGTGGGTTTTTGAGGTGTGACCTTACTTTCACAGTATAAGCTAACACCTTTCGCTTGTATAAACTTTAATCATAAAGATGTGTTTGCACTCTGCGACTCATATACGTAATGCGGATATTCATTTTGTTCTTCATAACATTAATAGTAAATCACCTATGAGGGCATTCTAGTTGTTTTGTAGTTAAATACTCATATCCATCATGTTTTCCTTAATGAGAAATCAATTCTCTCCCGCATGACGAAAGCACCAGAGGTAGTCCGACCCAAAGCAAAACCTAAGTCCTAATCACACTCCGTGGCTAAATCCAAGTAAATCTTCACATCTGAGATGTGTAGTATGCCCTGAACCTTTCTTGCCTACTACTGTATATCATAGTAAATTAAACATCATCATCATCACAGCTTTTTCTCAATTAATTGGGGTCGGCTACATGAATCCTGGTCTACCATTCTGCTCTATTAAAGATCATACCCTCAGTGAGGCCATAAGTCCCCATATCTTTTCAGACTACTTCCAACCACGTCCTTTTGGGCCTACCCCTAGCGCTTTTCCGTCCTTCCACTTGAACTAACTCGCACCTCCTAACATGTGTTGTACTTGGTCAATGCCACACATGGCCATCCCACTTAAGTCTACTCTCTCTCATCTTATCGCCTATTGGTGCTACACCTAAATTCTCCTAAATGGATTCATAGTGAATTAAACATCAAAACCAAAAATCCATCTACATTGCTACATTAGAGGGCTTTAATGGAGTTTTGGTTGGGTTAGAATAATAGCAAACTAATGGAGGAAAATATGCAAACTGAGAAGTTCGCAAACCTGAGAGCTTGCACGAAAGTGAAGGCATAGTAAAGATGAATGGGGAATGGCCATTTGATTGGCGTTCGACTCTTTCTCTTCATATGCAATGGGTAGCTTTATCTTTCTACCATTTGAGAACTCGACATCCAGTGCAGGAAACTTTTTAGCCACCATAGATGGAACTATTGTTTTATTTGCCATCCCAATCTGCAAATTAATCATTTAAACAGGATAAGTTTCTCATTTTTAAAAAAAAAAAAAGTGTTTTCAAACAAGAAAGTTGTTGCACAACATCCAGATCATCATATGTCAAAGCATATCTCTCATCAGCAGAAAAAAAGGGCATCAAGTGAGAACTTTAAATATAAAGTTGCAACAAAGAGACCATCCCTCTGTTGATCGTTGTAAATAAATAAAAATAGCCCTAAGTAGAGTTCACAAATTACAGGATATAAAAATCTAATTATAAAAGAAAAACACAGAACATAACAAAAATAAAATATCACAAGAGTACTCTTCTAGTTCATTTATTGCTGCAAGGAGAATTGTAGGTACGATTAGAACTTAGAAGTGAAGTGATTCATACCCTACTTCCTAACTCGGTATCTATTTTGCTGTCCCATTAAAGTAGGAACTGAAGTAAACTCCTAAGCTACTCCAATCTGTTCACAAGTAATTCACAAAGAAAAGGATACGAGAAAAGTTTCAAATTAATTTGAAGCATCTTATCCTAATAAGCAGCACACAAATTTCCAGTTAGGTATATCAAGTATTCTTTTCATGTCTACCAGTTAAAACTAGGCATGCTGCTGTATGACTAGGTACTAATTTTCACGAATGGAATAATGAGGGTGCCGATGATAACAATTATAATACTTTCTTCACTTTCCGGATTATTATATTTTTCCATTTTTTCAGGTAAGTTTTTTTCATGACTCATTCATTCAGTTAAACTTCCAGTCATGACCTGTTTGGACCAGAGGAGCTATCTACCAAATTAACAACTAATCATGTCTTCATAATATTAATTTCTATCATGCATCACAACATGTTTTCATGTGAAATACATAATACTTAACCGAGCAGCAGGTATGTTCTTAATTCTGAAACTCTATTCCTTGAGGAATCACAAGTATAAACCATTTATTTTCTTATTGTATTAGAAGCTTGATATCTAGGGTAGACAATCCAGCAGAATGAAGAGATTGAGAAAGATGTTACACAGAATTAGAGCTGAGTGGATGAAGTGGAAATGTACATCCGGGGGGTATTATGTGATCGCCACCATTGAGACTGAAGGGGAATTCTATAAGACGGCTGTAAGACCAGCCATGCTTTATGGGACGGAATATTGGGCAGTCAAGAAACAACATATCTATAGGATGAGCATAGCTGAGATGAGGAAGTTGAGATGGATGAGTGGGAAGAAAGGATATAATGCGGAATGAATACATATGAGGGAACTTAGGTGCGGCTTCCACAGGCAATAAGATGAGGGAAAGTAGACTTAGGTGGCTTGGCTATGTGAAGGCCCAAAAAGACATGGACAGAAGTAGTGAGAAAATATATGGTGACTTTTAGTCTTACTAAGGGTATAACCCTTATTAGTGAAGAATGGGAGAACATGATTCATGTAGCCAAACCCAAAAAATTGTAATAAGCCTTGGATGATGATAATGATGATTAGAAGCTTGATATCAAATCATGTTATCAATAATGAGACAATTGGAAGAACCATGTTATACCAACATACATAAATAAACATATACCACATAATCTAAGCACATACCACATAGTGATATGGTATCATAAAATATACGAATAATGCTAACACAAATAAACAATCACATATATTACACTCATTTCCTAAACTTGCTTCTAAAAACAATTTGTTTCTAGGGAAAATATCTCTTTATCCCCTATTTTTAACTTCCATATCTTATGAGACCCAAGAATTGAAAATATTACTTGTAAGCAAAAGGTCTCCATCTTTTGTATCTTACAACCCCCTGGACCCCTTTGACCATAAATTTTTTACCCAAACAAACACTAAGTGACACCCTATTCAAATTTCATCTCTCTCTCTTCGTTTCTCGGTGAGTTTAGCAGCCAAGAGGTTTAGCTTGAGCTCGAACACGAGCATACCTTCTTATGTGTGAGAGAGAGATGAAGTTTTATAGAGAGATAGAGTTTGGGTTTTAGAGAGAGATGGAGTTTTAGACAGAGAAAGATGGAGTTTGAGTTTTAGGGAGAGAGATGGAGTTTACAGAGAGACGATCATGTGAGTGTGAGAGATGGAGTTTGGGTTTTAGAGAGAGATGGAGTTTTGAGAGAGAGGATGATGTGAGAGAGAGAGAGAGATGAAGTTTTAGAGAGAGAGAGATAGAGTCATTTCATAAGTTGTTGAGGTCACCAATACATAGTCAAACAGGTTTAGGGGGTTGGAAGATAGAAAAGATGGAGTCTTTTTGCTTACAAGTAATATTTTCACTTCTTGGGTCTAATGAGATATAGAAGTTAAAAATAGGGGATAATGGGATATTTTCCCTTGTTTCTATATTATATTATGATCGTAAGCCCAGTCACCTGCATAGTAATTCCAATCCAGGGGATTCAAGCTGCAAAATGATTTTGCCTAAATTGATAAAAATTATGATACACCTCAACTCTTAAAAAATTGTTCGGAACTCTAGCACATGAAGTTGAGAGGAAAATGCTACAAGATGGCATGAAAAACAAAAATAACAATAATGTGGCATTGTGCATGGTCGAAGAAACATCAAGGCCGTCAATATAGGAGGTTCAAGACATGAACCGAATATCAATGGAATGTCTATGATCAGATGGGCCATCAGAATCAAACACATATAAACCTCTTAAGTCAACACTTTGTAATAATTCAGCACACCTTACCACCATGTTTTTTTAACTCAGACATGTCTGCAAAGTAACCTCTATTCATTTCATCTGATCTGCACGAATGTAAGTCAAATAGATGCATTAGAATAAACAACAGCCATAAAGGAGAGACTTGTGCCCTTTAAAAGAAAACCACATCTTAAAAAGCATCTGCAAAAACAGGATAGGAGTGTAACAAAGTAAAAGAACAATCAGTTGATAAGGAGTCCAATATGCATATCACTGTCAGTTGATAAAGAAGTTCAACAAGAAAAAGTTAGCATTGTGTGAACTCCAAAATAATTATAAAAAGAGTTGTACGAACTCCGAAGAGTCTTTCTTAAGCATTTGATAACCAACTCTTGTCTGCTGATGCTGAACCTTTTTTTGCAAAGTCTGCAAGTACTACAGTTCCCCCCTATGAGAATCTCAGATTTTGGCCCCCATAGAATTTATTACCCCTTTCAAATCTACTCAATAGATTCTGTTGGGTTGAGGAGGGAAATGAATAAGTATCTAAATAGTTTGTCTGCGATTTCATGTATACCATTCTTTTTATCCAATGTAATAAAAAGCAACAATCTCATGGTAAATAGACTACTATAAGTTTAATAGACATCTGACCAAGGATATGAACATAAAATGGTTACTGAGTGTAAATAAAAATATCAACAATAGAGATGACTAAGATGAGATTCCAAACACTAAATAAAAGCTCTCTGCTTAAAATAAGCCTATCCTAACACCGAAAGCAGTAAACAAAACTTGTTAAAGGATTATGGAATTCTTATGAATAATTTATAAGAACAAAGTTGAGGGTTTGCAATATCAAACCACAAACAAAGCCTTTGTCCATGCAATTAAAGAAACCTACCAGTACATGTAGACCAGAAAATTTGAGAATGATCTTGAGCTATCTTAAGGCCTTTACTTCTTCTTACTCATATTAAGAGTGTTGTCGCACAAGGATTTTTCAATAATTCCAAGCATAACCACAATGTATATCACATTTCATTGAAATGCAGAATAGGTAAGGTGATAAAATGAAACACTCCATCACAAGGTTTTGTGGTTTCCTTGATGAGAGTCCCAATTGTAATATCAAGCACAAATTTTTATAGTGGTTCCACGATGAGCGCAGTAGCCACAGCGTTCATTTGACATTACATTGACCAAGTATAGTATATTTCCATACCATGTGATATATATATAATATACTCATATTCAGTGTTCAATGCCCAATAGCCATCTATTGCTTGTCTTAATGGTCAAATGAGACACACAACGAGATGAGCATAGCTTACGATGAGAATTTTTTGATAAAATTTTGCATAGCTTAATACGAATCTCAAAAAAAACAATAGAAGATAAACAATTATTTAGCTCAAATAAATTATTGCTCTCAGATCCAACCTCCTATCAGATAATATTTACTGCTAAAACCAGCCACTATCATTGTAAAGCCACTGTTTTCTGTATAGTTTTCTGATTATAGAGAGAGACAGAAAGAAAGACAGAGAGAGCATACAGTCTCTCGCGCTCCTTCTTGATGGCCTCTTTATTGCCAAACTGCAAAATGAAAAATAGATAGGAATCAGTCGTCCTCGAAAATATAGAGAAACAAACACGAACAAAAGAAGCAGTAAGAGAGAGAAAAAGAGAGATGACCCGATAGATATCGAAGAAGCGAGGAGAAGGTCGGGCGATGAGAGAGGGGGCATCAGAACGAAGGCAGCCATTATCGAAAGATAAGCACCGGGCAATCGAATAGCAATGTGCAGAGTAGATTAAGGAAGAGGAGAGCCTTCTCCTCAACATTTTCTCCTTCTAAATATTGATTTTGCAGAAAAGCTCATCAAATGCAATTTCGCGAAAATGAGCGCGATCTTTCCCTGATTCCTCCCCTTTCAACAGCGCGGCCGCGTGTGGCAAATCGAGAAAATTAGCAAGGAAAAATAAAAGTGGAAAATAATCTTTTACCTCCCGTCTAAAACGTGCCATCCATGTAGACCCTCGGGTCCATGTAAACCCTGGATCCCTGTAGGTGTCTACATTCCAAATAGAAAAAAAGTTTATATTAGGTGTCGGTCAGTCTGCATCTTAAAAACCACATTAAATTAGGAACGGTATACAATGAGATTATTTATTTTTTATACAAATAAATTATAATTACTTACGACCATCATATGTAAAATTTGATATTGTCTTGACACTACCAAAATAATAGTTTGAAGTCCTCAAAATATTCTTTCTTGTCATGCATTACCTAAACCGTTTATTTTTAAGATTTTCAAGTGTTTATAAATCTAATAGATTTACATTATTTTTAAAATTTAAAATTCCATAATTCGGAACGAAAACAACTTTTTACGTTGTCACAAAGTTTTTTGGCACCTAAACTACATCTTTCAGTATCATTTAGAGTGCCTTAACATAGATTTTTTAGGGTTAGCGCCTCATACAAACCAAATACCTTTTAAATACGGGGTACCTTTTTTTATCCAAATAACATATATGTCCATATATTTTTTACTTAAAGGTGTAGTTTGCATAAGGCAACACTCTTAAACAATTAAAGTAAGTTATGCCTCCAAACTTTGCCGTAAGATGCAATTTTGGTGTTGGAAATTTTTAAAATTTGAATTTCCAAAAAATGGTTCAAATCAAGTAAATCGATAAATGCATGAAAATCTGGAAATAGATGGTCCAGATATTGTAAGATGTACTATTTGTTGGATCTGAAATCTTTTTTTTCTCTGTATCTATCCATCATGATGTCGAGATGATTAAGTAGATATTTTCCAACATCAAAACAATATTTTTCGAAGGAATTCAGTGGTACAGTTTAAGATGTCAACCTTATATAAACGTTTTCAGTTAGATTGCAACTTTAAACAATTAAAGTAAGGTGCACATCTAAACTTTATCATAAGATGTATTTTTAGTGCCAAATTTTTTTACAATGGCCCGATAATCTATTTTTATCTCTAATTATAAATTTTAAACTCTATAAACGGTTCAAACTTCAAATCAAGCGGATCTATAAACACATGAAAATCCTAATAATGGACGGTCTAAATAATATTTTGTAAAATATATTGTTTTTGAGACTTGAAATCTTTATTTTCTCCATATTCACACATCTTGATGTCGAGATAATCAATTTGATATTTTTCGAACATCAAAACAACTTTTCTCGAGGAAATTTTGAGGTGCACCTTAATTCTATATTTTACGGTTTCAGCCTTATATACAAATTTTCCTTAATACCGTAGTCCAAAATCCGTCTCTCATGGTTCACTCACGCATTCATATTTTATACTCCTGTGGCAACATATTGTACACCTGCTCCCTTGAGCAGATGATCACAAGGGTGGCTTAAATGGCTCTCCAGTTCGCTCACGCATTCATATTTTATACTCCTGTGGCAGCATATTGAACACCTACTCCCTCAAGCAAATGATCACAAAGGTGGCTTTAATGGTTTTCCAGTACTTCCATCACTCGAACAAGGGAGCCTTCGAGGGCCTACCACTGTTTTTCCCTCTAGAAATTGGCGGGACCTTGCTTAGGGAGCAACCAAGCCTTCTCTATAGGAGGCTTGGGGAGATCTGTCGGGTTCATATCAAAACAAAAAATCTCTAAGTTTTATTTTTGCTATTTTGTTTATTTTTTTATGGAGTTTGCTCTATTTAATTTTTTTTTTTTTTTTTTTTGTGGGTTTTCATAATGGGAAATGTTTCTATGCTTTTTTTACAACATAGAAGTTCTATCCTCCCCCTACCATCCAGCCATCTAACTTTGATCAAGAGAGCCACTTACAGTTTGATCTTAGATCCAAGGTCCCAAAGTATTTTATTTTTAGTTTTTTTTAATACAAATTGTGTGAATATGAAAGTTGGTACGTGCTATCTTCTCATTGGGGCGCACCTATAAAAAATATTAATTTTTTTTTCAATCAAATACAATGACCAAAATACCCTTTAAATATGTTAGGGGTATTTTTGTAATTTTATTTTATTGAAAACATTTTTTTTTATATTTTTTGCTAGTACAAGTTGAATGGACGTCCAAAATTTGGTGTCAAAATAGTATATAGAAAGACTTGACATTATGAATGGAGCAATCTTAATCCTCCATTCAGAATGGACGGTTGGATAAGGGGGAGGATAGAACTTCTACACTCTACGGAAAACATAGAAAACTTACCCTTTCATATATACCTCATGTATGAAACCAATATGATTTTGAATATTTGATTTTGTGTTTTTTGAATTTTTCCCATTTTTCTCTACATTTGTATTTTTTTTTTATATGTTGCCCGAATTGGCTGAGCCTACTTTAACATTCGGCTGTTGGACTTAGATTAGTTGAGACCAGTCCACCAGACCAAGTTTTTAAACACTTTAAAGGAATTTAAACAAGTGTCTTAAAACCCAGACCACTCGAGTGAACCAACAATCCAGAAGTCCAATCCAAATTGGCAAATTGTTGATAAGTAGACCGATTCTCTAGTGTGAAAATGAGTCCCAAACATATATATATAAAAAGGGAAAATTTCGTATAGATCTTTAATTCATCGTATTATTTCATGATAGACTTTCATTCTATTTTTCTTTCAAGCATCATTAAAAACCCTTAAAGATTTCACCATACCCCCTCATCTCTTATCTCCCTATTTTATTTACTTTTGACTATAAAAATTAGAATCAATAAAAGAGAAAAAAAAGAGATGAAGGGGTATGGTGAAATCCTTAAAGATTTCTTTATGTTGGTTGAAAAAAAAATAGAAAGAGGGTCTATCATGATATAACATGAAGAATTCTATACGAAATTTTCCCCAAAAAAAATTTGAGAAGGAATAGAAAAAATAAAAAAAATAAAGACTGAAATATGTAGGAATCGAGCAATTCAACTAGTCCGCATCGTCTGGTTCCTAAAAGACTCGTACAATTCCCCATGGAAACGGTTGAGTCCAATGATAGTGGACCAATCAACCAAGTCAATCTACACTGACTCCCAATTTGGATAAGTAATTCTTGATCTGGATCACCAATTTTTCAATCTAAACTGACGCCCATTTTGGATAAGTAATTCCGATCTAGATCACCAATTTTTCAAACACTACATGTAAGCCAACATTTTTTTCTCCAACCACGATACTCAGCAAATGACTATGGAACTGAGATGTTCTGCCTCAAGGAAAAAAACCTTATCTGCACCCTCTGGTAATTGGTTACAGATAGAGGAGAGGAGAGGAGAGGAGAAGAGATGAGATGGTACATAACAACGCATGAAGGTATAACACGGGATTTCGTAAGAAAAAGATCAAGTGCTTAGCGGAACAATGCTGCATCTCAAGTTTAGCGAGAGTTGATATTCCCACTTATATCAAGGCTAAGAATGGGTCGAATCAGTTCCGATCCACCAAGACTGAAAACATAAAAACATGAGATGCAGAATATATCCATTCATAACAGAAATTCATCTACTTAAAATTGTAAATCAACTCCCCACATACAAAAAAACTGCCCCCCGTCCTCCTATTTTTCTAGGACAGAGTGGCGGCACTGGAGAATGCATACCCGGGCTGTGTTAGAGGAACGACTTCATCTCACTCACATAGGGCTAACAATGGGCCGGGAGGCGTGGTCCTGATCTAGGCCACAAACTGTGCCGAGGGTTGGGTTAGGCTAGGCTAGTGCTGGCTTGATTTGGCCCAGCACAACTATTTTTTTTTTGGCCCACCCCCGTTAGGCCTTGGCCATATAAGAATATGAGCCAAGCTTGGGCTGGTGTGGCCCTAAAAAAATAGCATTTGGGCGACAAATTGTGGCTTGAGGGTTTTTTTTCTTTTTTTTCATTTATTTTTGGCCTGGCCATGGGCCTATATGAACCCGAGCCAAGCTTGAGCTGGCCCATACCACCCTCCCATTTACATAACAGGAAAAAAAAAGAAGATATTATTCCTCGCTTCTGGGGCTGCCACACGTACATTCAAACACGCAACCTAAGGCGCGGTGGGGATCTCTCCCTCTCCTCTCTCTCTCTCTAAAAAGCTCGGTCCATTATGAAGATCCCGGGAATCTTCTTTTCCCAGTTCCAACTTACGTGCCTTATCACCCGGTGCCTTGGCCTCCATTACCCGCAGCGAACAAAGACCGTCAACAGTTCCCCTCCAATACGATTCTATTTCGATCACTCTCATCTCTCTCAAATCTTTGTTTATTCAAGAACTCACATTTCTTTTAGAGATTCCTCCTGAAAGACACATATATTTCCCAATTGGACTTAATTTCAGAACCCACAAATTTTTTATAGAGAGAGAATTTTTTATTCAAAACGTTATGAATGCTATAGGCTCATGTCAGTTGCTATTGGATTTGCAGAGCTCCTGGCGCTCTATCAATCAAATACCCATCTCTGCTTTTGCTTACTTGTACAATAACAATGCAAAGTTATCAGCTTCTTCCTCCCCTTCTCCTTCCTCTTCTCCGTTTAAGAGTCGTAGAGGTAGGAGGGGAATTGGGTCATCAAATGCTTTCTCTCTATCTCCTCAGACTATTCGTAAGCCGTTCGAGCGGTTCTCGGTGTCTCCTCTCACGACGTCTTCCAGGTTGGGTTCGGTGTCTGAATTGATGCTTTTCATGGAGATTGTCCCCTTGAGGATGAGGAGAGAGCTCTTGCAGCACTCTGAGATTCATCAATTGATTGAGGTGGTGATAGATCTTGGAAGAAAACCTCTTGCTCGATTCCCTTCCGGTGATTGGGTCATTTCACAACAGCCAGTCGAGCTCGAAGATCTTAAATACTCCATTTCAAAGGTAATTGAGTGTCATATTATAGCAATTCATCGCAACTCATGTTCTTATTTTTCTTATTCCTCTCTCTCTCTCTCTCTCTCTCTCTCTCTCTCTCTCTCTCTCTCAATTGCTGAGCTGTTATTGGGTTCTGTTCATAGAGTAATTTGCATTTGTATTTCTTTCAAAAATTAAATTTGTTGAGTATTGCATTCTTGTGGGATTCAGTCCAAAGCTATACAAATCGATTTAATTATTGATATCAAATTGGTTTATTTCGTAATTGATATGAATATAACAATGGCAATTCCTATAGCATAGTTATTTTTCTCAAATTGTTTTATTTGCATTTTAGGTGGGTGATTTCTCAGATGACAATCGATCTGGGATTAATAATTCACTGCATCGCATTAGTGCTATTCGAAACCGGAAAATGCAAATAATTGGGTTAACTTGTCGAGTTGGTCGGGCAATATCTGGAAGTGCAGAGATGGTCAGGGACTTGGTTGAGGATGGAGGCTCTGTCTTGGTTATTGGACAACCAGGAGTTGGAAAGACCACCTTGATAAGGTTTTCTCTTCCCCTCCAGTTTCAGTTGGACATGCAAGTTTCAATCGTCATAAAAAGAAAATTTCAGTTGGACACGCGAGTTTCAATCATCATAAAAGGAAAATTCAAATCTTTCTTCTTAAGAAAATTTATGAAATTACACGTAAGACTTAAACTGTTTTAACATCTCACTCATAGGTGTGATCTAATAAATTTCCTGGCCCATAATGATGCGTAATTTGATGGGAATATTTGAAATTTAATCAAAAGAATGATGGGCTATTTGAATCGGCCAACTGAACCCAGTGAGATGTTAAATAGTTAAACTCTTAGGTGTGATTTGGTAAATTTCCCTTGTTTTAATTATAAAAAGAAGTCATGTAATACATGTGAACATCTGTAATATCCGACAATGTTACAAGGTGGCGTTGGATTGCTTTAGTATGAAAGAGATAGAGTTGGCCTTTTCAACTATGTATAAAAAGCATTTTGTGAATGCCCTCCTTATGAACCTGTATTTCACTCCCATGTTCCTTGAAGTATGCATATCATGTTTAAATAGAATGATTCAAAGTGTGACCTCTTCTGCGTTTACGGAGATGGAGATCACCAGAACATTGCCATCACTATGTAAATAATAAATTTTGCTGTATACATCATAAAATAACCAAACATTTATTTTATCCGAGCACCGAATGCAAGTTTTATAATATCTCATTTCCTGTTGATATTTATGATTTAGGATCATTTCAGTTATCTGGTACTCTGATTCTTCACAATGTAATCTAGCAAGTACAATCATCACATGTGCTAGGTTTGATTGGTGACGCATGTTCCTTGGTATTGTTTTTGTTAATGGAACTCGTGAGTTTGTTTTTTCCACGGCTTGTTAACACTATTATATATTTGAATGTCTGTTAATCCTGATGGATGTTGTGGAAATGTAATACTGACTTTGTTGTTATGCTTAGGGAGATAGCTAGAATGTTAGCAGATGACCATAAAAGACGCGTTGTAATCATTGACACATCTAATGAGATTGGAGGTGATGGAGATATCCCTCATTCAGGAATAGGGCGTGCAAGAAGAATGCAAGTCCCCAATGTTAATATGCAGCATACTGTAGGTCTCTTATGTCTATAATATGCCAGTTGCTTTCTTTATTTAAACTTGGAAAGTGAAGAGTTCTTTTCATTTCTTTGCTGAATATTGTTTGGATTGTTGTTTGGATCCTTGATTTTAATTTTTCATGCAGGTAATGATTGAAGCAGTTGAAAATCACATGCCTGAGACAATTATCATTGATGAAATTGGGACCGAGCTTGAAGCCATGGCAGCCAGTACAATTGCACAGAGAGGTGTCCAACTGGTTGGAACAGCCCACGGGATGACAATTGAGAACATAATGAGAAATCCGTCCTTGCAAATTCTTGTTGGTGGCATTGAGGTTTGTAAAATCCTTTGTTACCATTGTACTTACAAGAATTGAAATTTGAAAGGGTTAATATTTTTTATTGTGGGCTTCCTATATTTTGTCCGTGTTATAGAATCATGCATTTTTAAGTCTTGGTCTTCAATACACACACGCACGTGCGAGTGGGCGCGCACACACAAACAGAGAGAGAGAGAGAGAGAGAGAGAGAGAGAGAGACTTAGGAATGCCTATGGATGAAATGCTACAGGATTTTGCTCATAGGCTGCCAACAATCCGGTTGAATCTAGACAGTTGGGATAGTTTATTACTATTTGAATTTTATATCTTTTTTACAAGTTGCATTGACATGAAATTTTAAGGGTGTTTGCATCCACCCTCATGCACCTAAAAAATATATATATAATAATTCTCAAGAAATAAATTGACTAAAATATCCCTTCAACAATTACAAAGTATTTTGGTCGTTTTATTTTTTTGAATTATTTTCTTTTATTTTTTTAGGTGCGTCCAAGTGAGATGCACTCACATTTCAGCTCAATCCGGTTTAAATAATGGGTGAAATATTATAGTGTTTTGAGCAAGCTTTTAGAAGTTTTGGGTTCACCTTGATGTGCATATCCTTTTCTCCTTTTTTCAATAAAATGTTTTTGCCTTTATAATGATGATGATGGTTTTTGCCTTATATACCAATAAGGCAAAAATATGTTCTGAAACATGTCAATGTTGGTCCTTAATCAACACAATGTTTTTTTTATTCTCTTTTGATAATATAATCGGTCTAATTTATGGTCATATATGGTGCCATTACAACAGCACTAGCAACACTTATCTTGCTCTTATTTTTGCACTATATACCACCTCAGTTCATGTTTAGCAAGGGTCATGCATTGACCTCAATTGGATCTTGTGCACCAGTACTTCACAGAGTTATGCAAGCATGCCAAAATCAATAGTATTCTTACATTTCTTACTCCTTGTTAAATTATTTAATATTTATACATTTTGTTCTCCTTGTTAAATTCTTTAATAGTTATACATTTTTTTCTCCTTGTTAAATTATTTAATATTTTCCACTAAGAATAATGCATTTGCAAATATTCATGATCAGAATGGAGATTATTCATTCCTAATAAGTTATTCATTTGCAGAGTGTCACTCTTGGTGATGATGAAGCAAAGAAGAGGAAGGTTCAGAAGACAATACTTGAGAGAAAAGGCCCCTCTACCTTCTTATCCGCTGTTGAGATGATATCCCGAACTGAATGCCGGGTTCATCATAGATTAGATGCAACTGTAGATGCAATCCTTGCAGGTAGTCTGGATCCATGTTTATGACAAATGAAACGATAGATTTTAGTTTAATTCTACAATGTAGGGACCCCAAAAGGGACTATATTGATCTTGTATAGTGTTTTGTTAAATTTTGTCACTGTTTAACCTCACTGGATTATATTGTTTACCGTTTTTACAAGAAGGTCACAGTTACCCCTGGTTATTAGGGGTGTGTCATTCTCTATACTTAGTTCGAGAAAAAAAAAAAATTTAACATTGAGCACAGTGAACAGGACACTCCCAGCAGCTTGATTTCAATGGCTAGGGTTGATTGTGATTTTCTTGGTTGAAAGGTAAATGATTTAATTTTATACTGGTTTTAAACTCATAAGCTATACATTTTACAAACAGGCAAATCTCCTTTATTTGAAGTGCGTCGTATGTCTCCTAAAGTTGATGGGCCCATTAATTCCCCAGTGATTTCTAAGGATCCAGATACAAGTCACTATGAAAGATATGCTTTTGCTTCTGATGAAGATGATAGTGATACTCAAGATTCCACAGAATATGCTGGGCAAAGCAATAAAGGTAGCATAAGTGCATATGAAAGGGATAGTGGTGCACCTGTACGCCTTTATACATGCAAGGTAAATGCTGCAAAGTAGAGGAAAGTTTTTACAAGGGGAATGCTTTCATGAAATCAAATTGACTGAACCTTCCCGACCAGTGAGATTTTGAGTCACTTTTGCTCTCTCTCTCTCTCTCTCTCTCTCTCTCTCTCTCTCTCTCTCTCTCTCTCTCTGTGCGCTGTGTGGGGGTGGGAGGTTTGAAACTTTGAGTTCTCTCAGTAACCCATATAGTCGTTAAATAAAAGTCTTGCTTTGATATTACTGGTTATACTATTTGATTTTGGAAATGATTATGGCTTAGATCCTAGAAGCTGACCTGTTGCAAGTAATTAAATTTATGGGGCTGGACCATGCAATCGACATAACTGATGACATTGGGACAGCTAATGCAATTCTTGCATTGAAGTCTGAGTTAAAGCAGAATCCATGGATTAGAGGTGTTGCTAAATTTCATCAGTTACCAATATTTGTTATTAAGGTACTTGGATGATACCAAATCACTGCTTTCATTTGGACTTCAGGTGTTACTTTAAGAAAAATATTGGTGTTTTTGGGCATTAATCATAAGAAGTAATTTAATTGTCGTACCATAGGCAAATACTATGGCACAGATGGTGAAGGCAATTCGCATGATTCTCGGGATGGACACATTTGGAACTGTTTCTCGATGGTCATTCAAGCAACCAAAGAGGGACATAGAAATTGCAGATGACGCACCTCAAAGAAAACCTTCACTGGAAGAGATTGATGCCTTGGAGGTGCACGCCCACCCTCATATGTTCTCTTTTTTACTATGTTCTTTCATTTTTCAGTTGTTTATTTGTGCTCTATGATATTTGGATACTTCAACATTGGCTCCTGGGTATTCTAAAAACATGTATAAAATCACAAAAAGGCTCATATCATCGGCGGCCACAGAAATTCCAATAATCATAGTTTATGATTGATATTAGGGGCTGAGTGACTGATCTCCTTAAGATCTTTTCATTTGAGCCAGTTAACGCCCCATGTTCTGGTTATCATCATAACAAGAACCGGACAAATAATAATTCCCTCCCCTGTTCTCATTGTTCAAAACACAAATCGACTTCCCCTTTTATCTCCATTTATTAATTGTCATCAACTACACCGATATTTCGCTGTCCATATACCCAACTTGTAATATCCTTAGTTATCCACTTGTTATCTTCTTCTGTGTCAACTGAAAGAGAAACAGTAAACCCCCAGCAGTTCTAGTTGCTATCCTTTTGTAACTTCTTTTGTATTTATTATTTATTTTGACTGAAATTTCTGAGTACTTGAAAATCTCACTGTAAGATCATGGAATGACAAAATGTGCATCTTTTTGCTGGAATTTTGGATGTAGCAATTTGTATTCATATTTCAAGTTATATTTTTGTTGTTGAAGAATCGACTTATTTGTTTTTAATATGACAACCCGTCCCTCAACTTTACCCTTTTGATCCATTATTTATTTCCCACACTGTTCCTTTACAGTAGTCTTTCTTTTCGTCCTTCATTTCTTGTCGGTTTGTTATTATTCCTTGATTGCAAAGTTTTGCTGATGAAATCTTAGTTTTTCTTCTCATTAGGAGGTCAGACTGGCTATTGAGTACATTGTCATTCCTGGAGGAGAGCCAGTAGAGCTCCTTCCTAGATGCTCTAAAATAATTGCCCGCCAATTGGCGCTTGTGGAAAGCTATCAGCTTGCTGCTGAGAGGTCAGGCACGGAGCTCAACTCAAGGCTTCAGATTCTTCCCATGAAGATTGATAGGAAGAACAATGCCCCTCATAAAAACCCTGGTCTTGGTTTGAAACAAGGTGCGGAAGAGTCAATGTTAGATTGGAATTCAATAAGCAGTGGAGGTGGCGGAACAAGTGTTGCCAGGCTTCCTCTCTTGCCTGAATGGTAAGGCTGAACAATGTTGGTTGTCACTCTTGAATGATGCACCCCGTGTAATGTACACTATGTAAATTATGATGCCATGTTGTAATATCATTTATTACTCTTCTCTCTCTCTTGTGCCTGTGTTCCCGCCCATTTCGCGCTACCTAATTTCTTCTTTAGTGCAAGAATATGCAACTTCCCTTTCCAAAATTTCCTCTTTGTGGAGATTTCTGAAACGAAAAGATAACATTTGGTTCTTGTCCCGAGAGTTCTGCACAATATACAGGAATTGAGGTTTTTTTTTTTTTTAATGAAAACAATAACACTTATCCGATTCGTAGACCGATTTCAGCATGCCCATTTTCATGGTAGTCATATTATTTAGCGACCCCAAATACTCGGAATAAATTTTGTAATGCTAAAGAGAAAAATATCAGCTATTTCCTCTTAAAAGCCATAATATTCGTAGAAATAGGTTGTTATGTACTTTAATACTGCCTGCCCTGAAACACAAATGAAAGAGTGCTCGAAAATCTGTTATTAAGAGCCATCACAGGTAAGACGCTTTCAACAAAAATCAGACCATAAATGGAAGTGGGGTTTAACAGTTTATAAGTAAGGCCTGCTTATGGTAATCCACATGAGCATGGGTTAAAGTTGGTCATGAGAGTTATCACCGTCCAGTCAGCTGGATGGAGGATAAAGGATCCCATGTCCGACAAAAAAAGAAAAAACAAAAGAAGCTTCCCACTAAAAGAGGAAAAAAAAGAAAAGAATAAGGTCCGTTTGGATACTTGGAAATATATTACGGGCGTAATACGTTACATGCAAATGAATTGTAATTATTTGGACAGTATTTAGATGCAACATGGGAAATACATTGCTACTGTTTGCCATTTCTCTAGAAGAAATATGAGAAATGCATTACCATCTGAATATTAAAATATGAATATTTTTGGCTAACATGATTAGACTTTGGTTTCAACCTGATAGGTCATTGGAATAATATGATTAAAATAACATGATTTTATTATGATAAACTTTATTTTTATTTAATTTTTATAGAAATCTTTCAAATGTCTCTTTATATGTAATTTCAAATAATAAATAAATTCATAATACCAAAATCAAAATCTTGATGGTATAAGTTAAAAAATGAAAAGAAATTTGATTAGTAAACTATAACGTTTGGTAATTGGAGTAGAAAAATTTGAAGCATTGGAGGAGACTAAATATGTATCTTATTTCAATTGAGCTTTTACTAATATCTTATGAGGATTATGTTAGGAGAAATTTTTTATTATGATTGTATTGTGTAATTTGTCATCAATTACTCATTATTATTTTTATTATTTATGTTTTTATACAACAACTGATGGTGGGCTACAACCCAAATTGGGGATAGAGGGATGTAGAAAATTTTTATATTATGATTGCAGTTAGAGGGATGGAGAAAGTTTTTATATTATGATTCTAGTAGAAAATTGTCTCATATCAAGTTCTACAATTGTTTAAATCAATTTAGAGTTCACCTTACTTTCACTTACCAATTATTAAAAAAAAATGTTTTATATGAGAGTCAGATGAGGGCTTTTAAATCAATTTAGAGTTCACCTTACTTTCACTTACCAATTATTAAAAAAAATTGTTTTATATGAGAGTCAGATGAGGGCTACAACTCAAATTGGGATAGAGGGATGTTTAAATTTTATAAGGCAGAGAGATACACGTGAAACATTTCCAAGATTACTAGTATCGTAATAGATCACCCCTCACCGAGCCTAATAGATTTAGTAATTTTTTGAGAAATCTCGGACAAGGGTTATGTCTGTCCATTTCCTTACTATTAAAGTGTACCCAAACAATGTAAATGTCATATTTCCTTGTAATATATTGCCATGTAATAAATTTCCATATATCCATACATTTGCCTCTCCACGAGGCATAAACTATCCATTTAAAGATGGATGTAATTGACATTCCCTTTAAAAGAAAGGTAAAATCAATGGCCCAAATTTTTATTTTTAAAAAAATGTCATTTTTAGTTTTTTAATTCTTCTTTTTCATGCTAGGGATTGTATATTCTATAAAAATCAAGTCAAAAATTGTCTCAAAAATATATTTTTTTGTTGAGAAAGTCTAAAAAATAGATTATTAAGGGGCCTGCATTTCTTCATATGAGTTAGGGGATTCCTTAAATATTAACCATGGTATCAAGCTCAATTTGAAAATTATTGTTAAAAAAGGGAAAAGAATTGTATTATCGATTGGCAGAGCTTCACAGAGCATCACAAAGTGCTAAGACAATAAAAAATGTATATATAATTCCTAACACCTAAAAGATAGCATTCGAATATGAGACCCTACTCACACGAACTATTTCAAATATATTAGTTTAATTTATAAATAAAATGTATACAATAAGATCATTTAACTTTTGTATAAGGAGGTTAGAAATTTTTTTATCCCTTAGATTTGAAATTGGAAGGCTAATAATATTTCATTTATCATTCTCAAGTTAGGAAAAAAAAAATTGAATGTTTTTTTAAACCCTAAGCTGTCCGAGTTGAAAATTGATGGCTAGGATTAGTTATGACCTCCTTGTTCTATAGATAAAACATCTTATAATATCTAATAGTATACAATCCTTGTTTGAAAATGTTATTTAACTTTATGAGTTTATTGTTTTTCAATTCTAAATTTCCTTTGAAAATAATATCTATCTATTTATCTATCTATTTTGAAAATAATATCTATCTATTTATCTATCTATCTCTACATACAGGGGAAAATAAGTAGGACGTGATTTATAAATGGAAAATAGTTTCATGCTGGCTGGATTGCATTTCTACCCTATGCAGTCCAAAGGTATAAACCATCCATCTTAAAGACGGATGCAAATAGGTTGTCTATCTAAAAACAATTGTAATTAATAATCCTAATGGTTTTTTAATATAATTATTATTTCTATTTTTTATTTTTTATTTTTATAGTCATGATTTCCATGTTAAAGATTATATATTCTTAAAAAATTAGGATAAAATTATATTTAAAAAATATATTTATTGCCAAGCCTATATTTCTATAATATGCGGGCTGGCGGCATAGAAACTTAATCCTTTTTAAATATCCAACATCTCTTATATCTCAAAACAGTCATCTGTAAAATCCCTTAAGAATTGTATGATTTGTTACGCAAACTTTATTTGTCAAAAAAAAAATGAAAAAGAAAAAATGTTATACAAACCCAATAATGAATTTGCTGAGGGTAAAAGATATTCTACTCCTTCAAGAGTAGAATGTACTCTTACTCCCTCGCATAAAACCTTATCTAGAATTAATTTTAAGAACTTAATTTTTGGAGATGTAACCTCTTTAAGTCATAGATTAATCTCAATAGAAAATATTTCTAAATGTCCCCTCTCTGCACTTGAAAAAAAACAATGTCTCGAGATTGAATAGAGAACATCCAATTTTAATTACATGGTAAGATTTAAGTGTTAAAAAACTAAAATTTCAATTTTCCTGAGAATAATCATCTATTAATTCTTAAATGGTTTCAAATTGAAAAAATCCTCCCAAGTAGGTATTTTGGCTGAGGGAGTAGAAATAAACTATGCTCCCCAAAGAGTATAATATAAGTGCCCTTTGCTCAAAGAACCGTTATTCTCACAAAAAATAGTCATTGTATACTATTTTTTTATTTATGAAATGAAAACTTAAAGAAAAAGTTTTTGAAAATATAATAAAAGAGTTATAAGAAAACAATATTTAATGAATTAGAAATAAAATAAAATATAAAAATAAGGAAACTTTCCTAAATTTAAAATTCAATATTATTAGTATTTATCTATAGCACTCAGCACGAGCCAGTGGTACTCGGACATTAATAAGATGTAGGAAAAAGTTTATAAGAGGTTGCAACCTTAAAATGTAGAATTGAAGATGCACCTCAAACATCCATTGGAAAATGTTGTTTTAATGTTGAAAAACCATCTAATTGATTATCTTGATATCGAGTTGTATGAACATGAAAAAAATTTGTTTTTTTGAGTCCCATATGTAGTTCATCTTGCAACATATTATCTAGACTGTCAATTTTAAATATTTTAATGTGTTTATAAATCTTTTTGATTTAAACTATTTTTTGAGTTTAAAATTTTATAATTAGATATGAAAATAGATTTTATGATATTCATAGGAATTTTTTACACCAAAATTACATGTTTTGATAAAATTTGGAGGCATGCCTTAATTTGATTATTTAAGGTTTCAACATTATAAAAACCGCACCTTAAGATTTATTATGACATATGGTGCGGTTTGTATAGAGCCGAGACTCTAAACAAAGTCAAGCGCACTTCAAATAGTATCGAGAAATATAGTTTCAATACTGGAAATCATTGTGATAGCCTTAAGTAATATTTTCATTTCTAATTATAAAATTTAAAGCTTAAAAGACAGTATAGATCGAGCAAATGTATGAAAACTTGAAAATTAACGGTCAAAAAATACATTACAAGATGCACTATTTACAAAACTTGAAATCCAATTTTTTCTCATGTCCATGTATCTCGATCCAATTTGATGATATTTAGACATGAAAACAACCGGTTCTATTAAATTTTTTTGAGATACGCTTTAATTTGATTGTTTAAAGCCCCGCACTTATATAAATTTTTTCTGCAAGGATCGGTTCACACCTTGCGTAAACAGGTGTAAAACCAATTTATTTTCAAATAATTTTATAAATATAAACACTTCTGCAACCGTCCCGTCGTTTCATCCGACGGTCAAAGAGAGGCTAGCAGTTCCTTAAAACCTAGTGTTCTAGCGTACTGACTCGAGTTAAAAATAGGTTTCTGGAACGGTGGGTAAAACCCGGACAAATTAACTAGGGTTGAGCGAAAGGACCGAACAAACGGGGGAAAAAGTTAAAAGAACCCTATTCGTGTTTCTGCATTGCTTTTTTTCTCTCGCTTCTTCTGCTCTCGAGTTGGTAACGGTCAGCGCTTTTCGCCTCTGGTTCTTAACTTTTATCACTGCGGCTTTCTTCAGAAAATTTATGGAATGCTTTATGATAGCTTTTGATTTGTTTTATCATAGTTATTGTTTTCCTTTGTTAGGGATCTTGGAAGGCTTGCTTTTATTTTGTTGGTTCGTTCAGGTCGACTAGGGTTTCTGAAACACGTTCATGCTTTGGTTTTTTTTTTTCTCTAATTTCGATGAATTGCAGTTTTTTGTTTAGGATTGGGTGAATTGTTTTTGAGGATTCTTGTTATTTATGGCTGTGTTTATGGGGAAATTGGTGAAGTGCATTAGGGATTTTGTAGATGCTTAAATTAGGGTTTGTGACATTCATGAAAGTTGTTTGGTTTACTATGAGTTCAGTGCGTTATGGCACTGTATATGGATTTCAAGGTTTTGATAAAGTTAAGGGATTGCATACTATGAGACCATTTACCTTTGATACAAGGAGCTAACAATTACTTACAACCATCTGATGTGAAATCTGATAGCTTGAGTGTGTCACAAAGTTCGAGAAAATTTATTTTGAAGTTTGAGCTTGGTCTAATTAGAGCTTCTGAGAACCGCCAGGGAACTCTCTTCAATTGACCTACTCTTGTTTCGGCATCATGCATGTATTTTAGTTCGTTTTTAAGAAATTTAAAGTTTCATTTCATTTATTAAGGCACTAGGAATCTCTTAGGTTTTTCAGCTATATCAAGATTCTTTGGATTTTTTCTTCGATGTAGATGTATATATCTATATGATGTTAGCTGGATTTGTTGCAATTATGGCTAGTGCACTTAGGGTTCGTTCGAGTAAAAATTGTGAAATCTAGATTTCCATTTTGGTGGTTAAAGCTTTCATTTTCTTGATATGGGCTGGATTTTTTACTATTATCTATGTTAACTGGGGATAATGTATGATTGTTCTTTGGATATGGTCAAGCGTGATAGGTTCATTGAGTATTGGAAAGGGAGATTCCCTGTTGCTTTCATGTTCTTCTGCTGAATTATTTAATGGATAAGGTTTGTAAGAAGTCATTATTGCTCTTTTTCTTTTTTGGTGGCCAGAGATTGCTGCCTATTGATTGGGGTTTGTGAAAAGCATATCTGGGGTAAATTCTCAGGGTTCTCCCTTTTGGTATTGCTTGAAATTCTCGCGAATTTGAATGTAGTCGTTTAGAGTTTTAAAGTAGAGATCTTATGAAATTCTTTGTTCATTTGTTTTTTTTTAAACTAATTCCTTGTTCATTTCTAAAGCAAGGTTTACGCAGGAACATGTGCTCATTTGTATTTTTTTTTTTAATTATTTATATCTGTTCTTGTTAATTGAAATTACCATGGATTTCAGTTTTTTATTTGCTTTTTATTTTCAATTCAATCTTTGGGATCTGAAGTTAGAATTCTGACATGCATGAAATTGAGGGATCCTACGTATTAGTTTTCTCTTGGTTTATTTTTGTAGTAGGTAATGTTTTCGCTGGGAAGTTTATTTGTAGGCTTGCTGGTTACCTGACGTGGATTGGGATGACTTTTGCAGGTTAGATGGCTGGAAAGGAAGACATGCGTGTTTTTGTGGGAGGATTGTCATGGGATAGCACTGACAGGCAGCTTGAAGATGCTTTCAGCGAATTTGGAAAGGTTCTTGATGCTCAGGTATGCTCTCTTGTAGTTAAAAATCGCATATTTCAAGCCTATTTCGAGCTCTAATTTGTACCTTTTTTCGGTATTTGGTCTTATAATAAATAGTTTGTTCATGGGCTTTTTTTATGTACTTAAAATGGTTGGCATATATGATTGCATCTTCTATTTTGTGTTCCATTTTAATTAACTTTTCTTCTCTTCTTTGTTTCTGGGTTTGTGCAATGCTATGGTCTAGTGGCTCGCCTTGATTTGTTCAAATTCCAGTTCCATCGCAAAAGCTCGATGTCCCTTGTTTGAGAAGTTAATTTCGAGCTCTTGCTTTGTTCGGATGTTTGCATGGGCTGATGAGAACATTAAAGAACTACAAAGCAATCTGAGAGTTCTTAGATTCTTGTTTAGCTTGTTAATTAGTGAATACAAAAATGGATGTTGCAAGTTTCAGGCAGCAGTTTGTAATAGACGTGACTGAGCAATGTGCCACAGATCCACTGACGGTCCAAGTGACATTTGTGCAGGCTGAAATTGAAGATTTCTCCAAGCTCATAGCTCTGAATGTGATTGAATTATATAGACATGGGTCATTCATGTTTGCAAAGAGAGTGACGTTTATAAACAGATAATTTTGCAACTATGAGGTTGGCTTCCATGTATAGAGACAGAAGGTGATGTTATGGCATTTGGTGATTTTGATGCAGGTATCCTCATGGCATCTGCTACATCATGGTACACCACCAAGTTTTAACCAATAGTTTTTGAGTTGGCTTGAAACATATCCGCTTTTAGGAAAGATGAGCTTTACCAGTAAAGGGGAGGATGAGTTTTAGATTTTGTTGATTTGCCAGTTCTAAAAGCAGATTTTTTTATCACATGCAATTGAACTGTACTTTGGATGATTATGACCATGGCTTGGAGCAATATTTTGCCAGAGACTGATTGGCAGCATAATAATACTGGCACATCTCATTTAGCTATTGTAGATACTCATTTCTTGGGTAGTTTTTAGATGGATTTATGAGATATTCATTGCTTGTGAAGTCTGAGCCTTACAATGTTCTACATTTATTTGCCTTAGTATGAGCTTTGTACTCTGAATGGATATTTGCAACCTGCCAGTTGAGAATGTTCTATGGCTTTAGGGAGTGAAACATACGCTAGATTATGTGGATTTGCAGCGAAGAGTATGCATGGGCTCATTCCATGATTGTGTGCAGAATTAATATGCTGTTATTGTGTCAAATGCCAGCCAAAATTTAGTTGGTGGTTCAAATCTCATTCTTCGAGAGAGTCAGATCTGGGATTGAGAGTGATGATATAATTCGGTACCATCATGGCAAACATGAAGTTTGATATTCTGTCATTCAGCTTATGGTTTTACCTGTTTCTGCAGCACCGTAAATGTCTGCACTGAATGCAATGTAAACCCAGGTCTTCTAGAGGATATTCACATGCTGCTGGTTTACCTTAGGTGCTGGGATTTTGATTCCATGTATCAGACTACACAAGTTTATGATTTGTGAATATATTTTTGTTCTGTTTGTGGTTTCATCTGCTCAGCAACAGCAAGTGATGGCTCCAGGCCGGATTGGTACATCATCGTTTCACAGCTCTGACGAAGCCAAAGCAGAGAGCAGATGCATAGGCATTTCTGTTGTGTACGGTTTATTGGTGTATCTTTTACTGCAACTGTGGTGATCATTGTCCTTTGGTCAGTTTCATGTGTAAAGCCCTTGCATGTACTACGCATTCACAATCATTTGACCCTACATGCTTTATTTATCAATTGCTGGAGCATTTCTGGAGCCAGTGCGTGCAATGGGTGACATACTGTTCGAATGCCCTATTCCCCAATAGTTCAAACATTGACTTCTTTTGTATGACACTTTTCCCAAGAACACCTGGATCCATTTTAGACTTCTTGACTTCCATAGGGAAAGTTGTGTTTGTAATTGATGACTAGACAGCTTTTTTTGTTTTGTGGAAAGGTAATGAGTGAAAGTCCCGACTGTTTTCTTTCTCTGATTCTGCATTTGGTTTTGGCATGCTGATGTTGAGGCGAGCAGAAGACACTAATTCTATATTTAGATGCAATGATAGAAATGTGAATTAGGTCTCCCTCTAGACTGTCGCAATCTTGTGGTATCAGGTTTGTGCTCTGTGAAGATGGTCATGGTTTTTACTCAGTGCCTTAAGATATGTATGTGCAGTTCATTTTATTTTGTTGGAATCTGGACCATCATTTTGTGCCAAAATTGTTAAGAGATGGTAAGCAGTGCATCTCACGGTTGTGAACAATTTGCATAACTAGTGCATCTCACAGTTATGAACAATTTGCATAACTCATCAACCTTTGATTTTGAAGATATGGTTTGATATCCTAGGTTTTGATTTCCCGTGGCAGTTAAGAATAAGACAGTTATGTTATTGGAGAACCTGAAGGGCTATATTTATTTGAGGACATGGTGGTTGCTTTAGTTCTGTTCTTTATTCTTTATTGTTATGCAAGTGTTTTCCATCCGCGAGGTATGGACTTGCAATTAAATGATGAATCAGCATAGAAACTGATGGTTTGATCAAGTTCGGTTTCCCCAGCATTGGGTAAGAACCCTTGACACTAATGAATACCCTACTTGTAATGCTTTAGACTATTGCCTAGATTATTGTTATTGTACAACTTTATTACTAGACCTCTAGGTTCACTTATTATCAGCAAGTGTTACTTTCTATGATACATGTGTTCTTATCTTTTCTTTTTGAAGTGGGTTTCCACTTCTTCTGATAGTGTTATTGAATGCAATGTTTATACTAAATGGAATGTGCACATAACCCTTTATATTCTGTAAGTTCTGTATTATGATGAAAGGGTAAGGCATCGTTTGGGTGTGTTTTAATACTAGTTTGTTGTTAGTGATTGGTAAGAACTAAATTGTTTGTTTGTCACATCTTTTATCTTGTTTTATTGACAAGATGCATTTGTCTGGAAATAGATCATATTCTGGTTCTCTATTAAATGCTTAGATATCTATGTGCAATTTCATATGATACTCACTTTATTATGTGTAACTTGTGGAAAGACATTATATGCTTTGAAGTGAAACTGCCACCAATCATAGTTTGATGGTGACATGATCTTGTTTCTTGTTGGGCATGGAAATTTGTTACTGTAATTTTTGATATCCATTTGTTTGAGATTTAGGATAACCCTTTCCCCAATTTGTTTTTATTTTGCAACCTGACCAGTTTGGGATCGCTAATTGAGAATTGCAAATGTCTTAAAAGAGCTAATTGAGGGAATCTTGAGGCTTAAGACACATGCTGCTCATAAATGAACGAGAAACATCAGAAGGAATTATTCAATGAGATTCTAAAGGCATTTTAGTTTGTAACTGGAATAGAACAAGACAAATGAGAAAGTTAATTATATGATGTAATTGCGTAAATAAAAGATTCTTAAGACACATGGTGCTCATAAATGAACGAGAAACATCGGAAGGAATTATTCAATGAGATTCTGAAGGCATTTTAGTTTGTAACTGAAATAGTACAAGACAAATGAGAAAGCTAAATTATATGATGTAATTGCTTAAATAAAAGATTGGTCATAATGGAGGGGAGTGCTGTCTTCACATAAAGGGTTGAATAATTTACCTAATCAGTGATGTAATGAACAACTATGGGCATACTCTGATATTTTGTTGTTATAAGTTATTTATATGATGATAAGGACTTTCTGCTTTATTTTAGTATCATGGTTTTTATTCTAATATTAAGCACATTATTGTCATTTACTGAAGATGAACTTAATTTCATGCACTTCTAATGGAAAGGAAGTTCAGAGAATTATAGCAATAGGTGTAGGTGATCTTGGAAGAGAACTATGGTCCTGAAGCATTTATGAAATATTTATGGGAAATAAACATTAGTGGTAAAGGGTTCCAACTTATGGTAAATTAAATTATGGATTTTTTTTTTGGATAAAAGTTTAAAGTATCCTGAATTATGTATATTGATAAGCGTAAGTTATTTGAGATGGCCAAATGGCAAAGATACTATTGAATCTTAATGTAATACAAAAGGGATTGTATACTCTGATACTATTTATTTTTGGTACACCATTGGATGTGATATTCAATAGATAAAAGTTTCACAGCGTGCAAGAAAAATTTTATTTCGGACTTTGTGCCCAAACAATGACACATCATGAACCACCCGATTTGAAATTTAATGGTCAATGACGATTGTGAAAAATTTTATTTTGGACTTTGTGCCCAAACAATGACACATCATGAACCACCCGATTTGAAATTTAATGGTCAATGACGATTGTGACCTTCGTATGTCAAAAGTAAATCGTCTCATTGTATACATTTCCAATATAGAAATCCCCTGCTTCTGGTGGAGTATTGATATGAGGACTAGGAACTTTTTTTTGGAAATGTCCGATTTACAGTTTCTTTTTATTTTAAAAAAATATTTTTTGCCTTGTCTTGTACTTGTTTATCTCTAAACATTTTCCAGGGGTGATTTATCAAAAATGTATTTCCCAGGTTCTTTGGACCTTCCTCACCCCTTTCCTTTTTCAAACCATCTCCTTCCCTTGAAATACATATATATTCCCTAGATTTAATTTGTATTTTTTATTTTTATTATGAATGATTTATCACATTTAATCCAAATGCAAGCTTAGATTGTTTGGAACTTCAGATGTTTACGAGTAGCTTTTTCATAAGATTTCCACCTTCATATTTTTTTTAATTTCCTTTTTCCACCTTCAGATTGTCATTCAGATTTAGCAACAAGAATATGAATTCTTATAAAAAGTAAAACAAAGAACATGTCCCAAAAAAAATCCTCCTTTTTTTTTCCGCAGTCAACTGCTTCATTACTTATAAAAGCAAAAATTTTGGTTCTAATTTTATTTTAGTAGATTTCTCTCTGTTCTTGCTTACAGCCGATACCTTATCATCTTTCTCCTTAATCCATCTAAATTGCTATTTGTTACTTGCACATTCATTAATTGCCTTTGCAGATCATGCTAGACAGGGACACTGGCCGACCTCGTGGCTTCGGGTTTGTTACCTTTGCGGAGCAAAGAGCAATGGAAAATGCTATTGATCAACTTCATGGAAGAGAACTTAATGGCCGTGTTATCTCAGTGAACAGGGCCCAACCCAAGATGGGCGATCGTGATGACTATGGGTACGGTGGTGGCTACCCTCCAAGTGGAAGGGGAGGCAGTGGCTATGGTGGTGGTGGTCCACCACCAGATCGAGGAGTGGGTCGTTCTGATTGCTTTAAGTGTGGCCGACCTGGGCATTGGGCCCGAGAGTGCCCCGTAGGTGGTGGTGGGGGGGCCCGATTCTCTTCAAGACCTAGGTTTTCCGGGGGACGAGGGGACCGCTTTGGTGGTGGAGATCGATATGGAGACGATCGATATGATGGGGGGTCCAGATTTGCTGATAGGGATCGGGACCGGATGGACGGCCGGGATGGGGGGAGATATGCGGGGAGGGATCGATATGGGGGTGGTGGGGATCGGTTTGCAGACCGATACAATGGGGGCTCAGATCGTTATGCCCCCAATAGTTATGGTGGGAAAGAGAGAGGAGGCTATGAAAGAGAGAGTGGTAGAGGTGGCGATCGATATGGGGGTGGTGGGCCAGCTAGGTATGAAGGGAGCTATAGAGAGAGGCCTGGTCCTTATGATCGACCACCTAGAGGTCGGCCTTCATCGTATGATGACCGTTACTAGTGAGGCAGGTTGGGAACAGCGGTGGGGTTTGGCAGGAAGTCTAAATGTTCAGGGTTTGCGAACAAAACAAAAGGTAGTCAGAACTTGCTTGATCTTAGTTTAGTGTAGCTCTTGTGTCTATCTTGCTTTGTCAGGGGTGTTGAAACTAAAACTTTGACTCGGATTTTTATGGCTTGTGTCGCTGTATACAATGGCCCATCTGGCTGGTGACGAGTGATGTGTTAGTGTTTGTGTGAATGATGGGCGTTACCGGTGTAGAGAGAGATTAAATCGCATTCTCGCCTCTGTCAGGGAGAGAGATTCTCAGGCACATCGAATTTCACATTTATCCCTCTCCCATGATAGAGTGAATTGTAGAAGGATATATTGTCGCTTCTTTTACGAGTGGACTCTTGTGCATCCATCCCCTCAGGGACGGACACACCAGAGTTGCACTAATCAACATTTTAAACGAGTGTATGTTATACTCTTATTAGAGCATATACTTTATATCTACTCCCTTAGTATAAAAAAAGCTGGCACGAGTGTATATGTTATACTCCTATTAGAGCATATACTTTATATCTACAAAACCAACCAAGGTTAGTCTATGGCTTGATGAGTTACATATCTAAAATTACTCCTATATTGGGTTTTACATTATGGAGGAATAAATGGATGGTACACTCCAGCGAGAGCATAAAATCTTTTGGCTCTTGCACCTATTCTAGTCTTTCCAGGGTATTTTGAAAAATCAATATTAGCAAGGGTGTGGTTTCTATAAGATTGCAACCTTAAATAATCCAATTCATTAAGGCACTCTTTCAATTTTTATCATGTAATTTCGGTGAAATGTTTTTTAGTATTATCTTGAAATTTATTTTTATTTCTAATTATAAATATTTAAAATTCAAAAATGGTGAAAAACAAATCGATCTATAAACATATGAAAATCTTGAAAATAGACCGTTTAGATAATGTATTGTAAGATCTACTATTTCGAAATTTTAAATTATATTGTTTTTTCATATTCATGCATCTCAGTGTATCAATTAGAGGTTTTTTCAACATTAAAACAATTTTTTATTTTACATTTTACACTTTAAGGTTGCAAACTTTATATAAGTTTTTTCCTATTAGTAAAATGTAGATTAGTTATTCTCTATTAAGTATTTTGAGAAAATCCCTTTTGAAAAGTAATCATCAGGCACAATGATTCTCAAAGTAGATCCCAAAATTGTAATCCAAACATTCTCTCTTTGGCCCCAGATAGCAAGTGACATTATAAGTTCAGCAGGAGCATAGTTTATGGGCGACGCTTATATTTTCTGTTCTCTTCACGCTTTGGCCTTTTGAAACCGTCCATCAGTGCATAAAAAAACAGCGTCCAAAAGCATGCCTGCGATCACATGCTTTGGAATTCAAAGCATCCCCTCCCACACAAACCTCATTTTCCGAGCCATAGTCCTTAACATTGTCAAAATAACCAAGCATAGCTAATGTCACAGTTAGTCTAACATGGAATGATTTTTCCTGCATGAATGGGTTTTTACAGAAATGAAAGATGGCTTAATTTTGATCAATTTATATATAAGTTCCACGCCAAAGGGCCTATAAACCTAAATCAGCATCCCGTTAGTTCAATAAACATACTGTTTTCTTTTCCAAATTTCATGGACCTTGATCTGCCCAAGGTAAAAGAGCAAAGTCATGTATGAAGTTACCCAAATCAAAATTCTCTGATACTCCAATAGATTCGAGGTCGTCGTGTAAAAATTAATGAAATTTGACGCTAAAAAATATGACACGAGAGAGCATTGTGTTCCTCGGTTATCATTAGGAGGATAAGCAAGAGGGGAGGTTATGGAACATGCTGTGACCATGAGTGATTGAAATTCAGCATGCCTGCAAAATAAACACCTCACTGCAAAACCAATGAGCGTCTTATATACACATCTACAAAAGAAGAAAAGGATCACATCGCCCTAGTCCGATAAAGTAAGACAATAACCCAAAAGTCAAAAGTTAATCCCAAAGCATTTACCTTACATTCAACCGATATTTAGTCAAAAGCCATATCCAAACAGACTAACCACTCTAGGTTGGGCCATTGAGTTCAGCTTTTTTTTTTACTACCCCTCCTTCCCAGTACTTCCACCTCCTCCCTTCTCCCAAGAGTTCTTTGCTGTCCCCCAATCACTGGTAGAGCCACCTCCAGCATCAGCTTTATGATCAACTTCTGAATTCCCCCACCCGCCAGCATTGCTCGCACTTCCAGTATTCACATGAGCAGGCGGTTGGCCCCAACTGCCTAACTGGCCACCCTCACTTGCACCTTGTTCTTTGCTCCAACCACCACTTGCATCTTTCGGTTTGTTCCAATCGTTGGTTACCTTGTTCCAACTATCTTCCTCATTTCTCTTTGGTGGTTTTGGTGGTCTATTCCAGCCCCCTCCTTCCTTTTGATCCTCTGCCTCTTTGTTCCAATGACCATCCTGATCTCCACTGATACCTTTCAGTTTGTTCCAATCACCTCGAGCTTCAATTGTTTCTTTTGGTTTGTTCCATTGGCTTGCCTCACCTTCACCATTTGCACCGTCTTCTTTGCTCCAACCACCATTCTGACCCTTTGGTTTGCCCCACTCATTGCTTCCTGCCTTGTTCCATTGATTCGAACGATCTCCCCATCCACCCTTGCTTATCTCACTATCGTTGCCCCCTCGGTAACCTCTGTCATCTCCACTAGAATCTTTCGGTTTGTTCCAAGAGCTGGCCTGGCTATCTCCCTTTAATGGTTTGTTCCAAGAGCTGGCCTGGCTATCTCCAATTAATGGTTTGTTCCAAGAGCTGGCCTGGCTATCTCCCTTTAATGGTTTGTTCCAAGAGCTGGCCTGGCTATCTCCCTTTAATGGTTTGTTCCAAGAGCTGGCCTGGCTATCTCCCTTTAATGGCGTGTTCGCCCCTCCCCATCCACTGTTTCCTCCATCTCCTTGGTCTCCATCTTGGCCCCAACTACATCCCTGATCTTCGGTGCCTTTGTTCCAACCACCTTGGTTTTCTCCCTTTGATTGCTTGTTCGCTCCTCCCCATCCACTGTTTCCTCCTACTCCTTCGTCTCCATCTTTGTCACCTCCTTGGTCTCCATCTTTGCCCCAACTACATCCCTGATCTTTGGTGCCCTTGTTCCAGTCACCTTGGTTTTCTCCCTTGGATTGCTTGTTCCATCCTCCCCATCCACTGTTTCCTCCCTCTCCTTGGTCCCTACCTTGGCCCCAACTACCTCCCTGATCTCCACTAGTATTGCTCCAATAATTACCTTCCCTAGTATCATCTGAACTGTTCCAACGACCTCCCCTTCCCCTTCCCCTTCCTCTGTACCCTCCTCCTCGAGGAGCCCCACCCTCACCATCTTCTCTCTTCCAACTGCTATCGTTTCTCTTCCAATTTCCTCTCTCATTATCATCTCCCCTACTACTATCATTATCATGATAGCCTCGCCCTCTCCCCCCCAAACCACCACGATCACCACCTTCCCCATTGAACCTACCCCCATTAAATCTCCCTCTCCCCCTCCCTCTCCCTCCTCGACCTCCACCATCACCATCGTCTCTCTTCCAAATCTCTCCCTCATCACCACCTCCCATATTATCATTCTTGAAAGAGTTTGGCCCTCTGCCCAAAATTCCCTCGCTGCTATCGTCTCCATTAAACCTTCCTCCATTCCATCGGCCTCTCCCTCTACCTCTTTCACCTCTACCTCCTCTACCGCCAGGGCCAAAATCTCTCCTGTTTCCAAATGACCCTTGTTCTTCACTAGCACCCTCCCCTCCACTCCAACCCTGTGATTTACCCCAAGGTTGAGCTTGAGCATCTTGATATGAGTTATTCCATCCATCTCTTTGATTTTCATTTGACCCAAACTCAGTTTTTCCCCATCCTCCTCCACTATTCCAACCATCACTTTGATTTTCATTTGCCCAGGAATCTGTTTTGCCCCATCCTCCTCCTGAACCATTCCAACCATCTCTCTTATCTTCATCCCCAACTTTGGCTTTGCCCCTCGAACCTGATGCTTCATTCCAACTACTGGCCTGGCCCCATCCCCCAATATTTTCTTTCTCTGATGACTCTGCTTGTTTGCCCCATCCACTATTGTCACCCGACCCTACAATATTTTCTTTGTTCGACGATTCCAGTTGTTTGCATGGTCCATGACTGTTGCCCCAACCTCCAATATTTTCTCTGTCCGACGATTCCGCTTGTTTGCCACGACTACTACTGTTACCCCAACCTCCAATATTTTCTTTCTCTGAAGACTCTGTTTCTTTGCCCCAACCACTACTTTTACCCCAACCTCCAATATTCTCTTTCTCTAATAACTCTGCTTGATTGCACCAACCGCCTTCACTTCGACCACTAGTATCATCTTCACAAGGACCTTTTCCTCGTTTAGCACTAGATACATTTGCCTCATTCCAACCTCTTGTATTTCCAGCAGTGACTTGTGGATTGCTCCAGGAGTCAGATGCTTTCTTCCAGCTGCCAGGCACATCATCTGTTAATTGTGCATCGACTGATGACTCGGACTGTTTGTTCCAGGCTGTGTCTTTTTCTGCATTGGTAGCTTTTGGTCCACCCCAGCTACCTGATGGTTTCCAGGAATTGCTGTGATCTGCATTGGTAGTTTTTGGCCCACCCCAGCCATCTGAAGATTTACTCCATGGATCTGTTTTATCACCAGTAGATGCAATTGCTTTGTTCCAAGCGCTGTCGGCTTTGTTTCCTGCAATTAAGAGGAAAAAATGAGTAAAGCGTAGGCAAAACCAGTTTGGGAAATGTTGAAGCCACATAAAAAGCACAACTTATGGTCAAACTTTATCATATTTAACATCAATTTCTTTTCTTGGGGGCACAGCTGCTAGGCATATCACCTTCTAATTGTGCTTCGACTGATGACTCGGAAGGTTTCTTCCAAGCATTGTCATTCTCTGCATTGGTAGTTTTTTGACCATCCCAGCTACCTGATGGTTTCTTCCAGGCATTGTTATTATCTGCATCAGAAGCTTTTGCTTCACCCCAGCCATCTGACGATTTACTCCATGGGTCTGTTTTATCTCCATTCGACATAATTGCTCTGTTCCAAGGGTTATCAGCTTTGTCTTCTAGGAGTAGCACAACAATGCGCAATGAATAAGCAAATCCAGCTTGGAAAATGTTGAAGCTACATAAGAAGTATAATTTATGGATAATATCAAGCACATTAACATCTGTTTCTTCTCTGGGGTATATACCTGATTCTGTGGTAATACCAGCAGGGGCATCCCACTGAAGCAACAACAAAGAAAAAACAAACATTTATCAGGAAGACAAGCAAATGAAACTATACAATGAGCCAAAATGAATGGGACAGTCAAAAAGTATTGAGTTTGGAAGCTTACCGAAAAACCAGTAGAGGGGGCTGCATCATCCCAACTGCTCCTGATAAAAGAAGACAATTTCTAAAATCAGGTAGCTGGACAATAATACTGAAATTCAAAAGCTGTATCTTCAAAGGAGCTATTTTGAAATTAGTTGCAAGTTTTGTTTTGGACTAGGATGGGCACAGAGGTGCTGCACAAGATATTCATAAACTGAGCCCCTTCCCATACTGGATGGCAAAAGTGAAGGCGAAAGGAAGAAACTAGAGATTGCTTTTCTCTTTTATCAATCTAATGAGTTAAGGACATCAATCCTAAGAATGAGGGGTTCAGTCAAAGAGCTTTGTACAATATAGGCATATTGATTATATAATTTCCAGTACAATGAATGGATTAGATGCTGCTTAAAAATAGAAAATATTTCTTGAACAAGTCTATAGACAACAGGGGCTCGCAAGAAGTTTCAGCCTTCCTGTTAAAATAAACGTTTGTCTATCCATGATCATCTAGAACATCAAGGTTTTGAATTCTTAAGACGAGATATTTTTACAGGGAAATGTACAAATACTTGTTAATGTATTCAAATATCCATGCTTCCTTTTGGGTTCCCAATGCTATTTTAAGGAGTGATTCACATATGGAGTGTACCATATAGTCTGTTGTGGAGAGCATGTGTTCTGGAATAGATCGACATAATTTGGAAAGCAAGGAAAAATATAATATTCGACGGGAAGTATGGATGAAGATTCACTGCTTAACTTGTAAACAAGGACATTATTGCTTTGGCTATCCATGTGCTGATAATGGACACTGAAAACTCACAACTTCTAGTAGTTGTGGATAGACATAATAAGCCAGTTTCTAGTCAACATCAATTCAACAGTTTGACATAGATGCCTCCTGCAATGAGCGCTCTAAATATCAATTTCGACAGCTGCTCAGGAAGGATCCCTAATGCTGGGTATTACTGGAGGTGTTATATGAAATGAAATAGGTAGCAATCTTGGACCTTTGAATCCTAACACTAAATGGATGCAGACCTTTGAATCCTAACACTAAATGGATGCACCCTCCACTTTCTGGTAAGCATATGCATCTACATTAGCAGCAAGTAATTATTCATACTCATGCACAAAAACGGATGAAAGGCCACTGTGAAGGATTGTAGGACTTTTAAAAAGTATTGCCGATATATTAATTGAGCCTTCTGTTGTTTCTTATGATTCTCTATTAAAGGAGGTAAATGAGATGGTTATCGGGTTTGCTAATTCAGGTGTAACTAGGAAGGGCTTGGGACACAAAGACTCCTTGGTACCTTATGCTTGTAGCCTATTGACCTGTAATTTCTTTATGTTTCAAACATATATTGCCAGTTGAGAAAAATACAAGGATCACAGATGATGCCTAACAAGTCTTCATACGAGTATGATCCTAGGATAATGGCTACCATTTTAATGCACCAATTTAGATTGAAATATTTGACCGGGTTGGATCCTCTTAGTTTTCGAACATGACATGCTTCTTGAGTGTGCATTCTGAGGGAAAGATAGATTGCTCTTCTAGATCCAACTAATAATGCAAGTGAAGCACAAAATGTAATGGCAATACATAGTTTCAAAGACAATCAGAAGCTGAAAATGAGATCTAGTTTTTAATAGATTAAAAAAAAAAGTTGTACCTTGTGGAATTTTGTACCATGGAATCCCATGCTGAACCACCCAAACTATTGCCCTTATCAAGGGGATTCATATCACCATTTTGAGGCAACCCCCTAGCATAAAAAAGATGGAGAACAATATTAAGCGGAAAAAAAGGGCCGATTACACGTTTCTTTCATTGTTTTACGACACATTTAAAGCCAAAGGGAACACAAAGTATACCACACTGAAGTTGCAGTCCCTAGTCCCTTGCGATTTGCTTCAGAGAGGTAGTTACAACTAACTGCATATATCAAAACACATGAAATTATAGTAAGTTGTGCATAAGAAATAAACCACAAGAAGCACACTGCACCAACCAGTCATGATCTTCATTGGTGAGTTCAACTTCACAGTAACATCAGAGCGATAGATATCCACGACATGACAAAGGTATCCCTTATATGGACCTAATCGGATTCTCAATGTTTGTCCTACACAGAAGTTGGTTTCTCCATTCCCTCCACGTTGACCAACTGCAATCAATTATGCACAATTAGATGGGGGAAAGAGACAGCCTAATAAATTACGATCATGGCAGAAACAAATAGAGGTTTATGAACTTAGAGACATACAGTCACGGAAGGATCTCGTCTGTTGATAAGGTCTTTCAGGTGACTCTTTCCTAGGGGATTCTGGCATTGTTGGTGTGGACATAAATTCCTCAAATCCTGGAGGAACAAACCCACCATCCTACAAGTACAATGGAAATTGAGAAGAAAAAATACGGAGTTTAAAGATGAAACAAATGACATGATTTTCTTTATTTACTGTCTTACATTCTCCTTAGCATCAGCATGCAAAATTCTCTCACATGACTCAGGTTTGGCACAGATGTAGCCACCATTTTCTATTTGGTTTTCATCATAGACAAAAACGGTACCTCCATACAAATGCTTCACAACCCCTTGTTTCCCCTACAAAATCCAGAAAGACAGAACATAGTGGAGCACTTAAACATCCATAAGAAAGACAACTTCATCAATCAAATTGAGACAGCAAAATTATGAGAATGTGATAATAAGTAATAGATGTCTTTACCTCAAATGGGCCCTCCAAAAGCCTCACAGTATCTTTGATGGATACAGCATTCTGGTGATGATCGTGAACAGGGATATTCATATAACAAAGTTTGAGCTGTAAATCTTGCGGCTCAACAGTCTTTGTTTCTGCTTGTTCTGCGTTGCCTTTCAAGACCTAAACCATTGATTCATAAGCAACTAACTCAATTAAATGTCAGAAAATTTATCAAAAGTTGTCACCTACCTGGAAGCAGTCACCCTCACCACCTATGATAACACCAATTCCCTCTTCTCTGCAGGCAATAGAAAGCAGGAAACGTGAAAATTGTGAGATAAAAATAGGAAGAGCACAAATTTAAGATAGAAGACAAGTGCAGGCATACAGTATCAGAAGCATACTCGATTGATACAAGATCGTGAACTTTGAAATTTTTCTTCTTAATCTTTAAGGAATCCTTCTTAAACTTTAAAGAATCTTCCTTCTTAAACTTCAAGGAATCTTCCTTCTTAAACTTCGACGAATCTTCCTTCTTAAACTTCAAGGAATCTTCTGATCTCTTAGTGCTTGTTTCACCAACCACCTTGGTACCACCTCGTTTTTGTCTACCATATAATACGGAAAGCCAAACAGAATCCATATCAGCATCTTTTTGGGAATACCTGAACTTCTGGAGCTCATCATCTGATGGCTGCACATTCCAGCTACTTAACGAGTCAACAGATACCCTTTTGTACAAGAAACCATCCTTAAGCATAAGGCCATCAAGAATCTCAAATATCTCTCCAGTCTGACGGTCACGTCTGAGTGTTATATGAGTCCGAAATTTTCTGAAAAATAATATCACTAAATGTCAACTCTATTCCAAAAATAGCTCAATGAAGATGAGCTCATTTATTTATGAAAAAGATAGCAGTTATTTTCTTCTGAAAAAAAAAGGACAAAATATGCTCAACAATCTATAATCAGCAGAAGGGATGGAGAAAGTTACTCAAGTTGTTGAGCACCGATCAAACAAGGTGCAGGCCTAACAGCTTTCTTGACAGTCCCATTCCCTTCCTGGCATTCAAGCTTGTAACAATCACTATACACTATTGACATTACCATGTATATTCTAGTTCAACAGATGACTCAGGAAATACTTTTGAGGCATATGCAATCCTTATTTACAAACGAATAAACTCTGCAATATGATAAAGGCAATGACAATGAATGGATGAAGAAGAAATGATTCACAAACTAAGCATTAAAAGAAAATTTTAGAACTTCAAATCAGCATCCAATTGGTGAAGAAAAAGCAGAGAAGGATATGATATGAACCACATAAGAATAAAGTACAAGGGGTGATCAGATGAACTACACCATTATTCAAGAGACACGGAGGCAGAACAATGCGACCGAAATCGTACAACATACATAAGTGGCCACCAACAGATTCATAAACAGATATACCAATTTGTTTCTCCCACCCCAAGAAAAGGTACTCTGATGTCCAGGATATGGTTATGGCATCTCTTTTGTGTTTTCACACTCATGTTTTGAAAGTATCTGATGTGGATGCGTGCTCAATGTTAAGCATGCTGCATCATTGCTACCAAAAGAGATTGCATGCACCACAGAGAATTATCAGTCATCCCCTAACAGGGGACCAGATGCCTCACAATTTCCTCCGTCGCTAACCGCATAGGTTGTGATCTAAGGCAAGTTACGATACCATTGCTCGACCTAGGTTGCTCCTTGGTACATTAAGTTCTATCCTAGAGAAGAAAAAAAAGCCCAAAAAACCTGGGGAAGAGGCCCTTTTTTTGGCGTTGTAACAATCCATTCATAAAAGTGTCCAGGAATGTAGTTGCATTGGGAAGTGCAAACAGACAAATGGATAAAATTAAGAAAAGAGTACTGTTTCATAACAACAGAAAACAGAGATAGACAGTTTCAGAGAGGCAGCTAGTCAGACAGGCAAACAAAAAGAGAGATACCAAATAGACAGACAGACTGATAAAGGCAATGTATACAATGAGACCATTTACTTTTGATACATGGAGGTCACAATTATCATTGACTGTTAGATTTGAAATCAGGTGATTGAAGATGTGTCATTGTTTGGGCACAAAGTCCGAAATAAAATTTCTAGAATGTTGTGACACACTTTCACTTATTGGATATTATATCCAATGACAAAAAGTGATTGTGACTTCCTTGTACCAAAAATAAATGGTCTCATAGTATACAATCCCTAAATATAAAGTAACTTACAAATATAATGATTTATACAAGTCTTTTTACAACTTCGAAATCAAGAAATGAGATTAAGTAGTCAACCACAATTTTGTGACATGGGCAAGTCAGATAAGTTAGAAAAAAGACCTGGCTTAATCTGATTTTGAATTGTTCCTAAATCACAAGGATTTTGGAATTTACTTTCTTGCTTAGCCAAGTTGGCTTGGCTAATTAACAAGCTATGGGTTTCAGTCTTGAAAAAATATACCCATGCATAGATCTGATGAATGATGTGGAAAACCTTAAATCACAAACATGCTTTCTTTTTTCATTCTTCTTATTTTTTTCCATGTTTTACTTGTTCTTTCTTCTTTTCTTTTTTGGAGGTGTTAACGTTGGGAATAGAGCCTAGGATGTTATGTTTAATCAACTAACATGTTGAGAACTCAAAAATCTTCCACAAACATGGAGAAAGAGCCATAATTCACAAACTACGAATTTGTATATACCTTTAAACCTGATGGCTGTAATAATCAAGATATCTAGGTAAAAGAGAACTCAGACTTTCTGCCACAATGTAGAAATTTGCTTTTCTTAATAACTAAATTTGCTTTGCGTCCTTGATTTGCAACTATGCAACTGCAAAAATATGCAACTCATAGCCCAAAATACACAATTTTCAAAGCAACCTTTGGCCCAAGTGAATGAATTAGTCACCCTTTACAATTTAACACGACAAACAAATCCACAAGATAAAAACAAAAAAAAAACAAAATTCCCAGTAACTCATAAAAGATCTGCAAGATCAATGAATACACAATGTTCTGCAGGAAGCACCAACCCCCACACACCCCCCTCCTCCTCTCTCCCAAAAATGAAAAAAAAGAGAGTAACTCATGGAATAAAACCTTGATATATCGCTAAGTAACCTTTCTTTAGTACCCTCTGCTTTCCTCCTAGGATGATAAAATAACTAACTATTCAAAACAAACTTCTGAATCTTGATATGGTATACATGTTCACTGACACTGACCCCACAGAGGCACCCTATATACATCAGAAAGCTTGAAGCATTTACAATTACAACAAACAAAGCCAATGGTAAAGACAGAAGAAGAAAAAAAAATTGCATTCACTGGGAGAATGAAGCTCAGTAAACAACAAAAGCCTTTCTGAAAATATTGTGTTTAATGTTTGTAATACTTCAATTTATTAGTTTTATGCGCATTCTTATATGCCAAAAGATTCCATGCTCCCGTGGGAGCAACTGTCCATTTACTCCTTGGGTAAAACTCAATCAGGACCCTGAAATTCGGTGAAGCCCCCTCCGCTTTGAGTCCTTGATTTGCAACTATGCAACTGCAAAAATATGCAACTCATAGCCCAAAATACACAATTTTGAAAGCAACCTTAGGCCCAAATGAATGAATTAGTCACCATTTACGATTTAACACGACAAACAAATCCACAAGATAAACACAAAAAAACAAAATTCCCAGTAACTCATAAAGGATCTGCAAGATCAATGAATACACAACGTTCTGCAGGAAGCACCAACCCCCACACACACCCCCCCCCCCCCCCCCCCTCCTCTCTCCCAAAAAAGAAAACAAAAAGAGTAACTCATGGAATAAAACCTTGATATATCGCTAAGTAACCTTTCTTTAGTACCCTCTGCTTTCCTCCTAGGATGATAAGATAACTAACTATCCAATACAAACTTCTGAATCTTGATATGGTTATACATGTTCACTGACACTGACCCCACAGAGGCACCCTACATACATCAAAAGGCTTGAAGCATTTACGATTACAACAAACAAAGCCAATGGCAATAAAGACAGAAGAAGCTAAAAAAATTGTGTTCACTGGGAGAATGAAGCTCACTAAACAATGAAAACCTTTCTGAAAATTTTGTGTTTAATGTTTGTAATACTTCAATTTATTAGTTTTATGCGCATTCTTATATGCCAAAAGATTCCATGTCCCATGGGAGCAACTGTCCATTTACTCCTTGGGTAAAACTCAATCAGGGTCCTGAAATTCGGTGATGTAATTTCTTCAACCTAGCAACAAAAAAGAAAAACACACTGTATGTGCCGAAAAAAAAACCAATAATGTTCCAAGATTGAACAGGGACCATCCAATTTTTGGAGAGTTCGCTCTAGGTTTTGAGAACTCAATATCCTTTTTTTTCCAGAAAATATGATGCTTTAATGGATCCTATAAATACAAATCAGAAAATCTCCCCCTCCCCTCCCCCAAAATACGCTCCGGCAGGAGCATAGCATGTACGCTCTTCCCATGTGTTTGATTGAAGTACAACAATAGAAGTAAAATAAGCGTATGAAAGCCAATTTAAATGGATGAGAGGATGCGTGCATGCAGCATGTGCATAAATTTTTATGTAGCTTCATGCTGCTCTTTTTTTCTTTTCTTTTTTTTAAATGGTAACAAAGTCATGCTACTCTATTGAACATGCAAATTTTGATATCATACAAAGTTCTTAGACCCCCGAAAACCCGATCCTACTATCACTTGTTTAATACAAGTAGATCCACATATAATCTAGCAACGTTGAAATAAACATTAATCGAAACACCAATAAAAAAGACAATTTCTTCAATTAATGATGACTACAAAAGCATTTGGCATATATTATAGATTTTTTTTTTCATGCACACACAGTGAAAATGTTAACATTACAACCAAATACCAGGAAAGCAACAGTACGAGCAGCATGTTAGAATGAATACATGCATGGAACCAATTGTGAGGACTAGTTAAAGAGGAAGACATAAACAGTACAAGTTTTTTGGCTAGGGCTTGTAGGTCAATCCGTGGCACCAACTTGACAGTAGCTCTTCTACGTGACCGGTCTACCTCCACAACCTGGTTATCCAAAATGAAAAGAAATAAGCTGAAGTCTCTTAGCAAACTACTAATAAATTCGACTGCATATTACTCAAAAAAACAGTTAAGACTGCATACCAATGCTAGGTCACTTTTGTATTGCCCAGACTTCACACGCACCCACATATCCTTGGAAACTTCAGCCATACTCCTCTGAACAGAGAGCAAGTACGGGATTTCATTTTGTGGAACAAGTTGCATCTTGCTTGGATACACATAAGAAAGCCCAATACAAGCCTGACCAAAGAAAACATTTCAGTTGCAAATGATCTCATAAAAAACCAATGGAGAAACTCGTTAAAAGCACAAACAAAGAAAACAACTTTAGTTGAGAATAATATTATAAACACTCATTTGAGATACTAAATAGTAAGCATAACTAACCTCAGCTACATCACATTGCTTGTCAGCTTCTATGTATATAAAGCCTTTCACATGGTCAAGTGCAAAAGCCGACTTTAGTTTTAGAGGAGTTCCAAGGGATTTAAGGTCAAGAAACTTTTGGATGAGGCAGCCAGCTACCAACCGTTCACGCCCAACCTGATGTCCAAATATTTTAGAAAGAGCACCTAACCCTAGCAGACGAAGATAACATAAAAATTATCTCTCACAAAGAGGAAACAATTACACACTACTTTTCACACCATACCATGCACTTGACCCTCCAAATCACTGGAGCGATCTCACCAGCCACAGAAGGCTTTTCATTATCAAATTCCTTGGTATCCTCGGCATACACGACATGCTCTGAACCACGCACGTATCGCTCCTTAACTAGCCTCTCCAATTCTTCATCAGAGAGCTGTTCTTCTTTCATAAAGAAAGGAAGAGAAGAACAGCTTTTCTTGTATTTGTCTTGAGAAGCTGCTTTGAAATCTATTTACAAGAACAAGATGCAACAAAAACTATCATAACAACCACTGATAGAATTGCAACCCATAAGAAAATATATATGTAAAAATCAACAAAACCTATATAAAAAAAAGAGATCTATTTAAACTAAGCCAGAAGTGTAAAACGTTCATTGGAGCATTCAGCATCTTCCATAAATCCTAGACACAAAATTATCACCTGAAAATTTATACATCTTCAACATTTTACTTCCGTAAACCCAAAAGTAGAAAAAAAAACATTTTTAGTGATAAAATTAGCAGAAAAATGACGAAATCATAATAAGTTACAAAAAAAACAAATTACAAGCGAACATTATTTAAACTAAGTTACAAGGGCAGATATTGCTCAAAGCACACATTATTCTCCATAAACCCTGAGAATAAACTCACCCGTATCAGATAAGAATGTTGTGTATGAAAGACATGGTTTCATCTTTGATACTTCCTTACCATCGCACTTCCATTATTCCATATGTGAATCCAAAGTACGGAAATACAATATAGAAACCCTAATATAAGTAGAAAATAACTAACTGATCTATTTTTTCGTTTCAGTGCACTAGATGAAATACATAAAAATACAACGTCCTGAAACCATTCATCACGCATGGCAATGCCATCCCTTCTAAACCGTTAAATATGATTAAGAAAGCCATCTACTATCACATCATCATCATCGTCCAAGCCTTACTGAAACATTCATCCATTATCATGAAGACATGTCATACGATCATAAGCCCAATGCATTGCATGTTGCTCCCTCTAGGACAATGCTAACCCTAACCCTATCTCGATTTCTTGCATACAAAGAAACTCCTATTATCAACCCAAAATCAATCTCAAAACCCATTACTATCCAGCAAGAAAGCTAATTTTCAAAATCAACCATCCAAGAAAATGCAGAATCAACAAAACCCAGCTATCATGAACCAACAAATGCAGACGGTAGAGAGAGAAATCCCCCAAAAAATAAAACCCAGTAGAGACTCTAAAGCAAAACAAACATTATAATGGGAAATGAACCATTTGATACCCTAGATAGATGGAAAGTAATGTTACCATTATCCTCTTCTTCTTCATCCTCTTCTCCTTCATCAGTGTCCATTTCTTCTTCTTCCTCCTCCTCCTCCTCCTCCTCCTCATCTTCTTCTTCATCATCCTCTGCAACATCTGCAATATCATCAATTAATCGAAGAGGTCGAATGCGAGAACGAGATTGTTTCTTTGGTGGGTTTGCTTCTTCTGGTGCCCTAGATGAGGAGGCAGCGTGCTTCCTCTTCACTGGAAGTGAACTACCCACCACCTGCTTACCTTCTCGACCCATTTCTCTCTCTCTCCTCCCTCGATGCAGAGCAAATGAGGAGAGAGAATGCTGGATTGCTTCTCTCTAGAAAATATATATGCAGATAGAGAGAACAAAGTGAATGAAAGGGTGTCTCTTTCACTTCCTTGTTATTTATGGGATTGATAGTTTTCCGTCTCTCACTATAAGAGTGATTATATGGTATTATTACGCATTTTACCCTTTTATTTATGGGATTGTCTTCTTCCTTATGTTGTTTTTTATTGGATTGTATTATTTATCTTTTTTTTTTTTTTTCTTTTTTTTTTATAAGTAAAGGAACTATTTATCTTTAGGGCATGGATAGAGTCTCAATCATTTTCACTAAAACTTTGTATTTGTGACACTCTTATAACCGCCCATTTTAAAATGAGATCGGATACAATGATACTATTTATTCTTTGTACAAAGATGATCACAATTCCAAACAACCATTTAATGTGAAATTTGATAGTTTGGACGTGTCACAAAGTTTGAAATTTTTTTTTTGAAGTTTGAGCTTGGTCAATAGAATAATTGCAGCCACTCAACTTTACATCCAATGATCAAGATTATTGTGACCCCTTTGTATAAAGGTAAATGGTATCTTTCTATAATTTAAGGGATATTAATGCTTGTGATTTTTTTTTTTTTTTGATAAATCAGTGAGGGAGAAAGCCCCATACCTGTTTTTCATTAATAAAATAAATAAAAATATTGCTGTAAAACATACCACTTCTGTGAAGTCATGAAGTAAAACAAGTGTAATAAAATATGTTAGTGGCTTAAAAAAAAGGGGCTTAAGTCGTGGTGATCCCCACATCCTAATTGCCACCGTTGTAGTTTTCATTTCCATCGTTACCACCACCCTCATTAATACTACAAAAAAGTTAACTCAGAATATCAATTATTTTGTTCACCCCACTGTAGCCATCAAGTACAAAAGATGTCCCTTTCTATACGATCTTTTTATTTCTCCCGTAATTCTATTTCCCTTCAAATGGTTTTGGGAAAGTTTAGATGAGGTTTGTTTAAGGAAATCTATATAATGAAACGATTTATTTTTTATATCGGGAGGTCACAATTATCATTGATAGTTAGGCGAATTTGAAATCAGGTGGTTGAAAATGTGTATAATGAAATCATGTACTTGTTCAAATGCTATCCCAATCTAAAATTCTATGGATTTAAGAGACCAATAAAATCATTCTTTATATATTTCTTTTTTTCATTTTAGATCATAATTTTGCAGCTCAAAATACCATGCATATATGATGATTTGTGAAGAATTAAAAAACAAATAACTTAAGATTTAAAATTTATTTATGTTTTCAGATTAATGAGTATGGTGGCTGGAGTTATACAACTTTGAAATTTTAAGTTTGACGTCCACTTGTATGGTGGACTTTAAAGTTGACTGCATTTGGATAGTTGTCTCAATTGATGCACTAAAACCGGTCAAAAAAGAGTCATACTATATAATATTAAGAAAATATCTCATTATCTCTTATTTTTAACTTCCATGTCTCATGATACTCACGAATTGAAAATATTACTAATAAACAAAATGTTTCTATCTTTTCTATCTTACACCCCCCTAAACCCTTTTGACCAAATTTTTTTGACCCAAACAGACACTAAAATGACACTCTATTCAAATTCCATTTCTCTCTCACTAAAACTCCATCTCTCTTTTCGCTTCTCGGTAAGTTTACCAGCCAAGGGGTTTAGCTTGAGCTCAAATACGAGCACACCTTATGTGTGAGAGAGAGAGATGAAGTTTGGGTTTTAGAGAAAGAGGGAGAAAGATGGAGTTTGAATTTTAAGGAAAGAGATGGAGTTTGAATTTTAAGGAAAGAGATGGAGTTTGGGTTTTAGAGAAATTTGGAGTTTTGAGAGAGAGAAGATGATGTCAGAGAGAGATGGAGTTTGAGAGAGATATATATATATAGTCATTTCATAAATTGTTGAGGTTAATAATACATAGTCAAAAGGGTTTATGGGTTTGGAAGATAGAAAAGATGGAGTCCTTTTACTCGCAAGTAATACTTTCTAATGAGATATATAAGTTAAAAATAGGGGATAATAGGATATTTTTCCAATAATATTTCCTTGGGCATTATTTATTAGATCTCGTTTACGTTATTATTGCTCAATCTTTCTTTCATAGCCCTGTATCTTTCTTTGGGTGGGTAGTCTAGGGGTGAAAATTGGTTGGGTCTCAATGCTTTAGGTGAACTTAATCTTAATGAGAAGCGGGTTGGGTTGGGCCCAATGGAAAAAGCTTGGGGGTTCAAGTTCAACCAGGATATGACCTTTGACTCAGTCAAGTGTAGATCAATCGATCGGACCTAGACCTAACCCACCATATTTGAGTAAAAAATTAAAAATAAAAATATAGATTATATCTTAGGTAATAAGATGAGAGAAAGTAGACTTAAGTGGATTGACTAAATGTTATGCAGACCTAGTATAACATATGTCAAGGGGTGTGGGTTAGTTGAAGTGGAAAGCTAAAAAAGAGCGAGAGCTAGACCCAAAATGACATGGTTGAAGTAGTAAAAAAAAATTAGGGACTTATGACTTCATTGAAGGTATGACCTTAATAGAGCAGAATGGCGGATCAAGATTCATGTAGCCGATATCAATTAGTTAGAAAAAAATTCTGACGATGACAATAATGGTAATATCTTATAAATTTTTTATAATATAATAAACATATATTATGTCAAGGCGAACTCAAGACACGGCCTGACCTGACACAATTAGGACCAAGTGGGACTACAACTTGACCCACCACAACTTGCAAGTCCATATTCTAGAGCTCGACCTGACCCACATGGTCCATAAGTTAGATCCTAATCCAACCCTAAACCCTGGTCAAGCATCCCACTAAGTCGATTACCGGGTGTCCTACCACAAAGCCAAGAGTGTGTCGCATTTGAACTAAAATTTACTTTAGAGTAGGTAATTTGAATTCAAACACCAGATTATAACATTCTCTCCCTTATAAAGCTAAGAGATGAATCCGTTACTGTTCTGAAGGATACGCAAAGCCCCTGAAAAATGCTTCACAGATGAATAGTTATTGTAGACGTCAATTTCATAGTTATCCATCTTATGCATCGATGTTTTTCTTCATAGCTAGCTAGTCATGTTAGTCATCTAATAGATCGATTTTAGTAATATTTGTAAAGTTAATTAAACATTCGGTCCCTCGGAGAATCATGGAGCCGTTTCGAGTGCTTGGTTTGATTGCTTTCATGTGTCATTTGGCTTGTTTCTTGTTTCATGGTTCTCTTCGTTGGCATTGGATTTCAAGTGTGCATGCACTCTGTAATTCTGGCACTTTGCAATAGAGAACGTTTCACGGGTTGCTACGAATTCTTGAAGGTTGTCGACTACCACATACGTACAGATACTTCGAGTAATTGAATTTGGAGAGAGAGGTTGCAGAGTAGCATAAATGACGAAGAAAGTGGGTTGCAGAGTCTCGGTTTACTGTAACGGCTGATCACCAGTTCTCAACGAAAGTATGAACTTTATTGAAGCAGCAAAAGGTAAATAGAGGATACATGTCGCATTGGGTATCGATAATAGTATGTAACTAAACAACCATTGGAGTTCAGACTTGCAACTCCCATTATTACACAAATTTGAATGTGAAATGGACTTGCTGTCCAAATTTCATAATATTTGAATGATGATTGATTCAAGACTTCGCTGCAACCATAGACTAGCCAGTCGTCCAACAGCCGGAAACGTTTGAATGGTTTGGATAAAATGGGGGCAAAAAATTTCATAAATGCTGGAGATTGTTTGGATAAAATGGGGGCAAAAAATGATACAATTTGCAAAATAGAGAACTCGATATTTGCCCCCTTTCGATGTAGTACTTGTTGTGCAAAGAAGGGCAATTCGTCTTTGGGATACAAAAAAACAGTAAGGTATTTTTCTTTGTCCCTAAGCTCTATGCACCCGAACTTGGAATCTACATAATAGACACCAGATTCTTCATAGCTTAGAGAGAGAAAAAGATAAAACCTAGTAGAGAGAGAGAGAGTTAGCCCATTGGTTTGCTTCTAGGAATTTTAGATAATGGTCTCTTGAGAGAGACTAAAAAATTGTTCTTACTGTGTCGAAAAGTTTTGTCACGTAGGAACGCTATCTCAAGACGATGTTTGCCCCCCTTTGATGTAGTATTTGTTGTGCATAAGAAAAAATTGTTCGTAGTGTGTTGAAAAGTTTTGTCACGTAGGAGCGCTATCTCAAGACGTATTTGTTATGCATAAGAAGGACAAAATTGTTCTTAGTGTGTCGAAAAGTTTTGTCACGTAGGAGCGCTATCTCAAGACGATGTTTGCCCCCCTTTGATGTAGTATTTGTTGTGCATAAGAAAAAATTGTTAAGTTTTGTCACCCTTTGATGTAGTATTTATTGTGCATAAGAAAAAATGTTCTTAGTGTGTCGAAAAGTTTTGTCACGTAGGCTCAAGACGTATTTGTTGTGCATAAGAAGGACAATTCGCCTTTGAGATATATGAAAAAGGTCTCTTCCTAAGCTCCATCCACCCAGCTCCGTCATGCCCACCATGCGCCCTCACACCTTGTGCTCCGCACATGCACCTTCTCTCTCATTTGTACTTAGAATGTATTATTTCATCAGAATGTGTGCTTTTACATATGGCTCAACAAAATATCTCCTCTTCAATATGGGACTTAAACCTACATGTTTTTCTCTCTATAAAGCAATTTAAGAAAAAATAATATACCAGAGCGTTGTTTTGAAATACATATAAGTATTTTTCAAACAAAAAATACTAACAATAAAACCAGCTGAAATTTGGTGGTAGATGAATATGTGGTAAAAATTTCAGGAATTTTGGAAAGGGATGAATTTGCCTTCCCAAAATTTGTCATGTGCTTGTGCTTTAAGCTGCCTGCCTATTATGAACTCTCGAATTTGGCAATTCTTGAGCCAATTTTGATGAAGTTGGACGAATGTTTCAAGGACTATTAACTGCAACCTTGTCTAACAAATTTTAATCAAGTTTGAGTCTTAGATTAAGGAGAATTAGGCAACACAAAAGAACCTTTTGTTTTTTTTAATTGAAATCAAGGATTCGATCAAGGTTGTCCATGGCATGAGTCCAAAATACAAGGAAAAGTGATTAGATATAAGTAGTTGAAAGAATATTTATATCTTGAGGATATAAACGCAGGGTTTAAATCAAATTTGTCAATCTAGAAGGCATGATTTTTGCTGAAATCAATGCCATTTTGTTCATTTTTGGATACCAATCAAGGTTGGGCGATGAACATATTAAAACCTCGTATTTTGTAACATTTTGGGGTTAGAATGCCCGGATTTTTCAGGCCTAGCCGCCTAACTAGCCATGCAAAGCATGCAATATTTTTTTTCTAATATATACATATTTTTAAGCTAATATTTATATTTTTTAATATTTTTGAAACCCAAAAAAACCAATTCTACAGCCTTTACTAGACGAAACCCCTTGTTGGTTCAATAGTTGGTCCGATCTTGATAACACTCAGTATAAAATGTTTAGAAACATATTCTCTTATGTCTAGAGGTAGATTTGAATAAGAGCGTTTGCCAAAGTTGATAAAAAGTGTTTCTTTGTTCAAGAAGTCTTAACCCTCCATATAAAGGGGTGCTTTAAAATGATTTGGAGAAGTCGAGGTCTTCAAACTTGAGAACATAACCTGCTGAATTTAAGTTTAGAGAATTTAGATAAGAGATAGATGAACTAGTTTCGAGGCAAAGTTCCATTGTCAATGTTTTTTTGTTGTTTTTTTGGAGTTTCTATAGCACCCTCTAATACATGGATTAAAGGTATTCCTCTATGTATACTGACTGGGTGTACATAACACATTTCTTATGAGAATTTAGAACACTTATGTAACTACCAATAAAATTAAAACCTCTTCCATCTTTATAGGATCCTTGGTGATTTGAGCATTCATCTTGTGTACTTCTCATTTTCTCTTTCATATCTAGTTGACTACATTTTTCGGTTGCATCAAGAACAAATGATCTGTTATTAAAATGCTAAAAATGCAACAAACCCAGTACTGAAGCATATAGTATTATGAAAATTGAAAGCGAAATAAACCCAAATAAAAATAAACATAAATAATTGACTTACCCAAGCCAGGCCCACTGGCTAAGCACCCCGAGCTAGGGCAAGTCAGACCGATAAATGAAACTTGGCCCCTATAACTTGAAGGGATGCTGCTTGAACATGAAGTTGGGATGTAGAATTGAAGTTTTTGGATTAGATTAAATAAATGTTGGGAAGCTTGGCCTTTTAATTTAATTAAAGTTTGGATTGTTAAGTTTAGGACTTGGGGTTTAAAGTTGGGGTCTTAGGGGTCTTTGGTCTCGTTGGATCTAAAAGTCGCAACATTAACCTCTGGGTTTATAGGGTTTGGAGGCAAAAGGGGGGGGGGGGGTGTAAAAGATATCCAACAAGGTCAAAACAAGGCGAGAAGGTCTTAAAATGTCCTCAAATTAGGGAATGCCACTTATAATTATTATTATTATTTTTTGGCAGTTTAATGGGGATGAGTTCTCCTCATTGTTATAAGAATGAAATTCAATACGTCATGTTCTAATGATCTACCACCCTAACCAGCTACCATTGAGCCCATTTCTACACCACCCGGACGTGCTAGCCTTGAGCCTATTTCTGAATGGTACTTATATGCTGGTGTCGCTTTAATATTGTTAAGTTTTCTTAGCTATTTTGTGGGGGTTTTGAGTTTTAGTTTCCAAGGGATTTCAAGTATTTATACCCTCTTAGGTTCCTTTGAATTTTTTATGGTTTTTAAATTTTACTACTAAAAAAATTGAATCTTAAGGTTGGAGCTATTGAGGAAAGGTTTAGGGTTTCCTATTTTGAGGTTAGGGCAATAAGGAAGATTTTTAATTGGGTTTTTGGCAAATAAAACAATTCTTAAAAAAACAAATGAGGAAAGTTTCTAAAGTGGGACTTTGTGGAATTTTTGAATTAGTGACGAATTTCCATAATTTTGGGGTTTCGATGGGTTGATACTGGATCATTTTAATTAGTATGGTCCATAGGAGGGTCTTGGTGAAATTAGGGCATTTTGGTCAAATTTAGGGAGTGACAAGAGAGGGTTATGAGATTTTGGTCGTTTTCTAGGTCTAAGACTTATTATCGAGAGATTAGAGTGTTGGCGTAAGGCTACTCCGATTCCAATAAAACGTGTTGGATGTAAAATGAAACATGTTTCATAAAGGACATTAGAATTCTTATACCCCATGGCTCGTTAATATCAATGTAATGAACAAGCTTTTCATGGTCTCCATTAGGAGTTTTTTCTCTCTTAATTATTTTGTACACTTTCGGTGCAATACCTTTCCCTCTCCTCTCTCTCCTCTCTCTCTACGACAACAAAGCCCTCTCCCTTCTGCATTCTCTCTTTGGAATGCTTCAGTTATTTAACATGAGCTCTTCAATGCATGTTGTAACCTTATATATAGAAGTAAGATGTACCTCAAAATTCAGTAGAAAATAGTGCTTAAAAGTTCGAAAACCTTCCAATTGAACGTCTTGACCTTTAACTTTGAGATGTACAGATATAAATAAAATGAAATTTTCAAGTCCTAAAAATAATGCATCTTGTAATAAATTATTTAGACTATTTATTTTCAAGATTTTCAAGTATTTATAGTTTAGCTCCATCTACACCATTTTTAAGAAATTAAATTTTATAATTAAGATTAAATATATAGTTTTACGCCAATTCATATTGGTCTTCTAGATGGCTGGTTATCCAGACAGTTGTGGTTTTCTAAACGCTAGAGGTTTTCTAAACACTGGATTCACTTCTATGTCTCTTAAGGGGAGCTTTTACTCGGTGAACGTTGCATACTCACATCAAATAATAATAATAACAATTAGTAAAGTGAGAAGAGCTTTTGAAAACATCTCTTTCATTTTCCTCCTTTTATGCGAATTAAAAGTGAAATGGGCTTAATAAAGGTATAGAAAATAATGAATTTATCTAGAATGGCTTGACGGGGAATGACCAATTTGTTTTGAAGGAACCAATGAATTACCTCCACCCTCTTGTTTTGAAGTTTTTTTTATAAATTACATCCTAAAGAATTTTAGAGAGAGAAAAGAATTTTTGATAAATAATTTAAATTACCTCCTAAAGAATTTTAGATAGAGAAATGAACTTTTGAGAAAATAATTGCACCCCATACACTTTCTTGTGGTTTTTTAATTGTATATATCTATCTACCTATGTATTATATATTAAACAAGAGGAATACCCATTCTATTTTTGTACTATGGGTCCTATTTTTTACCTTCCTTGATAAATGTCTCCCTTTATCTACAAGATTTTATCTTCCCTCTATTACATATTTCTTTAAATATCTTCCTATGTTTTGTGCCACGTTTCCCATATTTACTCCTTTTTAATAAATCACCCCCACCCATGTTTGATTTTCTATCATGATTAGATCCATAATGGCTTGACTGAAGTTTTTTTTATAAATAACATCTTAAAGAATTTAGGGAGAGACTTTTGATAAAGAAATGTAGAGAGGAATTTTTGAGAAAAAAATTGTATCCCATACACTTTCTTATGGTTTTTTCATATCTATTATCTATATATCTATCTATTAAATATTAAGTGAGATAAATACCCCCTTTATTTTTGTACCAAGTGTGTTATTTTTTATTTTTCTTAGTAAATTTCTCTCTTTATCTACCAGATTTCATATTCTCTCGCCCCTATTTTTGTGCCGAAATCTCTTTCTATTACACATTTCTTTAAATATCTTCCCTGTTTTGTGCCACATGTTCCATATTTACTCCTTCGTAATAAATCACCACCTCCAACTCCCCACCTCTACTCCCCACCTCTAGCCCCCACGATTTTCCCTCTCCCTCCCTCCCTCTTATACCTTCTTTTTACTTACAAGATTTTATTTTCTCTCCCCCTATTTTTGTGACAAACAACACATTTTTTTTGTTTCTTAATAAATCCCCCTCCCCGCACACATGATTTTCTCTCTTCTCTCTCCCTATTACACATTTTTTTAAATATATCCCCCTGTTTTGTGGCACGGGTCTCATCATTCCTCTTTCCTAATAAATCAAATCACCTCCACCCCTTACCCCACGATTTTTTCTTGTTCTCTCTTTCTCTCTTATAACTTTCTTTAAAAAATCTCTTACATCTTTCTAAATTCTCTTTTATCTCTCTCTTATTTATATCATTTACCCTCTCTACCATTTCTATATGTCTCTCCCTCTTTCTTAAAATCTCTTTCCTATTTATTTTCGTAAAATCTCTCATATCTCCTTTATTTATATCATATACGGTTTCCTCTCTATCGCTTCTATCTCTAACTCTCTCTTTAATAAAATATCTCTCCCATTTATTTTCCTAAAATCTCTCTTCTCAAATGACTCTCTCAACCTTTTCTCCTTCTCCATCTCTCTCTTTTTTTATTTTTTCTATCTTGCAATATCTTTCAAAATATCTTTTTAGGAAAAACCTATTCCATCATCCCTCACCATAAATCCTCAAGCCCCAACCCAAAAGCCTATCACGCCTCAGCTTCTCTCTCTCTCAAGTTCATTTCTCTATTGATATCTCACGATAAATTTTTTGCTCAAAAATATTTTCCTAAAAGAAAAGTAGAATGTACATCAAATTGTAATATGAATTTTGTACATATAAAAAACAAGTGGTTTGTTCTCCCTCTCACTCAATTAGAATACAAAAACTAAGGATTTAGATTATTGAATAGTTTTAATTTTTTTTTACTGTAAACGTGAACATAGAAATAAAATAATAGTATATTTTTCAAATTATAATATGATTTGTTTACATGTAGAAAATAAGTGGTTTGATCTCTCTTTCACATATCGTGAAACTTAATTAGATTGAGAAAACTAAGGATTTAGATTCTTGAATAGTTCAAAATTTTTTATTATAAATTTAAATATAGTAATAAAATAATGCTAATTATTAATATTATTAATAATATTATTATTTTATTTTATTATTTTCTATTTTGATTGCTTATAAGTTATTTATTTATGCTATTGTCTCTTCTAGTTTTCTCTTACTATATTTTAGTTGTATTACGCCTCTATTATGAAATAACATTTTAATTTTAATTTTATAAGTTATTTTTATCATATAAGGTAAAGCCCATGCATCTTAAATGTTAATGAAAAAAATGACTTTTTTTTTCCCTTCTTGATTCTTATGTTAGATTATATCAATTTTGTTTCTATCTCAATTTAACCCTTCATGATTTTAACTACAATTTGTTATGTTTTAGTGTTTTATGAATATTTTAACATTACAATAGTTTTTTGATGATATTAATAACTTTCTCTTGCTATTTTCTAGATGTATTATTGCCTATTTTGAACTCTATATTATGAAACAAAATTAAATGGCAAAATTGAGATAGAAACAAAGTCGATTTATCATTTAACATAAGAATAAAAAACAAAATTGATCCTTTTTATTTAGTATTCAAGATCATTGGGCCTTACAACAACAACAATAATAATAATTTAGTCTTATTATTATTATTATTATTATATTTTAATAAAAATAAAATAATATTTTTTTTTATAATTTTATTTATTATTATTTTATAATAATATTAATGATAAAAACAAAGCAAAATAATAATTTAGTTTCTACCTCAATTTTGGCCTTTGCATATTTTAACTATAATTTTTATATTTTAAAAGTTTTTATGACTATTTTAACATTACATTAGTTTTTTAATGACAGTACTATATATTTTTTTACTGTGATTCAGTATATATGAAATTTAAAATCTTTCTCTTATTTATTTTCCTAAAATCTCTCCCTCTCGAAGGTCTCTCTCATGGGTTTATCTCTCTCTCTTTATTTTATCTATCTTTAAGTAACTTCCAAAAACTTATAATAAAGAAACCCATCATTTCTCTTTCCTTGCTACATTAACTCCTTTTTTTTACGTGCTACATCTAAAATCTCTCCTACAATATTTCCTCTATTTTTCTCTTTTAATCTCTCTCTCAATCTCTCCCTCCCAAAATATATTTTTAGGAAAAACTACTTCCATCCTCTCTCACCATAAACCATCAAGTACCAGCCCAAAAGGATATCATGCTCCACCTTATTTTATGAGAAAACAATGTATTTATCTCCCACTCTCAAATTCATTTCTTTACTGATATCTCATGAGGATTCGTTAGCACAAAAATATTTTCCTAAGAGAAAAGTAGAAGGTATAATATCTGTCTCTATCTCTATGTAGTATTTTTCAAATTGTAATACGATTTTTTGCATATAGAAAATAAGTGGTTTGATATTTCTCTCACAAGTCGTGAAACTCAACTAGATTGAAAAAACTAATGATTTAGATTCTTGAATAATTCTAATTTTTTATCATAAACTTGAACATAATAATAAAATAATATTATTCTTTTTTTAAATTGTAATATGATTTTTTTACATATCTCTCTCAAAGGTCATGAAACTCAATTAGATTGAAAAAACTAAGGATTTAGATTCTTGAATAGTTCTAATTTTTTTATTACAAACTTGAACAAAGTGATAAAATAATAAATAAGATTACTTATTATTATTATTATTATTATTATTAATACTATTATTATTATTTTGATTGTAGATAAGTTATTTATGTTATTGTCTCTTCTAGTCATTGTATTATGCCACTACTATGAAATACTATTTTTATTTTTATTTTATAAGTTATTCTATCGTATAAGGTAAAGCCCATGGATTTTAAATGCTAATGGAAAATTTGATTTTTTTTTTCCTGTTTTTTGGATTTTAAATAATGGAAAAATTGGTTTTTTTTTCCTTTTTTTTTTGGGTAATTCAATGGGGATGACCGGCTCCTACCCGTGATTTTTGGGTAAGTCATCATGTTTTGAAACCGTTAGTGGTTTTTGAATGCATTAGGTGAGAATGGAAGTCGTTAGTGGTTTTTGAATGCATTAGGTGAGAATGGAAGCCTACCTGTCGTCATGTTTTGAAACCGTTCGTGGTTTTTGAATGCATTAGGTGAGAATGGAAGTCGTTAGTGGTTTTTGAATGCATTAGGTGAGAATGAAAGTCGTTAGTGGTTTTTGAATGCATTAGGTGAGAATGGAAGTCGTTAGTGGTTTTTGAATGCATTAGGTGAGAATGGAAGCCTACCGGTGTTTTGAAACCGTTAATGGTTTTTGAATGCATTAGGTGAGAATGGAAGTCGTTAGTGGTTTTTTAATGCATTAGGTGAAAATGAAAGCCTAAACCTTAGCTGGGGCACAAGTAATGCTACCACCATGACCCCAACCCATTATCGTTTGTTTTCCTTCTTTATTCTTAAGTTAGGTTATATCAATTTTGTTTCTATCTAAATTTCAACCTTGATGATTTTAACTATATTTTGTTATATTTTAGTTTTTTATGAATATTTTAACATTACATTAGTTTTTTATGACAATAATAGCTTTCTCTTGGTATTTTCTAGGTGTATTATTGTATTTTTTTAACCATTTATCATGAAACAAAATTACTAGGCAAAATTGAGATAGAAACAAAATTGATTTATTATTTAATATAAGAATCACAAAAAAAAATAATCCTTTTTCTTTAGTATTCAACATTAATTGGCCTTACCTTATAAGATAAAAATAAAACAATAATAAAAGTTTAGTTTTTTTTAAAAAATTATTTTATTTTAATAAAAATATAATAATAATCTTAATTTAATATTTATTATTATTAGTATTATTATTATTATTATTATATTTTAAAAATATAATAATAATAATAATAATATACTAATATTAGTAATAGAAACAAAATAAAATAATACTATTGTTTCTATCTAAATTTTGGCCTCTATGTATTTTAACTATAGTTTTTATATTTTAAAAGTTTTTATGACTATTTTAAGAGTGCATTAGTTTTTAATGGTAATACTATAATTTTTTTTAATGTGATTAAGCATATATAAAATATGTTTCTTTGTTTATTGAGATATTTGAATATCTATTATTTTCTAATCATGAATTTTGAATTATTCAAAATTATTCATAACTGAGATGTTGTGATTCCATCTCCTCTAGCTTTTTCTTACTATTTTTCATTTGCACAATGTCTCTCTTGATTCTTCTATTTAAAACAATTCTGAAAATCTTCTGATCGCATTTAGTCTTTTTTTATGCATAATAATATATCAGAATTATTTATTCCATTCATGCTTTTTAAATAAATTAATTAATTTCTAACTATTTAAGACCATGTTTTATTGAATTATTTTCAATGATAAATATATTTCAGTAATTAATATTATATTATTAGTAATGATAATACAATGGTGTAGTATGCACTTTCCTATATTGATACATGCAATATAAACTTTCTATAATGGCAATATTTTGTTTCTTTTAATACCCGATCTAGGAATCTGATTTAGAAATCACTGGACTCCGGAAAGGGGCAATTCTGATTCTTGGAACCATTGGAATCGCCTCCAACTTCCTGGTTTTAAGCTTATTTCTTTACATCTTATAAGCCGAATTCCTAGAGGGCGAACAATATTTAGTTGCCTTGCTGAAATGAACTCAATCCTCATGGTTTTAAGCATTTTTTCCTATTTCTTTATACATTATGGCCCCCTCAAGGAATCTCCTGAATCCGACATGGTGAATTGGATTTGGAACCCTGGAGATCAGAATGATGTCAACATTTAAAACTATAGGTGCAGTTTTTACAAGGTTGTAACCTTAACCAATCCAATTAAGTTAACCTCAAATTTTATCATAACACGTAATTTTGGTAAAAAAATATTCTTAGGCTTATCTCAAAATCTATTTTGATATCTAATTATAAAATTTTAAAATCCAAAAACGGTTAAAATCAAGTAGATCTACAAACATATGAAAATCTTGAAAATGGATGATCTAGATAATGTATTGCAACTCAAAATCTTCTTCTTCTTTTTTTTTTTTTTTTTCAATATTCATATATCTTGATGTCGAGATGATCAATTAGAAATTTTTTCCAATATTAAAACAACTTTTTCTTATAGATTTTTGAGGTGCATCTGTAATTCTACATTTTAAGATTACAACTTTATATAAATTTCTTTTAGTTATTTCTCTATTTCAAAGCCTTATTAGTGGAAGGGGATTCACAAAATACGATTGAGTGATGTTGCAGTGAGCATAGAATCCCTTGACGACTTAGATCCCTATGGATGCAAATTTCAAATGGGACAAGTTTTCTATGAGTCCCAAGACTCACCTACTTGAATGAGTGATTTCTCTAAAATTCATCTTGACGATGGATTTGGGATCCAAAATTTAGGGGTCCATAATCTCCACCTTGGTGAATATAAAGGAAATTTTTTTTTTTTAAAGTAAACGTTGGTAGTTTTTAAGGTTAATTTAAGACTTTTTATTTTAGTATTGGGAGGGACCACCATTACCAACCATCCATCTTTGAGATGGATGGTTGGTGCGTAAGGTAATGTATATGTGGAAGTGTGTCCCCTGACCCAAAGTACACTTTGCCTTTCAAATATCTTAGGCAAGTTTACTGTAGCTTTTGGACCAAACAAGGGATGACTCTTCAATCTTCGTTCTCTTAAATTCTCCCTATTTGCAACTTTTTGACTTTAATAAAGGAAAAAGTTTATATAAAGTTCACATTTTAAAATGTAAAATTAAGGTGTACCCAAAAATCCTTTCGAAATAGGCTGGTTTGATGTTGAAAAAATAACTAATTGACCATCTCGACATTGAAATGTATGGATATAGAGCAAAAAGAGATTTCAAATCCCAAAAATGGTACATCTTACAATACATTATCTAGATTGTCCATTTTCAAGATTTTCATGTACTTATAGATCTTGATTTGAACCACAATTTAAAAAAATGAATCGGTGACTTGGATCGGTCACCCCAAAAATTGTGTCCAGTTGGTGGATCGGCTAGTTTTGAACTCAACTTTTTTAAAAAAATACTAAAAACCGCTAAAACAATAGTTTTGAGTTTTCAAACAAAAATAAGAGTGCATACATTATGTACTTTCATTATTTGTAAAAAAATGTGTGAATGTTGAGACATTATTTTTCGATTTGCATATCTGTTTAATTATTAATTATAATATAGTATTATAATATTACATCAAAATGATTAAAAATATCAAATAATACTTCCATATTATAGGATTAAAATAATAATACCCCTTATAAATGAAATTAGTATCATATCAAACATTTATTAATTCCCTTTACTCATTCAAAATTATCGCAATCTAAATAACTACAATATTGTACACCGAAATTAGAATTATTAATTTATTTTTGTAATTATTTTACATACAAATGAGAATAAATTTTAAATTTATCAAATTTAAAATTTTTCTTGTAAGATCATCTAATTTAAAAATATTATTTTCAATTATAACAAAAAAATATCATATTATATATTTTATAATATAAATAAATTAATAAATAAAATACAAGACTTGGTTATTAGGGTATAATTATTAATTTTATTATTATAATAAACATGATTCAAAAAATACTAGAAAACACTCATATGATTAAAAAAAACCTGATAAGTTTCAATGTTATGACATTAGAAAGAAGTATTCAAAAAATATGTTTCCTCTAAAAAATGGAAAGTAATGATATCAAAATTTAGAAAAATAAAACATAAAAAATGTTGGACCGCATATCATATACATTGTATGGTTTATTTTGCAAAGGGATAGTATATTTTCATATTTTATCTCTATTAGTTGTGACTATTCTATTGACTAGATTCAAAATTCAAAAAAAAAATTTCTAACTTTATGACAGTAACTAAGTTGTCCCATTCAAAATCAAATGGCTGGGTTACTTTACCTTTATTAATGGTCTCACCCATAAAATAAAACTCGAAAAACAGTTTGGTAAACAAACATCTCTCTCCTAGAGATAGATTCTTGAACTAAAGGTACCCTAAGGGATTTTCTAGAGTATTTTTATTTGGGATTGTATTCAATGAGACGATTTACCTCTAATACAAAAAGGTCACAGTTACTTACAACCATCTAATGTGAAATTTGATAGCTTGGATGTGTCGCAAAAGTCAAAAAAATGTGTAATGCCCCGACTTTATTCACCCCCCCCCCCCCCCCCCCCCCCCCCCCATGAGATGTTCTAGAGAGAGCGGGGTAAAGGAAAATAGTCTAGCTTTTTAAAAAGCAAACGAGAGAACAAACTGTACAGGAGTGTTGGGTAGCAGAACAAGCGTCGTGCATGAGGAGTGGGAATAATTGTGTTGGGTAATGAAGCAAGTACCACGAAACCATAGAAATCGCTTTGACGCATTTGGTTCAAAAAAAAAAAAAACCGTAGAAATCAGCTTGAAGCATTCTGTTCACTCTGACATACAAACCCAAATGGACCTGGCTGATTCATGATATATGAAGGGAACTGGATAGCGAATGGCAATTCTCGATTTGGATCAGGCAATTTTGATATGAATTGCCGAATTTTAAAACCTTGATTTGAACCATTTTTAGAGAGAAAAACTTTGTACAAGGATAAAATCTTCAAATGTAGAATCAAGGTGTCTTTCTAAAATCTTTCGAAAAAGATTTATTTTGATGATAGAAAATCATCTAATTGATCATCTCGACATCGAGATACACAGATATGGAGAAAGAAATACATTTCAAGTCTTAAAAGTAGTACACCTTCCAACACACCGTCCATTTTCAATATTTTCTTGTGTTTATAAATTATTTGATTTGAACCATTTTTGGTGTTTAAAATTTTATAATTAGAGACAAAAATAGATAATTGTACCATTCTAAGAATTTTCAACACCAAAATTACATCTCATGACAAAAGTTTGGAGGTGTACCTTGCTTTGATCATTTAAGGTTTTAACCTTACGCAAGCCACACCTTTTTTAGCGTTTAAAATTTTATAATCAGATATAAAACTAGATTCTTGTGCAAACTTAAGAATTTTCAATACCAAAACTGAAAGAAAGACTATTGTAATCTTGTAGGGGAATATAATTTTTTTTATTTTTCTTCTTTTCACCCCTTTTATTTTCTTTTAGCAAAGATCACTTACAAGTAGTCTTATTACAATAATTCTTGCTTCAAATAAAATAAAACTGACAAATCCAAAAACTTAAAAACCTTGATGTCATTAAACCAATTTTTTTCAAACAAAAAAATATTCACAATTTTTATGCTTGGGAATATAAATATAATATAATTAAATATGACAAGAAACAAAATAGAGTGTTAGAGATTACCTTAACCGGGCTTAGTACACCCCATACCGAGTCACCACCATCCGATGGCGTGGGATCTAAGATCAACATTCAATCTCAATCGGGAAAACAAGTTTAGCCAAGCCACACCAATAGAACATGAACCCCTTTTATCATAAACTCAAACCCTAAGTAAATTCCCTTAGCACCCTAGTGTGAGAGATATAAATTCTCTTTTTGTTATACCCTAAAACCCTTAGTCATAAATCTATAGTTGAGAGATGGGAGAGAGAAGAACCCTATAGCCTAAACCCTTTGCCCATTTTTAGAAAGAGATCAAAGATGAGATAGTGGGATGTGCCCCCTTTGAGCTTTCATGAGATCGAGAGAAACTTTTTTAGGAGAAAGATAAAAAGATAAGAGACAATTCATTTTTTATAAGCTTTTAAAATGATTAGGGTTTTCCTTGGCTTGCATTTTCTTGTGAGATTGAATATGAACCATTGATCTTGGGTGACTTGTGGGGTAAGAGATTTGAGCCATCCATTCTCTAGATGGTCCATCAATATTACGGAAGGTGCTAGAACCTTTATCACCATTTTTTAAACCATTTTTTCATCCATATAAATTAAATAAAATAATTTCAAATATAATATTGTGCATACCAAAATAATACACAAGCCTTCTCATGCTTTCTAAAAATACATTCAAAACTTCTTCAAGCCAATACCTTTCCAAAACACATAACAACTTGGCCTACAAGCCAAAGTCACTTATCACAAAGATAGAAAGCTTCTAAATGGGTGAAGCGTGCCACCCATGACAGGATCTCATGGGTCCCACCATCTAGCCCATGATAGGCCTATGTGCACAATGGACCCCATACAATTTTAAATATTTTTAAAACTCAATAAAATAATTGTATATTTTATTTGAATATTTAAATCAATGTAAAATCAATATCTCTGATTTTTTAAATCTAAATTTGATAAATAAAATATTCAAAGATCTAGAAAAATTCAAATACTAATTCTAAAGTCATATATATATATATATATATATATATAATAAAATATATATAATTAAATTCATTAGATGAAAAAATGATCCATATGGTCTAGAAATGAAATCAATAAAACATTGGGGCACTCCACATTCAACTGTGGATTACAGACCACACTTGCTTTATCAAAACGACCCATTTTTTTCAATGGCCCACAGTCTATGCAGGGACTCATTAGTGGGTCACCAAAGTCTGGCCGATGAGCCACAAAATCGCAATCCCAGTACGTGAATTTCGGCTTCTCCTCTAGAGACAGGCCAAGGTCACTTAGGCCTGATGCGACCATAGCTCATATGGCGCTTAAGGGTATCTCTCCCACATGCATACGCTTCACTTTGAAAGGTGGCTTGCTTTCCTGAAACAGTCAATCAATATGCAGGCCGTGTGATGGTACATGGATGAGGCTTTGGCCCCGTCTCTGAAAGCCACCATCACACAAAGGTCACACAGTCCCTCAGCTCACTCATCTTGGCATGCTCCTACCTCATCAAGGGATGACCCATTATACCCTTATTGGTTTTTACTATATGCCCAGGTAACATAAGTTTTCTCAACCGACTGACCTAGGCTGTCAAACACAGTTCGGTATCAATAAACATCGTTTGCTTAGTATGGTCCACGAGAGACCACACTCCCACTGAGCTTATGTTCCACTATATCATTTATTTTACAAGCACTCATAAGGCATTTAATTGCCACATTCACCCAACAAGAACCACAACTTACAACAAAGTTTGGAGGTACGCCTTACTTTGATTATTTAAGATTGCAACCTTATAGCAACCACACCTTTAATAAATAAAAAAGAACAATTGTTTCAAGCGGCCTGGACTGCATTTCTACAATATGTTGTCCATCTATCTTAAAGAGGGATACAAATAGATTGTCTGTCTAAAAACATTTGTAACTAACGGTCCAAATGCTTTCTTAATATAATTATTATTTATAGTTTTCATATTTTATTTCCATAATCATGATCTCCATGTCAAAGACTATATATTCTCTAAAAATTAGGATCAAATTATATTTAAAATATATATTTATTGCCAAGCCCACATTTCTACATGTGCGGGCTTGGCCTCATGCTAACCGTGTCCGTAATAAAATTAGTAATTATCATGAAAGAGAAATTTTTCTCCATTTCTTTATAAAATGGGTGCAATTGGCATACAGATGCATCTGTAGCTGTAGAGGTAAGGTGCACCTTCAAATTCTACCATGGTATATAATTTTGATGTAAAATGTTCTTAAGATTATCTCAAAATCTATTTTTATATCTAATTATAAAATTTTAAATTTAAAAATGGTCAAAATCAAGTAGATCTATAAACATATGAAAATCTTGAAAATGGACGGTGTAGATAATATGTTGTAAAATGAACTATTTTTGAAACTTAAAATCTTTTTATTTTTCATGGTTATACATCTCGATGTCGAGATGATGAATCAAAGGGTTTTTCAACGTTAAAACTACATTTTCTGATAGATTTTTGAGGTGCATATGTAGGTCTACATTATAAGGTTGCATCCTTATATAAATTTTTTTCTTATAAAAATAGCCCCAACTAAGAATACGTCGAGTGGGACCGGATGAACCGGAATTGGACACGAAGCTGGTGCGGGGCCCAAGGCCAGACACCGGCTTAGGCTAAAGTCCTTTCCCAATATGCATTTTCAAAGTTACCAACAAACTTTTCTTGGCATTTATAGTAAATTGGAATCACTTTAAAGGAGTCCAAAGATTTGGAGCACTTCCGCTAAACGCCATAGGATGATGTTACATATTATAAAAGTGCATCAAACAAAACTAAAATGCCCCTCCCTCTCTTGACCGGAACAAGAGCCTTGGACTTGTCATGGGCTCACACTTCCACGTCCCAAAATGGCCAAGACAATCGTGCCTTTGGGCCCACCTATCTCAATCATTTTATTTCTTTTCGAGCCATGTGTTGTGCTCCCTGGGGAGCATAGTTTTCTTTTGTTCGCTCTGTCAGCAGATCCACATGGGAGGATTTTTCCAAGGAAATATACAATAAGGCTGTGTACTTTTGATATCATTGACTTTTGAATTTAAAATTAGGTGGTTGATGTTGTATCATTTATATGCACAAAATTCAAAACAAAAATCGGTGTCACACAAATTTTTTTATTAGATTTTACATAAAATGGCTAAAAATAAATGTCACCTCCTTATACAAAAAATATGTGGTCTTATAGTACACAATTCTTCGTCTTTCTCAATATGAGATTTTTTGAACTTTTTTACGTGTTACTAAATAACTATTATGAAAAACATTCAAATTTGAGTTTTCTAATATTTATATATCGGCAACTACAAATTAAATGGTTTAGACCCAATCTCAAGACATTAGTACAAGCGCAAAGAGGGTACAACTAGAGACTTTTTTATTATTTATCTGTGGATTAAAAAGGACACATCCTTAAAATTTTAAATCTTAAAATTAATTCTAAGTAAGGTTTTACCTCGTCAAAATTTACCTTCCTAAAATTAATTCTAAGTAGCGTTTTACCCAAGTGAGTAAATGAATACCCTTGTCCTACGGAGTACGATATAAAGTACCAACAGGCATATTTCACTACTGTTGACAAGGAATGACCCAAAGAAGTTACAAATTTTCTAGTATTTGTCAATAAAAAAAAAAAAGTTGCAAATTTTCTCAATCACATACCCTATTTTTGGGCAAGTAAATACCCCTTTGTCTTTGCACATGAGAGTGCCCAACATGAAATGACCAAACTACCCCTCTCCAACCCAGTCATGTGATTACATGAAGTGCCGAAATTTGCCGCTCCCCAGCTCATTACATGAAATGACCAAATTTCCCCTCTCCAAACCATTACATGAAATGACCAAATTGCCCTTTTGGAGATGCAACCCTTCCCAAATAACCAAACTACCCCTATCCCGACCTCCACAGCAACCAACCCCTATCCCATGGATGAAGGGAGTGAACAGGCCAAGATTTGTAGACATAAATTTTATGATACACCAGAATATGAAGCTCCATACCTTATCATCAATAGAGCTTCCCTTTCTTTCACTGTATAAACCACCAGAAACCTACCTAAAAATCACACAAATTCACCCCATCTCACCCTTCTTCTCCTTCTCTTTGTCCGAAACCTCGCCATTTCCGACCGTCTCCATCTCGATGGAGGCCGAGGCTGCTGCCTCTCTAAACCTGGCATAGATATCCCCCTTATAGAACTCTCTTGTCCTCACAACCAAAACAATGGAAATCAAAGCACCAAGCAATGTACAAGCTGTTATGATAATAAAGGAGAGCCTAAAGCACCGGTTCCCTGTACATGTGAGCTCAACCCCTGGAGCCAAAGCCTTTCCACCCAGTTGCTTAGCCGCTTCTATGTCATAGAGGTGACCAGCAACTCTAACATTAAATATATATGAACCCACAGGACTAGCAACGGCACCAAAGTTATAAAGGGTCGAGTAATATTTGAGGCCAAAAATCTCAGAGATTATAGCAAAGAGCAAAGGCCATTGAGCACCAAAACACAGGCCTATGATGACTGAGGCTATGAAGACTGAACCAGGAAATGGAAAGGCAATGAGAATTTGACCAACACAAGAGAAAAGCATGACTATGGTGAGCATGAGTGGGCGTGGGAATTTATATTTAGCTAAGACGATTTCGGACCCAAAACCTGACATGACCCGGCCCAAGAAATTCCATATACTGATTAGAGAGACAAAGGTGCTTATGCCTTGGGGACCATATCCTAAGGACTTACCTATCTGACCCATGTTATCAATTGCTGTTAGGGTGCCCCCCACACCACAAATTGTGGCTAAAAATAGGATTATCATGTCAACACTAAATAAGGCTTGGAGAATTGTGTAGTCGTCACCTCGTTTGGGGGCCTTGAAGGTGCCTCTCCATAGAGAGGCAGGCTTGGTGTCTGTGGCCACCGCTTGGGCCTCGGCTGCTTTTGCGGGCTCAAGCATTGATTCGCTCGGCTTGGGCTCGGGTGACTCGATGGGGTAGGACTGGTTAGATGGCAAGATGGGTTGCCTGATTTTGGCTAGCTCTTGCTTGATCACAACAGCTAGTGGGAAAAAGAGCAAGACCACCACCATGACTGTTGCCCCCTTAAAAGCTGACCCGGAGAAGTTGATGCGAGTCTCGATGATAATCACCACCATCAAGTAAGCACCCAGAGACAGAGCAATATACAGAAAGGAGTAGAAGACCTTGATCTCATCTCTATCTCTAGTGGGCTTCATGATCCTAATGGTGGAGAGGAACATAAACGAAATGGCAGCTGGCAACCAGGCAACGAGCAAGATCAACGACTTCGAATCGTGACCATACAACGCGTGATAAAGCTGTGTTATAATGGCACCACTCAGGCCCACAAATCCCTTGAGGAGACCCAAGACGATCCCTCGACTCTCCGGGAAATTCTTGACGGCCGTAACGAGAGCGCCCGTATTCGCAAACGACTGCGAATTGGCGCCCACACAAATGTACACGCACATATGCCACAGCTTCGGCGTCGGGATACGGTCCGTCACCGCGAGCCATATCATGAGATAACCACCCAAATTCATGACCCCGCCCATCGCCAACACCACCCAAGGCGGTGTCACCTCATTGATGAGCCCGGAGATCACACCAACATTTGCACCCAAATCTTTGAAAAAGCTCAAAGTATTGAGATTCTGTTGGGTATAACCAAGGGATGACTTTATGTCTTCAGAGTAAACCCCAAAGATATAAGTTGCTCCTGCGGCTGACATGATCAAGAAGGAGGCGAAGAACATGAACCAGCGGCCGCGCACCACCGCTAAGGCCACACCTAGAGCTCCCATCTCCGCCATGGCCAGGGCTGGGCTAGGGCTAGGGCTAGGGCTAGGGCTAATGCTTTGGGCTGTTGTGACAAAAGTTTGTGTATATATAAGGGGAGAGGATGGGCAGTTGATGCCTACAACCAGACTGGAAGGGGGGAGTGATAGCGAGGAAGTCGTTTAGAGAGGGGAAGTCGTTTAGAGAGGGGAAGTCGTTTAGAGAGAGAAAGTCGTTTAGAGAGGGGAAGTCGTTTAGAGAGGGGAAGTCGTTTAGAGAGAGGAAGTATTTTAGAGAGAAAGAGAGATTAAGAGAGAGAGGAATAAGGTTGACTCATCCAAATAGATAATGGAAGGGTTTTTATCAAGTAAGGTCTTGAATTTTGAGAGGATATCTTTGGGGATTCATTTGATTTGAGGGTTAAAATTAGGGTTTGGTGCTTGGGTTCATAGGCTCGTCAGCGTGGGCGTAGGAGCCGGGTTTCCACCTTGGGACTAAAACAAGAGTGTCGTTTTTTTAATGGATGAGGTTTCTGTAATAAAACTAAGGGTATTTTTTGTGGACGAGGTTTCTATAAGTTATAGGATTTATAAAAACAAAATAAAGCCTCACTTTAAATCTAAAAACGGATAATAAATTTTGAAAATAAAAAAATAGTATGGAGCTTGCAGATATGTGAACATTTATTTTACTTATGTTGGTAGGGTTGCGGTCCTATCAAACTATTTCCTTTTTTTTCATAAGTGAAGTGTACATGCCACCCTATTAGAGATCAAAATCGGAAAGCTTATCCTCAACATTATTGGCCGCATTTGCTCGCAGTAATTCAACTCCAAACATATTTGGAAAGGAATATTGACCGTATATCTGAGTCGTATGGTATAGTAAGAGATAACTAACTGGTGCTCTTTTCAGTTAGTCCTCTAGATTTGGAAATTTTTTATGAGACAATATCTCTTTATCCTTTATTTTTAATTTTTATAGTTGATGATACCCAAGAATTAAAAATATTACTTGTAAGTAAAAGTTTTCATTTTTTCTATCTTACAACCCTTAGATCCCTTTGACTATAAATTTTTGACCCAAACAAACACTAAAATGACACCCTATTCAAACTCCATCTCTCTCGCTAAAACTCAATCTCTATCTCTTCGCTTCTCGATGAGTTTACCAGCCAAGGGGATTAGGTTGAGCTCGAACACGAGCACACTTTCTTATGTGAGAGAGAGATGGAGTTTGGGTTTTAGAGAGATATAGAGTTTGAGTTTTAAGGAGAGAGATGGAGTTTTGAGAGAGAGAGACGATGATGTGAGAGAGATATAGAGTTTGGGTTTGAGAGAGATGAAGTTTCGAGAGAGAGAGATGGAGTTTTAGAGAGAGATATAGTCCTTTCATAAGTTGTTGAGGTCAATAATATATGGTCAAAAGGGTTTAGGGATAGAAAAAATGAAGCCTTTTTGCTTAAAATAATATTTTCAATTCTTGGGTCCGATGAGATATAAAAGTTAAAAATAGATGATAATAAGATATTTTCTCTTCTTTTTTTTTTTGTGGATAATTCAATTGTAAAAATGGAACTTGAGATATAGCACTCCTAATCGTGAGGTGCTAAGTGAATATTTTTTTCTTTTTCTTCTTTTTTATTTTTATTTTTAATTGTGAGGTGCTAAGTGAATTTTTTTTTTCCTTCTTTTTTATTTTTATTTATATTTATTTTTGGGTAGTTCAGCTGTAGGAGAATGTGCAATTAGTTTGGTGAAATTGGTTACTAGGGGGTGGTTTGGTTAAACATATTTGTGTTTTGGGGGGCTGATTTTAGACGAATGCAAGTATTTTGTTGAAATTTGTTAATAGGAGAAGTTCACGGTTATGATAAATTAGGAATTTTTTAGTTGTTTTAGGAGTGCCCACGTAGATTCAAATTAGGAACTGGATTTGTTAAAAATGGTGAGATCCGATTGCTTTAGGAAAATCCTGTCTTTTTAAACGGTTAAATGGCATATTGATTCCCTATCTATTTCGGTTTGATTTTTTTTAAATTTTTTTGTTGGTTTAATCATGCTAAAAGGATAGTGGTATGGATTTATCTTCGAAGCTATCTGTAAAACGAAATCGCTGTTGCTTTGCTGGTTTGGATAACGGAAAGTTGAGAATAACCGTATCATGAACCATTCCAATAGCATTCTACCACGGGAGCTTATACTGTTCACTTACTCCATCAGGCAAAAGATGAAGTAATAGTTATGGATAGATTCCTATTACGTATAAATGATATTTATTCTTATCATAATCGAGAGATATATATCTAATCCTAATCTTATCAGAGATGCATATCCATATGATATATTTATACGATAATAGTTAATGGACACAATATCCATACAATAGCAAAGACACTTAATGTTATCGAGATATATATCTATACTATACGTTCACACTATAAGAGTATTATGGATTAATACATATCCATTACGAAAACATCCACAAGAGATACATATCTATACGATACATATACATACGATAACAGTTTTGGCCAATCATAAAACCCCTCAAAAAAAAAATAAAAAAATAAAAAAAAAGGAAAAGAAAGAGAGGAAAGAGAGGGATTACCTATCTCGAGAAACTGCAGTAAATCTCAACAATCGGCGGTTAAAAATGGACGATATCTAGCAAGTAGCAAGCAAGGTTTTTGAAACTTGCCGCTTTTATTGGTAATTTTTGGTATAAAAAAATTGCTCATTTTTGTCAAAATTCGAGGAAGATGTGAGGCGTTGGAACATGCCCTTTTTGTGTTATAATTTGAAACTGAGGTGTCATTTGTATTTTATCCCATTCCAGCTAAGTGCCAACAACATGACACGAGGCTTTGCTCTCTTATGTAATGTTTTTTCATAGATAAATTTATCACCATTAAAAAAATTCACCAATGAATTTGTTTGCTTACTGATAATAAAAAACTGCATTTTTTTTTAAAAAGAAACACATACGGGATAATACATCTAACAACTATTTATTTTTAATATAAAGATGTCACAATCACTCTTGTCAGATTTCAAATTGGGTAATTAAAACAAACTTTTTTAAACATTATATCATATATCAAGCCATCCAATTTGGCATTTAAATGCCAGCGACTCCTTGTAATAAAGATAAATTGTCTCATAGTATAAAATCACATGCATTTAACGATTACGTATTGAAGAATCTCGATGAGTAAGCAAAAACAATGACAAGAACACGAACAAAAACATCATTTTCTTCATTCAAACAAATGAATTGAAGGAAGGGAAAATTGGATCCAAACACTTGGATCTGACCACTTAGCTTAAAGGGCCAAACAAGCATATCAGGTTAAATAACCTTTCTATGGATCCCACCATAATAAGATATTCTTTTCCTAGTTGAGTAAGTTTGTTTGGATTTCCATTTCCTATGCCAACTATGTACATCATTGTGCATATCATATTGGAGAGTTTTTCCGCTCCTTTTCCAAAGCACAGTTTGTTTATTAGTAATATTTTGGTGGGTATGAAAATTTTGGAGGTAATAGAAAAATGGAGGCGGACCTACCCTATACTACATGGCAGCATAGATGAGCTACTTATTTACATTTTATCCCTAACCTTTTGGAAACGTCTAAAACCCTCACAATCAAGGACCCTTGTTTTAATATTTGACATATTTTTAATTGGTAAATTAAGTGTTATCTCAATTGAAATAAATTAAATTAAAACAGAGCTAGGCAAGGTAAAACATTGTTTATATAAGTTAGCAATAATGTGGGAATAGCCAATATGATGAGAGTGAGAGTAGACTTAGGTGGACTGGCTATGGGTGGCACAGAACCAGTACAACACCTGTTAGGTGGTACGAGTCAGTTCAAGTGGAAGGTTAAAAAGGGCAAAGATTATGCCTAAAAGGACATCGTTGGAAGTAATGATAAAAGATATAGGGACCTATGGTATCATTGAGGGTATAGCCCTTAATAGAGCATAACGGCGGAACAAGATCTGTGTAATCGACCCTAATTAGATAGAAAAAGGCTTTGATGATGATAATGAGTGGAATGAGTGTAATAGCCAACATGAGGTCATTTTTCACTTTGTTTTTTTTTCGTGACGTATTTTCCCCTTCTTTCACATTAGATTCATTGCGTCACTTAGAACCATAACTAAGCCCAAGTAATTGACAAGGCCAAAGTCCCACAATATTTATGTATATTGTGAATATTCTTGGGCTTAATTGCTTCATAATAACAATAGTAATGTTACATCTCAAATTTGATTCCTATGGTTAAATTACCGAACTATGTGTGTTTGGGGCACATGTGTTCATGGATCTTTTTACATGTCAGCACAATAATGCTTATGTCAGACACTTTCGAAACCTAGGCAGCTCATCTTAACTCCCCTTTCTGAAATCCATTATAAAAGTACTTAATACCTAATGCGGCTCTAAAATCCTTCTTCCCCCCTTTCTCTAAATGATATGTAAGGTGTTGTATCTCAAAAGTTCAATTTAAAATTGATTTTTCAATACTCATATCTATGTCAAATGCTGACACATATTAATCAATGTCTACATGCACATAATACAATAACATTCCTCCCTATAACCATATTTTGTTGCTGCATTCACTCATATAATGATAGGTTACAATTTTCCAGCCCATCGTATTTTGGAATCGCTAGAGAAAATATTGCCACACTAGAAAAAGAGTCTGGGCTTAATTGGTTAGTGCTTGATGATTTGCGCGCTATGTTCTATACTCAATTCCTACAAGGAGTAAAGGCTCTCTGCCCACTAACTCACCCCAAAAAACCATACTCTCGCAATTCTATTGTGGGTTGTTAGGTAGTGTTTTTGCCTTCTTTTTTTTTATAGGTTGTTAAGTAGTGTAGCATGGTGATAGAATTTTTAATTGTATGATACAATTAAGCAAGGGGGAGCGTTGGAAAATAAAGTTAGAGGTTGGGATTGTACATTGGCATTTCTTTAGCAATACGATATGTGATTTATACGAGGGGATGGGATAAACACACTCCTTTTCTATTTAAAGATGGATCCTATTATAAGTTTTTATGTAAACAATTGATTGATTTATATATATATATATATATATATATATATATATATATATATATATATATATATATATATATATAGAGGGAGACATTAATTGCAATGCCATTATTGTCCGAGGGGACCATTATATATGCCAGCTAAATAGGGCCTTGTGTCTCTGGCTGGCGCATTGAAACCCTCCATTTTTTGATGGTCCATTCAAGCCGTGTAAGACCCACTAATTACTTAATAGGGAGCATATGTTAGCATACGATATAAATGTTACATGCATAATAGACACAAACCAGCTATCCATCGTTCGTTCACGTCAAGATACAATAGAAATCACCCATTGTTCCCCTTGAAATTTTGTCGCCCGAATAAAGGCTAACCTCGACCGTCCATTGATGAGGACGAATGGTGGATCACAAGCCCATCTATACCAGAACCCACATGTATAATTGGCGATCAAACTTATTTAACATGGGTCAATACACACAAGACATGATCTTCCATAAACTTAAGACACTCCTTACAATTTATTCTCAAAATCTCACTATAAAAGTACGACGATTTGTAAACAATGGCAAGGAACCGGCCGATCCGGCCCAAACCTTTTTTTATTTCATTTCAATTTTTTTTTTAAAAAAATTTCCATGGTTCTCTCCACAAATAGTCAATACACCATTTTAAACCAATTTTTGGGATGGCGATCTGGGTCACCAATATGTGATTTTGAATAATGGAAATTAAACACCGTAAAAAAAAATTTAAAATTATTTGAAGCCGGCAAAACGAATCATTGTTTACTATTATGCTCTTGCTCTGTATGTTAAACTAACAATTATAAAATTAAAATCTTGGAGCTGACCTCACATAATTGAAACAAACGATGATGATGATGTAAATATTAATATAAGGTAGAACCAAAGGGAAAAAATTGGAAATGGAAAGCATGAATCTCTTCTAGAATAGTGAGGACTTTTAAATTGAAAAGTCATAAAGACGAGATGTTGCCCAACGTCCACTACGGAAAAGTCGTAAAGCCCAACGACCGAGGAAATTGGGATTTTATATCCACATGATTATTATTATTCGAAGCTGGAAACCAGTAACGGAGTGGCCCTTAATTCAAACTCTTACGTGATACGCAATCCACGTGCTGTGCTGTGCTGTGCTCTCGATTAGGACCCCTAGTTTTAAATAGAGACTTATGGGCAAGCTTTTCATGTTTTCCCTTGCAGCTTAAAATTTATATATTTTTTTTTATCCAACCGTCCATTTTGAATGGAAGGCTAAGATTGTCCCAATCATAATGTCACATCTATATACTATTTTATTTTTAATATTTTTTATATAAATTATTTTACACCAAATTTGGACGTCAAATCCTCTATTAAACTCGCACTAATGAAAAATCTAATAAAAAATATTTTCAATAAAATAAAATGACCAAAATACTTTTGAAAGTTTCAAAGGGTATTTTGGTCATTATATTTTATCAAAAAATTATTTTTAATATTTTTTATAAGTGAGCCCCATTGAAAAAATGATACGTACCAAATTTCATATTCATACAATTTGTATAAAAAAACTAAAACTAAAATATTTTCATTCGTTAGATCTAAGATCAAACGGTGAGTAGCTCTCTTAATCAAAATTGAACGGTTGGATGGTAGGAAAAGCGTAAATCTTCTATGATGTAGAAGAAGTATAGAAACCCTTCCTGAGACTTATTACCCTCTTGGATACACATGTAGAGAGAGATATATGAAGAGAGATAGACTCGTGTTGGATACCATTAATACTTGAAAAATAAATAAATAAAATGAAGGACTCGAAAGACCCTCGAATAATTGAGAGCAGGTGAGGGTGTTTATTCATGTTGAATATTCATATTTGACTATGACCATTTGACTGTTTAGAATGATCGAATTATAAAGAGATGGGCTTACGTAAGGTTGCCTCGTTATCATATAGATGGAAGACGCATTTCTGTTCTATGAGGTCAAGGCTTTATGAAAACAAAATAAAGCCTCACGTCAAATCCTCGTCAGCAAAGTACTTTCGGCAATGACAATCTCCACTATGGCTTTAAAATTGATCGTGAACACTGATAATAAATTTTGAAACCCAAAAAATCATATAGATATTGCAGGTCTTTAAATGCTCTTTTTTACGGCAAAATAGACAGTTCAGATAATTTGTTAAAATGTACACTTTTTAAAAGTTTGAAATCTTAATATTTTTTTTCAGAACCACAATGTTCATATCGAGATGATCGATGTCAGGTTTTTCTAACACTTGAATTACAATTTTCGATGAGTTATTAGTTGAGGCTTCACGTGCTTTTGTAAGGGCAACAGCTCTATCAAACCATTTTCCTTCTAAATTTTGTCTAGGGATGTAGTTTCAGTATCAAAAACCTTATGATCGCTTAAATATTTGTATTTTCAACTCTAGTTATAAGTTTGAGAAGCTCAAAAATGTTGCAGATCGATCAGATCTATAGACACTTGAAAATAGATGGTCCAGATAATTTGTTACAAAATGCGCTATTTTTTTCTTTGAAATTTCTTTTCTTCTCTATATCCACACTTTTGGAGGTCAAAATAATCAGTTAGAAGATTTTTCAACTTTGAAACAGTATTTTTTAGTTGATTTTTTAGATGCACCTTGATTCTACAATGTTAGACTTTTTCCTAAAAAATATTTATATAACATATTTGACAGTTTGTGAAAGTTGACTCTAAGCATTGATTTCTTTTTAAATAGAGAGGGAAATGCAAAATTAAGTAGGTGCGCCTTGATTCTACAATGTAAGACTTTTCTTAAAAAATATTTATATAACATATTTGATAGTTTGTTAAAGTTGACTCTAAGCATTGATTTCTTTTTAAATAGAGAGGGAAATGCAAAATTAAGTTGGCACAATTTGTACTTTTCCCCTTTAAAAGGCAACATTCGATTAGGAATAATACCGTTTTGCCTTATCACTCGTTTTTCCCAACTTTCAAACAATTTAAATGATTTTCATTTGTTTTATTAAGTTAAGGAAAAAATTTCATGCATGCTGGACCGCATTTCTACAATATGCGGTCCAAAGGTATAAAGCATCTATATTAAAGATTGATGCAAATAGGTGGTCCATTTACAAACAAATGTAATTAATGGTTCAAATGTTTTTTAAATATAATTATTATTTCTAGTTTTCAATTTTATTTTTTATTTTTTCATATTCACGATCTCCATGTTAGAGATTATATATTTTCTACAAATTAAGATCAAATTATAGTTAAAATATATATTTATTGCCAAGCCCGCCTTTCTACATTATGCAGGTTGGGCTCATATAAACCGTGTCCTCAAGTTAAATTCCCTTTTCATAATGAATAACTCTATTATTTCCTCATTAGTGAGAATCTCTCTCTCTCTCTTATCTCTCTCTTTCTAAAACTTCGGTTTAAAAAAGCCCATGGTTTTGTCCACAAAAAAAAAAAAATCAAGTTTGAAAACTAGTATTAGAAGCAAGTGCTCTCCTTTGAAAACTTAGTAGCTCTTTTCTCCTTTTCAAGTTTCAAGAGTTGAAAACTTAGGCTCGTGGCCCTTCCTCTTGACAATCTTAAAGTTGCCTTGCTCATAATCTTAGGAAGCTTGGCGGTGTGTTCCATATATGGTCCAAATGCACATGTAAGGTGTCTTAGTTTATTTGTTAAATGAAATGGAAGAATTCAAATAGTCCAATTGACACTGCCCCACAAACAAGATGGAGGTTTACTTTTAATGCAAGTGGGTGGCCTTTGAATATTAAGTTTGATGTATTGTTGATATTAAATTGGAACACGTGACCCAAGCAGCTGAAATTAGGGGAAAAAACTCAAGTGAGGAGATACAAAAGACACTGAATATTATAAGTGAAATTTCCGTATTGAATCTAGTGTAAGTGAATAAAGAAGGACAAGTTTTCTATGTTTTTTCTACAACAAAAAGAATTTATATACTTCCCCTATCCAACCGTCCAATCGGAATGGACGTTGAGATGACCCCAATCATAATGTCACATTTCTATATATATTTTTTTTTAAAAAAAATTCTACAAAATATTTTGACACCAAATTTTGTACGTCCACTACTCTCTTAAACTAGCACTTGCAAAGACATATAAAAAAATATTTTCAATAGAATAAAATGATTAAAATACCCTTGAAAGTTTTTAAGGGTAATTTAGTCATTATATTTTATAAAAAAAAAATGAATATTTTTTTCGGTGCACCCCATTAAGAAGATGGCACCTAGCAAATTTCATATTCATACTATTTGTAAAAAAAAACTGAAAATAAAATACTCTGAGGTGTCGGATCTAAAACAAAGTGTCAGTGCCACACTTGATCTAAATTGGACGGTTGAATAGGGGTATATATCTTCTATACTTTAGGGGAAGAATAGAGAAACCTTTACCCCCTCATCAGGAAAGCACTTTCAATGGCAGAAATCTCCGTGATAAATCTAAAAACAATTTCCTACACCGATAATAGAATTTGAGAGTTAAAAAATGGTATAGATCTTGTTGATCTATGAACATTTATTTTTAGCATGAAATGGATAGTCTAGATAATTTGTTCCAATATACATTATTTTTAGATTTTAAAATCCTTATTTATTTTTTCCACAACCATATTGTTCAAGCAAAGACGATCAATGTAAAGGTTTTTCAATGCTTGAATTGGAAATTTTGACCTACCAGGTGAGGCTTCACCTATTTATAGAGCTGCAGTCCTATCAAACCATTTTCTAAAAAAAAATAGATAGAAGAAGAGAAAAGGTTCTATTGGTTTGTTGTCTGCCTTCTCAGCTTAATTGCAGGGCAAGCAATGCAACAGCTTGAATTAAGTCCATAGAGTGAAACATAGCTGATGCAAATGAAAAAATAAAAATAAAAATAAAATAAAACAAATTTAATGATTATAAGAAAAGGAGAAAACTGAAAGATTATATATTCTTGATTCTCATGGAAGTAACATACAAAAACCCTGGCTAGCAAGAAATATTTTTAGGATGTCAAATTTGGAGGACGTGATCGTTGAAGAGAATTAGATGCTGGTTTATTTTAAAAAATTGTATGTGCCTCTTAAAGTGCAGTTATTCTTATGGATCCTGTGTCAAGATAAATTAGTAACTGTTGACAGCTTGAGAAAGAAGGGGTTTATTATCACCAATGTATGTATCATGTGCAAAGCTAACGATGAAACTTTACAGCACATTTTCTTCTTATATTTTTATTTTTACTTATCTTTGGGATTGGACTCGCTAGTGCCTTAATCTATCATTACCTTTGCCCCAAAATGTCAGAGATCTTCTTGACCAATGGATCACATCTGACATTTCAAAGATGGTAACTGTCTTTTGGAGATCTATTTGAGTTAGCCTTCCTTGGAATGTGTGGAAGGCAAGAAATAGAAGAGTCTACGATAATATAAATACAGATCTATCTACATTAAACTCAAATATTTTGGCAGTTGCAGCTGATTGGTTCCTTGCATATTAGGATAGTGGCTTCATTCATAAAAGTCTAATCATTAGCAATCCTTCGGCAATGGCGACTATGGGAGTTATCATCAATACTCGTAGTGAGGTTGTTTAGATAACACCACCAGTGAATTCTTTCAAACTTAATTTTGATAGAAGTTCACTTGGCAATCCAGGGCCAGTCGGCTATGGTGGACTTATCAGAAATAATTTGGGTCACACTATTTTTTCTTACTCGGGTCCTTATGGTATCATAACAGCAAATAAGGTGGCAGCACGAGATTTATTAGAAGGTTTGAAATTACCATGCAGTTTAGAAGGGGACAGGATTATTGAAGGTGACTCAACAAATGTCACTGCCTGGAGTAAGAGAAAGGTCAAAATCCCTTGGAGATTAAGGACTATTTTTCATCAAATTTGAAACATTTTGTCAATCTCTATGGCAACGGTCCAACATTGTTATAGAGAGGCAAATGAAGATGCCGATGTTCTTGCTAAAGGAGGAGTCCATACCCCCTCTCTGTTGGTTACCTTTTTTCTATAATATTGTGTCATTGCTTGAACATCACATATAAATTAATAATAGGTCATACGTTACCATTCAAAAAAAAAAAAAGAATCGAAAATAATGAAATGTGCACCGTTGATCAGCTTCAAAATTTCATACCTTGACACTTGGTCTTGCCAACAGATCTAGGTGTGTAGGTACTCAAATCCACTTTTTTCTTTGTTGAAGTACCGATTGGATGATTTTAAAATAGATCCAAAAATTTTGTACAAAAAAAGGGTGTGGTTTCTAAAAGGTTGCAACCTTAAACAATCCAATTAAGGAGCACCTCCAAATTTTATCATAAAATGTAATTTTGGAGTAAAAATTTCTTAGAATTATCTTAAAATCTGTTTTCATCTCTAATTATGAAATTTTAAAGGTTGGTGCAGTTTGTATAAAGCCTAGGCTCTAAACAATCAAATTAGAGCTTACCTTCAAATAGTGTCGAGAAATGTGGTTTCAATACTGAAAATCTTTGCGATAGCCTTAAAATATATTTTCATATTTATTTATAAAGTTTAAAGCTTCAAAAATAGTGTAGATCGATAGATCTATGAAAACTTGAAAATCTTGAAAATTGACGGTCAAAAAATGCGTTATAAAATAAATTATTTCAAAAACTTGGAATCCATTTTTTTTTCATGTCCATGCATCTTGATGTCGAGATGATCAATTTGAAAATATTTGAACATCAAAACAACCTCTTCTAGTGAAAGGTTTGAGGTAGGCTCAAATTTGATTGTTTAGAGCCTCGGTTCTATCTAAACTTTTCCCAATTTTAAACTCCAAATATGTTCAAAAACAAGTAGATCTATAAACATATGAAATCTCAAAAATGGATGTTATGGATAATGTGTTGCAAGATGCACTATTTTTGAGACAATTTTTTTTTATTTTTTTTCATATTCATATATCTCGATGTAGAGATGATCAATTAGAGGGTTTTTCAACATTAAAACTAACCCTTTTTTTGAAGTGCATCTGTAATTCTATATTTTAAAGCTGCAACCCTATATAAACTTATTCCATAAAAAAAAATCCTCCGGAATAAATTATCTCCTTGAGGGACTAATCAATTTGTTTTCTCCCCATTACACCAAAACACATATACATGTACATATGCAGTCTTCGTTTTGGCTTTTATTGGGCTAATCAATGTCGTCCACTGCCCTTGATTGAAACGTGTCATTAATGAGATCACTGGACGAATTGTACACTTCCTTCGGACCCTATCATGGGTCCCATGTGGTTCCGACATTATCGCGTAGGAATTAGGCTTGGGCTTGAATGGTTAGCAGTTGAATACTCACCAAATAACTAAAAAAAAAAAATCATTGAATGAAAAAAAATGAAAACAATGCATATACTTAGGTCGTCGTTCTAAGTATTATTAAACACATATACACCTAGTAATAACCCTTGCCGACATCGTGTTTGGAAATTTTGGTTACAGGGCAGTTGAGGTGGCACATTTGATCAATATAAATGATGTATAATATATTTCTTTTTGGGTAAGTAAAGGGAGATCATGTTATAGGGCAGTTACGGTCGCACATTTGATGTATATTATACTGTTTTTTGGGGGAGTTCACCTGTGGGAGTGGAATTGAACCCAAGACGTGAGGCTGCAGGGACGTGCATAATAGCCAATAAGTCACCCAGACATTTTTAAAATTTGTAGTGTTAATAGCGTATAGAAGACATTGTCTAAATCAGTATATAATAAATATAATGTTAGTTTGGCCATGCAACCAAAATGCATGTTATATGAAAACCCTAATAGTGTTTCATTCTTTTTTCAATGAGAAATCACTTCAAAATTCTTGTTTTTCTTTATCTCCATGACCGTTGACTTCGAGAATGGGGTGGAGCCTTGGTGGTTGTACCAACGAACCCTATGATAAAGTTGACTTCAAGAATAGGTTGGGCTTTGGTGGTAGTATCAACGAGCCTTATGATGAAATCTCTAACTCCATTCTCACCAAAGGATAAAGACCCAAATCCCCACTTACTTTTTTTTTTTTTGATAGTTGACAATGGATTTTATTTAGAATATATTTTAGATTATGTATAATATTATTTAAATATTTATTTATTTTTCCATGATTTTCAATTATTTTTTGTTATTTCTAGTAAAAACAATGTCATTGTTAGCAAATTACTTTGGATAAAAAAAGGTTTTTTATACTTTTCAGTGTATAAAACACATATATTTTCCCTATCCAATGGTCCATTCTGAATGGACGGCTGAGATGGCCTCTATCACTGTATCACACCTCTATACTATTTTGTTTTTAATTATTTCTCTACAAAAAAATTTGACACCAAATGTTTGGCATCCACTCCTCTCTTAAACTCTTATACTGCATCTATAAAAATATAAAAACAATAATCTTAATAAAATAAAATGACCAAAATAGCCATGAAGTTTCATGGGTATGTTTATCATTTTATTTTACTGAAAATATTTTTTAATATTTATTCTAGGTGCGCCCCATTGAGATGATGACACATATTAAATTTCATATTCATATAACTTATAGCAAAGAATTAAAAATAAAAAATTTTGAAGCATCTGATCTAGATCAAACTATCAGTGGCTCACTTGATCAAAATTGGATGGCTGGATGGGGGAAATATATATTTTCCATACATTAGGGGAAGTAGATAAACCTTTCTCTAAAGTAAAAACAACATTTTTTCTAAAAGATAAAATTATGTGTAAAATTATCTATAAGTTTATATCAGATAACATATGTTGCCAATCAATAGAGAATTTGTGGTCAGGATTAACTTTATTGAAAAAGCCAATTGTCATGCCCTTCAGCCTCTCCAAATTTATCAAACATCCTTTTATCAAAAGAATCGAGAGATATCACCTTATTTCTACTTAACCCCTTTTAATCTTTTGCGGAAGGAAAAAGTTTATATAGAGACGAGGCTCTAAGTAATCAAATTAGAACCCACCTCAAAAACTTCACAAAAACTTCACTAGAAGAGGTTGTTTTGATGTCCAAATATCCTCAAATTGATCATCTCGACATCAAGATATACGGACATAAGAAAAAAAATGGATTTCAAATTTTGGAAATAGTGCATCTTATAACACATTTTTTAACCATCAATTTTCAAAATTTTCTAGTTTTCATAGATCTGCTTTATCTACACTATTTTTTAAGCTTTAAATTTTATAATTAAAGATGAAAATATATTTTGAGGCTATCACAAAGATTTCTAATATTGAAACCGTATTTCGTGATACTATTTGAAGGTGCATTCTACTTTGATTGTTTAGAGCCTCGGCTCTATACAAACTACACCCTTGCAATATGGATGACACAAAAAGGACGATATCGAATCTGAATTTCAAGGAAAGACAAGAGCGATAAGAGTGCCCACATGTATAATAGAGTCAAAAAGTAGTGATCCTCAACGATGAAGGTGGTCATTTTCCTGAGGTGCACAAATGAATCAATGTGAACACCAACCCGAGCAAGCCTCCATGCTTAGAGGGGACCGGGGAGGGACCATTCTAGCGACTTTGCCATCTTCATTTATAAGTGCCCCAATTAAAAAGTTTGCACGCTTTGATTGGCTTTGTATAGTGAGAGAGAGAGAGGGGTGGCAATGGACCCGGACTAACCCGGGACCCGAAAGGTAGACCGATCCGGGTTTGGGTTTGGGTAGGTCAAAAAATTGGACCTAGTGACCCGAACACTATTTGGGTATGGGTCCGAGTCCAATCAGGTCCAGTTGGGTCCGAATCTGGTAATATTTTTCAAATCTTAATAAAATTTCCTTCTATACACTATAGACAATAAGTATAAACTTTGTTTTATCCACTACAGATTTTGTCATTGTTATCCGTATAAGCTTTCTTTAAAAGATATTTTTATGGGAAAGTGTGCTATAATATTAATTGTTTATTTTTATTATAAGAAAATTATAATCAACCTTAGCTATCCGATGCAATATCAAAAGGTGTCATGACATTGCATAAAATCCAAAGAAATTATCCTTATAATTTGTGAGAATAAATTATCTAATCTTAGTCAGCCATTTTATACCTGACAACTATGGTGAATGTGACCTTAGTAAATAAATGGTCCTATAGTCTGCAATCCCTTATTAAATCGTACTTGAACTGTGATTTAGGATTTGAAGTCTGGTACTATCACTCAAGTATGTAAAATTTTGTTACTTAAATTTTAATTTAATGAAACTAAGACAAACACTCACTCAAAATGTAACACATTGCATTTTCTCTTTTGAAAATGTAATGGGAATGGAGCGCATAGACGGAGGATGGTTCCATATGCTACAAGTATATGCTCCAAAGTAAACCACATGAGCGGAGACACTCATGTCCGTTAGATTTTTCATTAGATGGTTGTAAGTGTGAGACTCAAAGTACAAAATAAAACTCTTCAAACTTCATGGCACACTTCAAGATATCTATTTTGATATCTAATGACTATGAGTGATTGTGGCCTCTGTGTAACCATGATAAATGTTTTATAGTATACGATCTCTTTACAAATATAGCTTCTTTTTTAATGTTAGCTTGAATTCTCATTAATATTGCTCAAAACTGACGGCCATTACAAAATTTCCAAAACATCTATGCACTTCAAGAATTAATTAGTGCCCTACTAGACACCAAAAGATGTACTCTATATGTCTTTCTGTACATAGAATACAAGTAAGGCACATTTCTAAATTTTGTTGTATGAATAAGGTGCATCTCTAAATTTTATTGAAAGACACAGTTTCGGTGTCAAAAACCTTATATTGGTTTGAAAACTCACGTTCAATCGCCGATTACAAAATTCAAAATTTTGAAAATGATACAAATTGAGCATATCTATAAATACTTGAAAACCTTAAAAATAAGCGGTTCAGATAACTTATTATAAGATCAACTATTTTTAAGATTCAAAATTCTTTTCTTTTTTTTTTATCCACGTATCTCGAGATCAAGATGATCAATCGGTGAAACTCGAAACACACTTTTCTATTAGATTTTGAGAAAACCAACTTTTTCCTCAGTAGTTTAAGTGAGCAACCTTCTTTCTTTGAGCTGTCAAACCTCAACTGGGAAACTTTGACTATCCATCATAGGCTTGTGGTGGTGGGAGATAAAGCAAGACTTAGTCAAATATGTGACTTTACTTAGCAAAATGTTCCACAATTCACAATTTTAAGGCAATTTGAGAGTGGGGACTGGGGACCAAGGAATTAAAAAAAGAAAACAAGAGATAGAGAGTCAACACCCCAGCATCATTTGGTTTGCTGGTGGATGCTGTCCACATTATAAGTATGGAAAACTTATATACCATCACCATCTAAAATGTGGACACAAGATAAATGAGAAAAAAAACATAAAGGGTGCGTTTTACAGAAGGGGATGACCTTAAACAATCAAAGTCGGGTGTACCCCTAGACCTTGTTGAAGATTTTGTTGTGGTATATGGGATGGCTTGAAAATCTGTTTTCACCCCCTAATGAAATTTAAACTTTTAAAAGCGGTGCAAATTGGGCAAAACTATAAATATTTGAAAATATTGAAAATAGACGATCAAGATAGCGTGTTATATAAGATGCACTGTTTTTTAAACTTAAATTTTTTTTTATTTTTTTTATTTTTTATATTGTTTTTTCGATGTTGGAACTAGTGTTGTCGAATTCATTATGCTTCGGCAGAAGGGGCCGAAACCTTCAGATTTTATGCCTAGACCGAAACAAAGGGAAGCCTGGTGTTTTCGCTTTGGTTAGCTTCAGGCCGCTTCGGGTTGATTGGGCTAAAGCTTCAGCCTCTTTGGCCGAACCAAAGAAATATCCATATAAAAATATTTTTTCTCTATTTTTATTGTTCCATTATTTTAGTATATGTTTATATATAAATATGTAAATTATTTATTAAATTAAAAAAATGTATCAAGTATTACCCTAAATTAGCCGAAGTATCAAATTGCTTTGTTTTTCTTACCAAACCGAAAAAAGCTTCAAAGTGAATCTAACAACTACCCTTTTCAAAGGATTTTTTAGGTGAACATCACTTTTATAGTTTAAAGTTTTAAAGTTAGAAAAAAAAAAAAAAAAAAACATATATTCATTATATTTACCGTTATTACAGGATTATCAAGGTATTATATCTATACCCAATTCTCATGATCTTAAAAAAAATTTAAAAAAAAGATAGAAATACCTACCTTAGGTTTTACAATTCGATTTTACAATAACCGAATTTACGTTCCATTCGTTAAACCTCATTCATGTTCCTATCCATGGCCATAGATTGCAGCAATGGTGGGTAACCCTAGTTTCATCATTTTACACATTAGACTGAATGGTTTTGAGGCTAGATGATAGGTTTTCCTCAATCCATTTGAGTTTTGCTCAATCCATTTGAGATCGAGGCCACTAGAGAACTACTTGCCTTCTTTTGTGGTGATTAGAGCTTTCGGACCAGTAGCCGCGTGAACAAAGTCCAGAGCTTTTGTTATGTCTTCAATGAGATGGATTGAATTCATGTTCGTCGTCGCCTGTTAGAGTTAGTACAAACTACAAAGACATTGCCCATCTTCTCGACTTCGCAGGCCCTTAGTTGCAGGAGAGTTCCTTTCCCTTGATATAAGAGAATGGGTTCTTTGTAATGTAATAATGGACTTTAGGGTTTATCCGGAGAAAATAAATATAAAACCTCCAAATTTATAGAATTTCTCTGTGATTCATTGGGAGAAGCCAACAGGAACAATCTTTCCGGATTATCTCAAGAGAAACCTGAGAAGTTTAGGGTTCTGTGTAAATTTAGGTTTCTCGGCAAAATCAGTAGTTTCTCGGCAAAATCAGTATAAAAACGTACTTCTAGGGTTTCTCCTCTCTCTTATAGATCCACTCTTTAGGGAAGCAGGGGAAATGGCGTTAACGATGGGAACAAAAATTCAATTTCGGTTTTTCAGGTTTTCAAAAACCAAAAATTGGTTTTTTTTTTTAAAAAAAAGTTGTTAAGATGTGAAAAAACGGGTATAGGTAATGAAAAATTGAGATAATCCCATAACAACTATAAATATAAAGGATATATATAGTATTTTCCCTAGAAAAAAAAACTACCAATAAGTTATCATCAAAAAATAATGGTAATTTAGGTTATGCTCCCATTGTCAGATCTTGATCAAATGGTTGAAAATGTATCTTTCTAATTAGATTTTTAATATCTTTCTACAATTTTGATGAAAATAATATTTTGGGTGTATGTACTATATATGAGGGTGCTGAAAAATATAAAATACTATTTCTCAAACCCCCAAAAGACCAAACTACCCTGAAATATTGTGGGGGTAATTCAATCATTTTAAATTTTTGAAAAAAAAAATTTATATATTTTTATATGATGTGTGATAGTGTCAATTATACTTTTTTTCAAAAGATTACTGACTTTTATCGATAATAATCAACACAAAATAATTACAATGCTAAAGAGTCTCTAATTATATATATTCAGCTCAATCTAGTTTTTCTAAAATGATTAAAATTCCAAAAATTTCAACGGTTGAGAACCCATCATAAAGTACTATTAATTTTAAGTGACAATATATTAGTATCGTTTCCCTTGAAGTTATACAAACTTTATCCAAAACATGAATAAATAAACAATACGTAAGTGTCGATAGGGTTGAGATCTTTTTTTTTTATATAAGATTATGAACTTTTATTGATTGTGTGCTAAAGAGCATAAATTACAGGCATTAGAGCATCAAAAATAGAAAAAGAGGATAATGAAACTCCAAATTTGGCTAAGCAATCTGCAAAGTCAGTAGCTTCTTGAAAAATGTGAGAGAAAGAAATACGTAGGCATAAGTCCATGATTTTCAACCACAAAGAGTGAAGAATCCAAAGAATCCGTTGTTCTAACAAACACCACTTATCACATTGAGAGAGTCCCCTTCAACAAAGATAGTTCCCTTAATGCGCTTGCTAACAATAATCTCCAAACTATGAAGGAGGGCAGCAATCTCAGCCTGATTAGCAGTGGCGGTTCCGCAACGCCTAGCAGATGAGAAAATAATGGGTCCAACATGGTCCCTAAAGAGGCCACCATGTCCAACTGGTCCAAGGTTTCCTTGATAACTCCCATCAAAATTAAGCTTAAAAGAGTTCAACAGTGGGAGAACCCAAAAGGAGACTAGCTTGTTCTACTCTAGAAACCCCCGACTTTCTTTGGTGATCGAAAATCAGTCCCAGAGAAACTGCATAATTTTGTCTTTAATATTGTGAAGATCTAGACATATACCATCAAAACTTCTTCTATTTCATTCCAACCAAATATGACAAAGAATATAACTTCTCAAGATTTTCCAAATAAGTAGTCCTTTAGGGGGTAAGTTGGGAATTTGAAGATGGTCACTAATAAAGATCAAATTTGCCAGAAGCATAAGAGGGAAATGCAACGAACTAAAGGCCCATTTCCATATGGCATCGGCAAAAGAGCAGTGTAAGAAAAGGTGACAACCAATCTCTTCTGCATTCTTACACAAAAGACAAACATTAATAAATACTTTACTCCAAATACGAAGATTGTCTAACGTAAGGCATTTATTCTGCATTGCCACGCAAAAAAAGGCTTGTATCTTCATGGGTATAGGCCATTTCCATATTTCATAGACGCCTTCAAAGGACCAATGCAGTCTATCGTGGAAAAAAGGGCTATAAGAATATTTAATTGAGAAAAGACCATTGCTTTCACTTTCCCAGATGACCACATCATTTCTATTAGGTGAGGCATATACACCTTCGAGCAAACGCATGAGTCTTTCAAGCTAGACAATCACACGATCAGGCAATCTGTTATAGACGCATTCAATATTCCAGACAAGAGCCCTAGAAGGATTGCTAGAGAATAAATCGTCAAACTTTTGTTGCAGGAGAGATCACTATAGAAAAAAGATAAAGAAAAAGAATAGAAAGAGATGTATCACCGAACCATCTATTGAACCAAAAGAACTATTGAAGCAAAAGAAACTGTCCTTCCCATTGCCCAGTAGCCACCTAATATTGCCATATACCACATTCTTACTACTGTAAATGCCCTTCTAGTGTGTGATGTAAACTTTCCACCCCATTAAATTTGACTTTTATACAATTGTAAATGCTCATTAAAAAAGTCATCACATGAATGTGAGATTTGACTTTCAGAAAAATATGTGCCAAATTTAATGGTGATCTTTTAAAATCCTACATATAAGAATGTCTCACAAGGTCATTTCCTTTTTATTAATTAAAGGTGAATAAATTTTAAGGCTATCATAAAAATTTTCAATATTAAAACCACATTCCTCAACACTATTTGAAGGAGACCGTTTTTGATTGTTTAAAACCTCGGCCTTATAAAACTGCACCCACTTTCAAAAGCACAGCGACAGATTGGAAATCACTTGGTTCTAAAACACTGTCGTCGTGCTTTCAAATGTGGTTGGAGAAATCAAAGTGGTGTGAACCATGAAAACATTGGTTTTGATTAAGTTTTTACTCTCTTTTTTTAAGATTAGTTGTTTACTTGTTTGATGATCTCTTTTTTTTTGGCTTTTCCTTTATTTTTTTGAAACGATCCTGCCAAAATTCGCATTCACTCGTGATCGTGGCACAAATACAGCCATCGAAGTTCTCACTTTAAAACATTATTGTTTTGAGAGAACATCATGAGACAAGAAAGGTTTGATGCATTTTGTTTTAAGAGTGTAAGATAATGAAATCTAAGAAGAGTTCCTCTCCAGAGTGCACCCCTTTAGAATTGGCTTATTTAGCCCATCAATTTCTTGATACATTTCATACGCAATGCTGAACAAAAACAAACCAAAAAATTTCGAAAATCGTAACGTACAAGTATCATTTTGTGAACAATCCTCCTCTTCTTTTTTTTGGGTGAGTCAGTGCGGAGAGGACCCCTACCCTTGGTAGAAATTGAGCCTAGGACGTAGCGTTACAAATCTTCAAGCGTTGACCAATTAAGCTCGGGCTCATTGGATGAGAAAGTGCGGATAGGGCCCCTACGCTTGGTAGGAATTGAGCCCAAGACGTGGTGTTGCAAATCATCAAGTGCTGACCAATTAAGCCTTGGCTCACATGGAATACAGAGCCTAAACTAGGAATTTCTATTAACCTTGGCATCACTTCCGCTGCCATCGCTCATGGGAATAGACGGTTTCCTGCCTGTGTAAAATATATAGCATACACATCATGAGTGCTATAAATTTAAAATGCAGCTTCTTGACTTTTTTTATTGTTTTTGCTTATAGCCAAATCACGAGAAGTTTGCCGGGTAAAATCCGTTCTCATTTATGCTCTAAATCATATAAAATGACAAAATCGGAAGAGATTTGTTCTCGATTGAATTGCTATCCGGAAACCAACTAATCCTAAGACATCAATTCCTTTCTAGATTGTCATGCTTCTCATTTATGCTCTAAATCATATAAAATAACAAAATCGGTAGAGATTGTTCTTGGTTGACTTGCTATCCATAAACGAACTAATCCTAAGAGATCAATTCCTTTCTAGATTGTCAGGAGCACTGGATAAGCATTTGATCAAAGCAATTATTTCTAAAGTAATTTAAAGGAAATAAATCAGAAAAAAACAGATTGCTTACCAGAGGTGGGAGTATTGGCCAGAGACAACAGGAACCCAGAATCAGGGGCCCATATCAGACCGTGAGTTGCTTTACACTTTTGCCTCTCTTTCTTGAAAGAATTTCCTAAAGTTATTATTTGAAATTGGTTCGAGATTGATCTAAGATGAATTTGGTTTCTAGGCTTTGAGTATCTCGACATAAGGTTGGTCAAGGTTTTCTACGATTTTCATGGTTATGAAGGATGAAGTTGCACAGCTTGGTTTCTCGCAAAGCGCAGGTGTTTCACTCTATGGGTCTCTCTTGGGATCTCTGATCTCTCAAGGGTTTATGAACTTCTCTTGAACTCCTATGAACTGCTCACAATTGCTTTTCTAGGCCCCAAAAAGGGTCTACTTATATGTTGTTTTATGTGGTTTCACATGTTTCACTCTCAAAAAAAATTGGGCCATTGGATCGACCACGACAAAATTTGTGTTATTGATTCCTGACATGCGCGACATGATTTGCATCGCTGACGTGTCTCACATCTTTTTGCGGGCCGTGTGCATCCTATCTTCTTTTTTTTTGAGAATGTTTACTTGTATTGAGGTAAATAGAATATACAAAGGTTGCCCTCCCACAAGGAGTGCTGAAGGGCAGTAATACCCTTTACAGGGCAACAGAAATAGAGCCCATAACAGGGTAGCAGAAGTACAAAGCTATAATAGGATAAAAACACAGAATTTGATCCTAGAGCTCCAGATTTGGCTAGAGAGTCAGCGATGGAGTTGGCCTCTCCACGTATGCCTCCAAGCGATTTGCAAGAGGGAGCACCTATGTTGGATTTTGTCAAACACGGATTCTAGCCTCCAAGGGCACTCGGCTGGGGTATAAGCCCAAGAGATAACATTGGCAGAATCTCCTTCAATCACAAGAGAGTTTCCCGGGGCCCTGTTGATGTGTCGAAGGCCATGAAGGAGGGCCATTGCCTCTGCCTCGGTGGAGTCTGAGCTACAGATGGAATGCTCAAAGGAGAGGAGGGTGCGACCGGCATGGTCACGATAGATGCCACCTACACCCGAAGGTCTAGGATTGCCCAGGGAGCAACCATTGAAATTAAGCTTAATGCACCCTTGAGAGGGAGGTAACCAAGAGGCTGATCTAGGAAGTTGGGTAGGCCTTAACTGAAGCATAGCCTTCCAATTTTGGTGGAAGTCCACCACTGAGAAGCACTTGAAAGGTTTAGAGTTGGCTGCCCAAAAGATGACCAAAGATCTCACCTTTTCCATTAGTGTAACAGGATTAGAAAATTCTCCCCTAAAGATTCTCTGGTTCGTTTCCAACCACAGAGTCCAGAGTAAGGCTTCCACATAAGCTTTCCAAAGAATAATACATGATCTAGCCCAGGGTGAAAGGTAAGAAGAGAAGAGCTGTCAAACAGTCTGAGGGGTGACCCAAACCCACCCAAAAAGTTGGAGGATAGAGTTCCAGAGGAAAGACGCTATCTCACAATGTAGAAAGAGATGAGCATTGGTTTCAGCTTCTTTCTTACACATGATGCACCTGTTGGGTAGTTGTAGGCCCCTTCTTTGAAGATGGTCCACAGTTAAGGCCTCTCATGGGTGGTCACCCAAATAAAAGTCGTGATTTTAGGGGGAGCAGAGAATCCCAGGCCTTAGCAGCAACGTGGGCACGAAAGGACGGGGGGAAGGGAGGACAAGAGGAGAGCCTTATAAAAAGAGGCAACAGAAAACACTCCTGAAAGGGAAAAGGTCCAGACTACCTTATTGAAACCTAAAGAAGGGAGGAAAAAGTTGTGGAGCAGGGTCTGCAAATCAAGAAAATCAGGTAACTCGGAGTCATTAAGGGGTCTTCTGAAGGTAGGGGTCCAAACCTTTTCTCGAGGGGAGGGTTCAAAATTCTCAGCAATGATGGATAACTGGTTTCTAGCCAACCGATAAAGGGTGGGGAATGAGTCCCTGAGTGGGGTGTGGCCCAGCCAAATGTCCAACCAAAAGGCAATACAGTTACCCTCTCTAGGATGAAAGCGGATATGGGAGAGGAAGCAATGAAAGCAAGAATGGAAACCCTTCCACATACTTGAGGCATTGCAGGGGACCCTGGAGACATGGAATCGTGCATCCTATCTTAATCTGGATCTGTTTTGGAAATATTTGTATCATGACTTGTATTTGACACAGTTCTAATCTTATATGATTTTTCTTTTTTTTTCTTTTGAAACTGTTATATGATTTCTTAATGTTCTTTATCCTAAATTGATTCTGGATAATCTAATGGTTTTAAGATGCCTACTAGGTATCTCCTAAAGTCCTACAGAAACTATGGAGTATGGTTTAGGGTTTAGGGACTATAGATGAGAAAACACTTAGGTTTACTGCCATAGTATGATCCCTAATGGCTAATATATCATTAAGCAATTTTAGGTTATTTTACCTAGGGCTTTAGGAAATAATTGGCCCAGGCTTAGCGCTTAGGATTCAGGGTTCTATTACTGCTCACATTTTAGGTTTCAGGGTAAGGGACCTTAAAAAGGAATGTCTACACTCTTCTACTTTGTGGTTAAATTTTAATAGCACACAAGCTGATCCTATGCGAACTTTTTGATAGCTTAAGCAGTAAAGAGAAAATGGAAACCCCCCTCAGGTTCAAACAAGTGTTTTTGGCCCCATCTGGACCTTTAAAAAATTTGATGGACCAGTGTCATCGGTTAGGTTTATGCCTGCACTACTTTTGGTGGGTCTGGTTCCAAAACTCATCCTTTCTAGTGAGGAAACATGGCGTTCGATCTAACAAAAAGCGAAAGAATCTTCACTAGCATTCATTCAGAGTCTGTGGCATACAGACCCATCAATGAGATGAGTTAAATTACATTACTTTTCCAAAACATTAGGCTGCTACGGTTACACATAAAAATCCCAAACATCCTTCCTTTCTTTTCAAGGCTAAATATGTATATTTATATTAAACGATTGAACAAATCAAAACAAGAAAAGTAGAGATGGCAAACCTTAATTTACCATCACCATGTCTTCACCCCCAGATTTGGCTGCAACCTCAGCTTCCAGTCTTTTCCATGTCATTTGACGCCTGTCTTCAAGGTCTTTGGCATTTGCTTCCTTCTCTAAAAACTGGTGTTGACACTCTTGGAAGAGATCGTTATCCATCTCAAGGAACATCTTACGAACATTGAGAGTGAGGCCATGGACTGCCTGGTTCCAATGTCCCTGGATGTTCCTCTCCAGGGCTTCGAAGATAATGGGGAAAATCACGCTTCGGTTTTGGGCTATCAAGCTCACAATGTGGTCATTGTTCCAAAGGAAGAGAGCACGTTCTGCAACCTGAGGTGAAAGAATGTTAGAGAGAGACAGAAAATATGCAATTGTTAAATGGAAGAGAATTAGAATTAGATGAGAATGGGGTTGGGATTGTGGTGGTAGCACCACTTGTGCCCCAGCTAAGGTCTAGGCTTCCATTCTCACCTACGCATTCAAAAACTACAAACGATTTCAAAAATGGGTAGGGGCTCGTCATTCCCATTGAATTACCCAAAAAAAAAGAGAATTAGGATTAGATGCTACGAAGTAGACTGGCTCAAAGCAAAAACTGAAGTCGGCTTGGCTGGAAGGTGATCGTAACTCTAAAAGCTCAACCAAGAAATGACTAGAGCCCAAGAAAGTAGGTTTTTTGGGGCTAAGGAACCCTTCAATATTAATGGGAATGGAAGGTGGATTTTGTAAGAATATCTAAAGATAACACAAAATTCAATGACTTATATAGCAGTCATTTTAAATTGCAATGTCCTACATGTTGCCTCCGGTCACATGAATTTTCCTCATCATTGAGCCTATGTCCTCGAATAACCTTAGGAGCTTTATAGAGGGAGCTGTTACCAAGCTCAGTTAATGAATGTTTTGCAATGACACGAGCAATCACCAATAAAAAAGTCTGATGCTGCATGATTGTCCTGACTCATAATTGTCAGCTTTGCGGATAAGCATTAAAATTAAGATACACCATATTCAAAATTCCATGTCAGGTCAAAATATAAGTGTAGAAAACCACAAAAAGGGCAGCCTAAACAAACCAATTCTACTGAATATACAGTTGCAGCAACATTATACTTGGAGGCATTCCCATTTCCAAAACTAAGAGTCTTTAAGTCACAATTGAAAACTATCTACAGTTCCCGTTCCCACAGAGGTTCTTCATGAATTTGTTCTTACTAAGGCTTCTCATATGTTCCAATGTCAGTTTACCTCCTTCCCAATCTAAATACAACGATAGATCTTACAATATTTCTAGGTGCATGAAGTAACAAAACTTAGAGAAACTTCCCCATACACGTCCTGATATTAAAGAAAACTCCATATAGGTTCCACTGTACAAGGCAACAAAATTTCTCATCACCAGATTCCATGCAAAGCCAACATAAAGAACAAAAACTAGCTTTTGTTGTCTAAAAAATACTGCTTCAATCATGGTACTTAGCAAACTGTTACAAATAAATCATCTTATTTGGCTGTTGAACAACAAATCATGGATAATGATACAGCATATTATCAACAAACCAGACCTCCTTAATAGATCTTAACAAATATTCAGCACTTCACCAAAATATGAAAATCTAATTGCATTTTGAAGGGGGGTAACATAAACTTGAAAAGGATCTTCATTTTTTTACATAAAAAAGAGCATTATCATCAAATTACGCCTCCTTAACTTAACAACATATCTTTAGCACTTCACAAAAATACGCATATCTAATTCATTCTAAAAGGGGGTTGTGTAAAATTGACTAGATACATTTTTTTATGATAGGAGTCCTATTACAATTGAATTGACCTCATCTAGCTTTCCATCTCTCATCCATCTCAGTTCTTCATAACCACAGAATCCAGAATTATCGCAGATCAAGAGCAGTAACATGACCATTTGAATTTTCAATAGGAATTCTCAAGAAATCACCCAGCAAATCACCACGCTCAGAATTGACACCCCTCGACCTTAAAGAGATGCATAATCTTTAGCTTTCATCAGATAATTTGGTGGATTTGACCATTCGTGGTCTGAGCTTCATGGGGTCCGATAATCACGAAGAACCAATCATGTCAAGAATTAACATGTTTGGTTTATTGTAACAACTGCGAGAGCTCGTGTTTAGAAAAGATTCAAAGAGGTCTGAACCATCGGTCAACCATTCATGACCAATGTTCAAGAAGGTGGATGTGGCAGCCTAGGCGGGCGCCCAGACACAAAGGCAGCCTGCAATGGGGGAAGGGGCAGATCCTTATTGTATATAGAATTGGAATTTTTTTTGCTTAATAACCAATTGTTAAACTAACTCATAAAAAAAAATTTATGGGAATAAAAATTATGATTTATGAATCACATAAGTAAATTCATGCATAAAATTAGAAAAAAAATATTCATTCGGTTTGGGGCAATGGACTTTTTCCATTGAATTGCTTTCCCAAAGACCCAAACTAAATATCGAAACGAGAAAATAATCCAAATAGTTTTTTTTTTGGTGAATAATAATCCAAATAGTTGTTAACAAATATATTACATAAAATTTCAAAACGAAAAATACAAAAAGCAAAGAATAATATCATAAAACGTTGTGAACAAAAAAAATATACAACCCAATATCCTTGAAATGGAACCAATATTGGCCCAAACCAGAAAGTTTTGGTTCTTAAATCTCCTCTTTTAGAACCACTATAAGCCTCAAAAAGATCGGGTATGAATATCCTTTAATTTCACGAGAATTCGAGGAGGTTTGAAAAAAATTTGATTTCTCTACAAATCTTCAAATATTGTTTTTTTCAAGATTTTTCTCACTCAAAACCTCACTAAAAACGTTTTTTGGGGAGGGGGGGGGAAGAATGGCCCCCAAAACCCTTTTCCCCCTTTTTTAAGGGGGGAAATGACGAAATTACCCAATGGCTGAGGGGCATTTTCTGCCCTCAGTCTCGACTATTCGAGGCGGCGCCTAGGCGCCCGCCTTTTAGACCACCTAGGCAGGCGCCTCGGGTGCCTAGGTGGGTGCCTTGATGCACCCGCATGGAGCATACTGCCTAGGCGGCAAGGTGGCCGAACTTTCTTTCATTGTTTGTGACTATATACTAGAGGAAGGGGGGTGGAAGGAGACAGACCGCAGGGTTGCCACACCCACAGTATAGTTGACGTTGTAGGGCCTGAAGATGCTTGGGAGGTTTCTAGGTCCTGAAATTAGGTATGCAGTAATCTAGGGGAAAGGAAGAAAAAAATTAACGTATTTAAAAAGGACTGTAAAATGAGTAATATCAGGTAATGATCCTGTAGATATCATGCCTTTATTGAGTTTGTATGCAAGCAGCTCCAGGCTTTGGATCCTATCCCTTCTCAAAATAGTTCATGGATTAAACAAACGTTAACATTCTCAAAAAAAAAAAAAAAAAAGAAAAGATAGTTCATGGATTAAACTGTCATGTTTAGTTAGCTTGTTGAATCCCAAGGTATGTCTCCAAAAGGGAGAGTATCCCAAGGCTAGAAGTGCCCTGCCTACATTCTTGTTGTCGGCATGGTTCTAAGGATCATTCCCCCGTAATGTTCAATGCAACATCGATGATTTATTTTTTGAGAAACATCAATGATTTATCAACTTATCTCTATAATTTTTGTCTAGATATCAAGTATCCATATAATATATAGTCAGTCTCAATCACCATTTACGCATAATATGATATAAGTCATTTGAGTTGTCATACAATCATTTTCAGATTTTTATTATTTATCTTTTTTTTTCAATATCGATTTTCTAATTTATAAAAAAACTTTGGGAAATTATCACAAATATACCTTAATTTTTGGTTTATTAGAAAAAACACTCCATACTCACTTCCATACCCTTTTTTTTTTTTCATTTTTTGTATTTTTTTTTACCAAAATAGCCTTCATGGTAGTCGTATCACCAGAAGGCGTCACAGTACTTAAAATACCGTGATGACCATGAGAGGTATCCTGGTATTTTAAGTATCATGATGCTCTTTTTTTGTCTAGACCTTTTTTTTTAGGATTTTCATGGCTACACTGTGCAGTTTAGGGCACTTCTGAATGCCACCTTGAGCCATGATTTGGATGCATTTTGATGATTAGCTTGGTTGCAAAGAAATAAAAACAAATTTTTTTAAGTTTTGGCATGATCTTCCATTTGCAGAAATGAACTTAAAGGTCTTACCCCAAACCATGAACTTAGAGGTCTTACCCTCTTCTTTTTTTCATGAATCCCAAACCATGAACTTGGAGGTTTTACCCTCTTCTTTTTTTCATTCAAGAAATGAAGCTCAATATTCTCTCTCTCTCTCTCTCTCTCTCTCTCTCTCACCACAGCTCATCTCTCTCCCTCTCTCCACTCTCTTTCCTTCACGACCTCAACCCCCCTGCCCTCTTTCTGAAATTGAGGCAGAAAGAGGAAGAAGGTCATGGCCCTGAAGCTTTGAAGAACCCTAGATAACCCAGATGTGATGAAGATTGAACACTCTGAACCCGAGCTTGAAGATGATACTGCCCGAGAAACATATGCTTCAACAGACGATGGGTTCCCTGTAGAATACGAGTTTTAATAGCATGGCACCCCATAGGGCTTTATCTCTCTAATCCTACCAGCCCACAAGACTTTCTCTCTCTAATTTTGTCATGTTGGGTGTCTTAGATGGGCTCTGTGAACACAAGGGAGGATGGCTTGTGGCTAGAGAACGGCTGCTGCTTTTGCGATGGGTGGTGTTGCAGCTGACATATCTAAGAGCTTTGCAGCTCCCATCGAGCGAGTGAAGCTTTTGCTTCAAAATCATGGAGAATTGCTGAAAGGGGGCATTTCAAGAGCCCATATACTAGGATCTTAGATTGCTTCCCCAGAATGTTGAAAGTGGAGGGCTTTCTCCCTCTACTCTGGACTATCTACTCACTCCTAATCCAAGACCTAAATAACCCTGATTCTTAGAACAAAAGTTCTCTCGATAAGAAGTTCGAGAGAGTTTTTTCCAATATGAGAAGTCAAACATCAAAGCTTAGCATCAAAACTTGTTACGACACAATTTCAATGATTATCACAAGAATTGTTCTGCTAAAATTCTGGCAAAATTGGAGTAAATTTCCTTAAGAAAGGAAACTTCGAACAAAAAGGATTTTGTTTCAATGGGATTGCTATGCAATTGGTTTCTGTTCCAGTAACTTCCGCCAAAGATTATTGGGTTTTAATGGAAATCGTACATTGTGCTTTTCATCTTTCGTCTTTCTCTCTTCTCACTTCGCTTCGTTTCATAAATTTCCAAACAAAAAATGAATCGAGTCCACCAAACTTCACCGGGCCCACATGTTCAACGACTATCACGGTAGTTAAAATACTATGATACACCCTGTGGCCATCACGGTATTTTAAGTACCGTGATATCTCTCATAGTCATCATGGTATTTTAAGTACCGTGATACCTTTCATGGTCATTATGGTATTTTAAGTACCATGATGCCTTCACGGTCATATAACTACCGTGAAGGCTATTTTGGTCAAAAAAACACAAAAAGTGGAAAAAAAAGGTATGGACGAGATTTAGGAAAGTATGGGGTTTTTTTCTAATAAGCCAAAAATTAAGGTATATTTCTAATAATTTCCCAAAAGCTTTAGCTATGCGCATAATATATACCAAAAGAATTCAAGAGAAATATACTTGTTACCTTGTTAATGTTAATTCACATGCAAATGTGCTTCAATTTATAAGTATAAATTGACTACAAAAATATAAAGAACAAATCATGAATGATACCCAGCAAATTAACAATGTCATAAAGTCCTTTTTGAGAGAACAATGTCATAAAGTTAACAGCAGTTTGCTACAAGACAAGTAACACAATCAGCAACCAAAGCTCGAAAAACAAGCAACCTCAATAATAATAAATAAATAAACCCATAAGATTACAACTAATAATGTTAACAATCAATATGCACAATAAGCATTCAAACCATAAAAACAATCTTGGTTCACCGTCCTATTACAACTAATAATGTCTAACAATCAATATGCAAAATGAGCATTCAAACCATAAATAACAAATTGGTTAATTGTACTGAACTGGGATACGAAAAAGAAGAAATTCACACTTTCAAATTCCAGTCCTTTTATTTTTGTGTTTGGTCTGTTAAAATAACAGATCCTCTACAGGGTAGAAACTCTCCAAAAGCATTATCCTCACTAAAGGTGGGATAGATCAACCAAAATTCCCACTACATGTGGCCATTCTTCACGCATGGATGCGAACCCCAGAGCACCAGGGTCATGATTGAGGCAGCCCATAGTTGCCAAGATCTCCCAACATAGGTGGCAATTCTATTTCAGAATATCTCCAGCGCTTCGAGAAAGGGATCTTTAAGGGATCTCAATTTTGAAATTTTGGGATCTAGATCCCCACAATTAAGATCTCGATTCCCACCTTTAAAGATCTTGACCCCAACCTTAAAAACCACGACAACAACCAAACTGATTATTTTCTTAGTTTATAGCCAACTAGCAACTCAACTATACTTTTACTCTGGTTGCATTGCTTAGAGATCGCTAGTTGAAAGAGTTTATATGGTCCTAGGCTATATATACTTTTTAAAGTTGGGAGCAAGATCCCCAAAACGTTGGGATCTCAATCCCTAACATTTGGCAATCTAGATCCCTAACATATGCACCATACAGGTGGCGCTCCCCACCATAGGGATCTTCTAGCGTTTCATGATTCCACACTCCCGATCCCGATCCGGGTCCCACTCCTAATCCCAACAATTATGAGGCAGCCCTAGTAGTAGGATTTGTAGGAGTCTGCCTACCAGGCCCATAAGCTAAAGCCTTTTATTGCAGCTTACATGGATTAACCGGCTATACTTCAAATAATCAAATCAAGGATTGCTGGTAAAAGTATTCGGGTAGTGTTAGCTCTTTTACAATTTTTTACCAGAAAAACTCAATGTACATTTATCATCATCATCCAAGCCTTATCCCAATTGCCCCCCTGCAGGAGAAATTAGGACACGTCCTGAAAGTCTATCGATCAAGAAGAGTATAAGAGAGTGTGGGACCTCCACCGGTAACCAAAAAACTAGGAGACCTTAGAGGGTTGGCTAAACCAACCCAGGGCATCCAAACTCCATTGTGAGGTAATTGTCTTGTACCGCGTACTATTTTACTTCACATTAACGAAATATTGGTAATGCTTGCATGAGTGTGTCATTTAAAATTCTTGCCTTGTCCATTGAAATTTCTTTTGAGTCAAGAAAATCCGCAATCCGCATGCACCACATCCGAACACCATCAAGAGTGATCATTGTCCAATTAAGTTTTCATTCTTTCAAAAAATTTGGAATATATAGGAGGCATTTTGGAAACCTTACTGATATATTTAATGAATGCTGATCCCTGTGGTCTAGATTCATTTAATTTTGGACGGTGGAGTTCATAATATCTTGAATACATTAGGGGCATTTTGGAAGTTTTACTAATATATTTGAACTACCAGTAATTTGCTATGCTTCTTATTAAAGGTTGAAGATGGCCAAAGCAAAGTGAATATGATAACATTGATTTAAATATTAAAAGAACGATTATTTTGGATATCAATTATTTTATCTAAACATTAATGGTAAATATTGAATTCAATGATGACATACAAATTTGTTCAATTATTTTCACTAATTCTATTGAAAGCAAGAGGACAAATCACAATTTAATTAACAACTATTTTTTTCATAATGAGAACTTGAGCTGTTTCTTAGTCAATGTAGTCATTACACGAAAAATCTTAGCTAGCCAATGTTTCAAAAAATACTATGTCCAGTTAATTTTGTATTTTTTTGCATTTATATGTATTCTAACTAAGTTCTTCCATGCAAATGAATATGCATGAATGTTGAAACACGTTCAAAACTTCAAATTATTGAAAATTTAGCAAAAAAAGTCAAAAACATAAATAAGTCCATGGGGTATTAACCTCCAACTATCCAATCCAAACTGAGTATGGCATACTCATGAAAACGATCGCAACTAGAGAAGATGAAATACAAAAGAGAAGCATAAAACCTATAGGTCAAATGTTTATGGATGTTTCTTGATATCTCAAATGAAATCTCAGATTTTTTTTTCGATTCATAGAGATTCAAAATCAAAAGATTTGGGGGCTTAGATTCCAATGTTTTTCACTTTGGGGGTTTAGATTGTCCCCAATAGCCTATTATGAAAAATCGTGGGTCAAAAATGACCCAAAGTGCCCTTAGGGGGCACTTTATTCACAGAAAAAGGGCCCAGTACCTGGGCACCCACACAAGACTGGGCACTGGGCGGGCACCCAGGTATCAGCGCCTAGGGATGGCCACCCACCCCTAGGCGTGCGCCCTGAGGTCCTCGGGGCACCTAGTTTCTTTAAACAATGTAGCTAGCTTTTGAACATTTGATAGAATTTATTTTTCTTTCCTAACATGAAAAAACACACTGAGATCTCCAAGACATTTCAGAAGAATCGTATTCTTCTCTTAGAAGAATGCACGTAAAACAACCAAGATTATTGCCGAAAGAGAGTTAGATTTCCAGAATGATGTAAATGAATTTCCTTCATAAGTATAGGAAACTATCTCAAAAACATATATCAGAAGATAGTTGAAATCTTCATTCGAAAGAAGTTGATTCAATTCAACTATTGCATGTTCAGCTCAGCTTCCATTGTTTTACCTTGACTGGAGTCTAATAACTTGACTCCTAAATAGAAACCCTAAGAAAGAAAGAAATGAAGTCTAGTTATCAAGGATATTCATCAGCAGTTGGCGAGTTGAATACTAGAATGCCACTATCTCAGAAGTAAGCCTGAGAACAAAAAGATTTCAGAAATTCCAATGATAACCAGCAGGATCCACTGGTGACGAATCAGTCAACATATCCAGGAATGACTCGAAACATTGAGGTCACTGCAACTCGATATATATATATATATATATATATATATATATCAGATCAATCCATAGTAGGTAATTCTTTATTTTTTCATATAATGCACTCTCATTGCTCACTCCTATGAGAACAGGTTCATTTTTTATTTTATTTTTTTTGAGAAAGTTAACTTGTATTGAGATACAGGGAGTACAAAAATGGCACCCCAAGAAGAGCGCACTATACAACGATACAGTGCAGCCCACTAAGCAAAAAAATATGGGCTAGTAACAATGAAGGTCATATGTATACACAACAATTACAAGAGATGTGTTGCGTCATGGATGCTACTGAAATGGGTGCGCTAGGAAGATCAGTCATCAGTTTAATGAGGCTCCTGTTCTGGCTAGATGATCAGCTTCGGAGTTAGCTTCCCTCAAGATGTGTCTCCAAGAGACATTCAAGTTACCACAGACGTGGTGGATTTGGTCAAAAATGTGAAGAAGTCTCTATGGACATATTGAAGAGTTGGTCACCTAGGAGATAACATTCCTGGAATCACCTTCAGTAACCAAATTTGGCCCCCAATCGTGGTTAAAGTGCTTGACTCTCTCTAGTAGTGCTAGTGATTCAGCTGTGGTGGAATCAGTTTGGCCAATTGGGATGCGGAAGGAGTAAAGAGTCTCACCTAAATAGTTTCTGAAGAGTCCTCCTATGCCTGCGGGGCCTGGGTTGCCCAGGGAGCTGCCGTCAAAGTTCAATTTGGAGTGCCCAACCTCAGGCGGCCTCCAGAGAGATGCCCTTGGGATTCTAGGTGGCCGCAGAAGATAACCCATGAGAGTATGCAGTAGCTCTCTGTTGGAGTGGATCTAGCGACTGAGGCTTTCCAAAGGAGGATCCCTGATTTGAACCAGCGGTGGGGGTGGAGAGAGGTAAAAATATGGGGTACTGAGGGAGGGGTCACCCACTTCCATTGAAAGAGCCTAATAATGACTTCCCACAGTTCATGTGGGATTGCGCATTGTAGGAAGAGGTGATCATTGCAAAGTGAGAACAGGTTCATATTTGCATCATCTTGAGTGTTTTTCACATTTTTCTAGTCTATTCATTTGCCCTTGGTTATTCAGTAACATACGTTGATTCTTGTCATGTACTTGCAAGTGCTCTATGCTTGCCATAAACTCATAATTATGTGCCAACAGTTCATGTGTAATTGCACAGTGTAGGAAGAGGTGATCATTGCAAAGTAAGAACAGGTTCATATTTTGCATCATGGTGAGTGTTTTTCACATTTTTCTAGTCCATCCATTTGCCCCTGGTTATTCAGTAACATATGTTGATTCTTGTCGTGTACTTGCAAGTGCTCCATGCTTTTCCATAAACTCATAATTATGTGCCAACCGGAACAACTCCTATATCTGCCACAATGATTTGGACTATGCCTCAATCCTCAGATCTGATGCAAGAGGCAAACATTATGTGTTGCATTTAGCCAGAAAACTAGACGGGGATGAACATGACATATTCTACAGATTGAGTTTCTAACAAATCACGGAAAGTCATAAGCACATTTTTACATTCTTTCTATATTCGATGGAGTCCAACTCCTTACAAGTTGAGCAGAACAACCCACACTCTGTGCATTTGATTTCTTTCTTTTTTTCCTTTTTTCTTTTTTGTTTTTGGACATATCCTAAGCACTTAATTTCTTGGCAACAAAGACAATCAACGTGTTCATCAAATGGATTGCATGGATGTCGTGAGGTCATAATGAACCAAAGTCTTTCATTTCCTAAAAGCCCTAAGGGCAGAACTGTCATTAGTAAATCAGGTACTCTTTCCCAAATCATATGGCCAGGGAACATTCTTTGACCTTTTGAGTTTTGACAGCCATTATCATGTAGAGCCCAAATCCACAGCATGTTCACCACAAAATTTTACAGCAGCGGTGCACCTGTACATGCTCCTGCACAAAAATTGAATATATGCCCTCTTTGGGATTTGGCATTGGCTTACGAGGGGGGAGAAAAGGCGATCATACTTTTGTTCAAAACAAAACCAAATTACCATTGAATGGGGTTAAACAGACAAGACATCAATGGAATATCACAAACCTCATGAAACAGATCGTAGTCACTAGTCAATTACTGGATCATGTTTCACCACAGCCTAAAGGCAGCAAACATAGATCCCAATTCTGAGCAGGCCAGGAACCATTGTTGCTTGGGGATAATCTCCAAATACTTTGACATTTCCCATGTACCATGCTCATTACTTTATATGTTTACTATGTAACCAAATGATAGCAGCAATCAATCCCACTGACAAAGCACATTGTTTCCTTACCAAGACATAGGACCATCTCAAAACAGCCGACACTGTATCGGCCATTTCCATCAATTAAAAAGACCCCAAATGGAAAAGAGCCAGGTGCCGGCAATAGATCCTAAAAAGGAGCACATGAACTCAAGGACACTGCCTATTGCAAGACAGTCCATCCAAGATAACACATCAATATTTACATTTAATAATGAACAAGGCAGTATAATCAGATATTCATTGTTGCAAACATGTGACATACAGTGGACAACTTAGCATCAACGATATTTGGCCAACGTTCCTTGATCATGCAAAATTCATCATAGCAATCTGTCATGCCATCTATATATGTAAGGGAGAAGGATAGAGCACGAACTTTGAATTACAAGCCCCATCTCCTTTTGCCTCCCATTTTCCTAGAATCTCTCTCTGGATGCATCTAAATAGGTCTACTGACAGTTAGCCATAAAAAAGTCATATCTATCTCCAATTAAATTCTGTCTCATTTATTATCTAAAATTTGTCTTCAATAGAAAAACTATATTTAAAGAATTGGAATGATATAAATAAATAGAAAAAAAAAAAAAACCTAAAAACATTTTAAAAAGTTTTATCTATGAGTAGTTAAAAAAGGAGCTCTTACCAGAATAGGAACTCTAACCAAAATAACTTACCAGAATAGGAACTCGAATCAAACTAACTAGTAACTACATACATTTGTCAACAAAATAAGTATCTATTTTAGAAAAAACAACATATAAAATAGGAATTCAAGAAATACTGCGAAAGATAAAAAATTAAACAAACATAAATATGAGAAATTAGTTATTACATAAATAATATCAAATGAAAGTAAAAACAAACTGCAAAAAAATAATCCATTGAAGTTTAATTTATTCTACTAAAATATAATAATAGTTAGCTAAACAATGTGAAGCCCAACTTCACTTAAAATTTGTCTCATTTATTATGAAAAGTCATTTTTTAATAAAATAAAATAGAGCGAAGAAGTTGGAACGAAAGCAAAAAAAATTGGAAATTGCAACTCAACACTATTTAGAAAAAACTATCTACCAAAAGTTAAGAAAAGCATTTCCTACCTAAATAGGAAATCCCATCAAAATAACTTGAGAGCTTTTCCTCTACAAGATATAGGTATCCATGTTCAAAAAAATATAAATGATTGGAATCTATTATTATTTACATTAGAATATACAAATAAAAAATTTCAAAAAAAATTATTGGTATTTACATTAGAATGAATATTTTAAATTGTTGTTACTCAGCAATTATCCTCTAGGTAAACCAAATGTTGGGCAGTCAAGAAACACATTTCCATAGAATGAGCGTGGTCGAGATGAGGATGTTGAGATGGATGAAAGGCAAGACAAGAACTGATAGAATTTGAAATTAATACATCCGAGAGAACTAAGGGATAGCTCCAAGAGGCAATAAGATGAAGGGAAAGTAGACTTAAGTGGTCTGACCATGTGCAGCATCAACCTATAACAGCACCGGTTAATAGGGTAACTTGGTACAAGTAGAAGGCTCTAAAAGAGCAAGGGATATGCCCAAAAAGACATAAATAGAAGTAGTGAGAAGAGATATGGTGACTTATGATCTAACTGAGGATATGACCTTGATAAAGCGAAATGGCGGAACATGATTTGTTAGCCGATGCCAAATTGTTTTGATAAGGCTCGGATGATGATGATGATGATTTTCCTCAAAAATTAGCTAGTTGTGTCTAACCAGTAATCGTCACATCCAACGCAAGCAACCCTATTCACAAAGTAGTTCAATTCAGGTAACATATCATATTTGCCAAAGCATTCCTGACCAAACAAAGCTACTCATGAACTAGAGTCAAGTATGTTAATCGGATTATGATTGCATTAGATCACTAGGTGTGCCATAAATGGTTGGACTAACATATTCAAGATTCATCGTCATCATTTTAGCCTTTTCCAATTAATTGTACTGATATATTTAAAATTATATTCTTTAAAAGTATTTTAAATACCAAATAACTTCTACGAACTTCAAACTACCAATCCAATATCCTTCTACGCACTTAAAGACTCAACAATCCCATGAAAGGGATGGAATTCTCAAAGAGTACTTATTGAGAAGATACAACAAATAACAAGCAAACATCTTTCTTTATTAAAATGTATAAGAGACAAGTGCACCTATAAATAACATGGAATCACATGAATAAAAGAGTACTTATCAACTAAAGAAAACCAGAAGATCAGCATAAAGAAAGGAGTACCATAAACAACAGAGCAAACATTTTGCTCTACAAAGAAACTCCAACACAACCTTATAATATAACTCAATAAAATGTCATCACTCTCTAGCTGAAACTGCCTAAGAAAATCAACATTTCCTCATCCAATGAATCAGTACACAACATTGAACCAAACAATTATCATGAAATTCGAACAATTAACACCAAAGGAAACCACCCACAGAGAGCAGTTACAGATTCAGCATAATATGAAAGGAAAAAAAAGGCACAATTACGCAGACATTACTAAAAGAAGCAATAAACATTGACACATGAAGCTCAGAGAATTTCCCTCATACCTGAAAATGAGAGCTATTAAGGCAGCGCCCTATTTGCCTGAAAAGTGGAACCATGCATCGCTGAAATTCTGCAGATTGGGTTGCCTCCAAAACTTCCTCCAACTCACCCAAGAAAAGAACCTCCTTCTGACAATTTGTCACCGGCCAGAACTTCAGCAATCCCCTGATTACAGTATCAGCTAACTTGTAATCTTTCTCAACAAATTGGGTAATGCAATAGGACAATTGCTGATGATAAAGAGCCACTGACTTAGGCTTGTGGAGAGGGATAAGGGCCCGAACAAGGAACAGCTTATGCTCCTCTTTCATGGGCAACGCAAACCCATTTATTATGCTTCCAAGAATCTCCAAAAGCTCACCTATTCCACAGTGCCTCTCAGTCTCGAAAATAAATCGGAAAAATATATTATTGATTGCTTTTCGAATGAAGGGGCGGTGCACCATGAACTTTCCATAAATGCGATGCAATATGGTCTTCAAATGCTCCCTCTCTCGAGGATCCTCAGAGTCAAAAATATCGAGTAGTCTCAAAACAAATGAGTGATCGATATACCTCTTTGCAATCTTTGTATCAGTATCTGATGAGACAACATACCGAAGGAGTAGATCATAGACCAATTGCAAGTGTGGCCAAGCAGGATCAATATATGGGTCCTCTTCATCTGGGTCAGTGTTTTCATTTCCTGTGTTTTCATGAGAAGCAGGGGGCAAGCATCGAAAGATATTGATTGAGACCATTCTTATCAGTTCTTCTTGAACGTTCTCAGTGATTCTTCCTGATCCAGATTGTATGAAATCAATCAGCTCGAGCAAAGTTTGCCTCTTTGCTTCTTTCTCTCTCACTGACTTCAGAGTATCAGAGAAATCAAACAATATGCAACAAATCTGAAGCTTCCGAATGAACAAGACCTGGCGTTCACTAACTGGTACATCTCGAAAGAGGGGCAATGGCTCGATGACCCCAACTGTGCCATTATGAACCAGACCCCTATCAATTCCACCACCTGCTTGCCCCCCAATTTGTGGATTACCACCTAACCTTGGAACATTATTAGCAGATGAAGAGACATTGCTAGGGTTCGAAACTGACCCAGAGTTACGAAAATTCGATGAATTTCCTGAAGGCCTGCCTACTCTCTCAGAGGAGGCAAAAGAGAACACTGCTGGTTCAATTGGGTCTGATTTCGGAGGCAGCTTGCGATGTGTTCGCCTTCCTATGATCTTGTTCAACATCCCTAATTCAGGATGTTAACCTTTCTCTTCTCCAACTTTCAGGCTCTTTGATCACAGATTACACAGACAAAACCCTAGAATCCAGAAACCCCGTGAAATGTGAAACCCTATATAGTCCATTCATCTTTTAGAACCCAATGAAAGCGCTGAGAGCCTCTAACCTCAAAGCCCTAACTCACAGAAGGAAAAGGAAATATGAACAATTAAATTCGAGCAAAATTTAACGATCTCAATAGCTTCTACTTTCTAAATAACCTAACCTCCATGGATCCAACACACAAAACAAAGCATTTCAAACAAAATTGAGAGAGAGAGAGAGAGGTACGAATGCCGGAGAGAACCATCACGAAGCTCAGCCTCAGAAAAGACAAAGCCCGGAACCATCCGTGAGAACTGGCCAACAAAAAAAAAAACATCTAGTTTTCAAAACATTGAAATGGTTCTAGAGAGATAAAATGGCGTACAAGTGAAGAAGATCAGAAACTTATGGATTCAAATCGAAACTCACCGGGCCAGAAAGCGAAACCGCGCTGTACTTCGGGGTAATCCACATGCCCGTTTCTCTAAGATGGGAAAAGAGAGAGAGAGAGATACAGAGACAGAGAGAAGGGTTTCAGAGGAGAATTGAGCAGAACAAGGACGACAGAGGAACGAAACCAGATGAGAGAAGAGTGAGACCAGGGGACCCAACAAAAACTTCGTCCATGAAGAGAGAGAGACTAGGCTCGAACCGTGAATATAAAGAGAGAGAAAGAGTTATTAGTCGAATATGGAGAATGGAAAGAGACAGTGAGTGAGAGAGAGATAATTATTACTTGAATTTTGAGCGTAAAGAGAGGGACAGGGGATGATTATTCCTCGAATTTTAGAAAAATACATTACAGTTTTGTGGATATTGAGAGTAGAACGAACGGATTATATTCCAACTTTGAGCAATATTATGAGCTATCGAACGCGAGTCGTATAAAAAAATAAAGCGATGCCCTGTTTTGGCATTACTATTTGGGTGCAGTTGGCATAAAGTGCACCTTCAAATTTTATCATGATATATAATTATGATGTAAAATGTTATTAGGATTATCTCAAAAACCATTTTTATATCTAATTATAAAATTTTCAATTTAAAAAATGGTTAAAATTAAGTAGACCTATAAAAAAATGAAAATCTTGAAAATTGACGGTGTGGATAATTTGTTGTAAAATGCACCAATACTTATAATCTTTTTATCTTTCATGGTCATACATCTCGACAAGTAAAATGCAATATTTATGAGACTTAAAGTCTTTTTATCTTTCACGGTCATACATCTCGATGTCGAGATGATCAATCAAAGTGTTTTTCAACATTCAAACTACCTTTTCCAATAGATTTTTTAGGTGCATCCGTAGTTCTATATATGAGGTTGCAACCTTATATAAACTTTTTCCTTACCCTTTTCAATTCATGTATTTAGAATTTTAAACTTCTGGTTTCTTAAAAGGAAAATTGTCTCATGCGGGCTAGACCGCATTTCTACAATATGCAGTCCAAAGGTATAGAGCATTCATCTTATAGATGAATGCAAGTAGATAGTCCATCTAAAAACAAGTGTGACCAACGGTCCAAATGTTTTTTTAATATAATAATTATTTATATTTTTCCAAAAAAAAATCATATTTATGATTTCTACGTTAAAGATTATATATTTTCTAAATATTAAGATAAAATTATATTTAAAAAATATATTTATTGCCAAACTCACATTTCCACTAATATATGAGCTGGTCGCATAGAAACCGTATTCTTCTTAAAATAGGATGTACGTGCATAATAACTTGAGCCTTTTTTCTTTTTTTTTGTGGGGCCACTTATGGGGGTTAGACGATAAATTTGAGATAATTTTACATTACATGATTTTGGGATTTACTCTAGAATTACTTGATGTGTATTTTCCATCAAATTATTTGGATTTTGAGCTCCTAAACATTTAGATCTAAATTAGATGATCTCTATTCAACCTTAATCTATTATTCTTTCGACCTCAAATAAAGTGCATTTAAATTTTAGAGTAATTTATACATTATCGTCATCACATCATCAAAGTTTTTCTCCAATTATTTAGGGTTGGCTACGCGAACCTTGGTCTGCTATTCTGCACTATCATAAGATGTAATTTTGGTGTAAAACGTTTTTAGGATTATTTGAAAATCAATTTTCATATCCAATTATAAGATTTTAAACTTCACAAATAGTTAAAATCAAGTAAATCTATAAACATATAAAAATCCTGAAAATGGACGGTCTAGATAATGTGTTGCAATATGCACTATTTATGGGACTCAAAATATTTTATTTTTTTATATTTATACATCTCGATATCGAGATAATCAATTAGAGGGAGGAAAAACATTAAAACAGTATTTTTCAATTGATTTTTTTAGGTGCATCTATAATTCTACACTCTAAACAATCAAAGTAAGATGTACCACTGAATCATGCTTAAAGATGCCCTAAAAAACCATTTTCAGTCAAACTATAAAGTTTAAAGCTAAAAAATTATACAAATTGAGCATATCTATAAACACTTAAAAAACTTGAAAATGGAAGATCTAGATAATGCATTATATGGTGCACTACTTACATAACTTGAAATTGTTATTTTCCTATATTCATACATCTTGAGGTTGAGATAATTACTCAGCATCAAATAAACGTTTTTAGCATATTTTTTAGGTATGGCTTACTATTTACGCTTTTATATATACTTTTTTGCTAGTAGGATGTATTATTATTATTTTTGTTGTTGAATATGCACATGAAAGGACTGTAACTCCCACTGCACTTAAAAATCATAAAAGGCACTAAAAAATCCACACCGAGGCATCAATGGCATCTCCACCCAAATACATTGTATTTAAATGACATTTTATTGTGTATAATAAAAAGCAGTATTTCAGCACCAACCATGTCGGTATTCACCTAACACTCCTTGTTGCCAATATATTGTTAAGCCAAACGATATTATGCACCGGCAGGAGGAGAATTTCCATTTACTTCCTTGAGTAAAAGCCACCTATAATTAATTTTCTGACCCCAAATTTTGGAGATGTAACCTCTTCATCTAAATTAAAATTTTTTGATTGTACCCTCTATGCACTTGAAAAAACAATGCCTCGAGATTGAATAGAGACCATCCAAATTTCAAATTGTGAGATCTAAGAGCTAGAAAATTTTAATTTTAATTTTTTTAAGGAAAAAGTTTATACAAGGTTGCAACCTTAAGATGTGGATGCACCTGAAAAATCCATCAAAAAAAGTTGTTTTGATGTTGGAAAACCCTTTAATCAATCATCTCGACATCGAAATATGACTAAAAAAAAGAAAGATTGAGTCTTGCATCTTACAACACATTATCTTGTCCGTCTATTTTTAATATTTTCATATATTTGTAGATCTATTTGATTTTAACCATTTTTAGAGTTCAAAGTTTTATAATTAGATATGAAAAATAGATTTCCAGATAATCCTATGAATTTTTAACACCAAAATTACATGCTATCATAAAATTTGGAGGTGCGCCTTAAGTGGAATGTTTAAGGTTTCAACCTCATAGAAACCACACCTTTTTTAAAAAAGATTAATAATCTAGTAATTCTTAAGTGGTTCCAAATAAATTAGAAAACCATGTTTGTAGCAACTGTATCACCCAAAAAATTGCACATACTCTCTTCATCCCTATAGTCAATTTAAAAATGGAATAAAATTCAATTTGCATCACATACATGGTAAAAATGAGTCCCCTCCAACATTGAATATAGACTGTACATTTTATAAATTTAAAGATCTAGGCTTTTATGAACTCAAAACCTTTTTTTTTTGTTTGCAACATCTAATAATAATAAAGCTATCCAAAAATTTTGAAAAGAGAAAAATCCTTTTAAGATTGAGATCTAAGCATCTTAACAAGGGAAAGTTTTCTATACTTCCCATACAGCATAGAAGATCTATGCTTCCCCTACCTTCCAGCCGTCCAATTTTGATCAAGAGAGTCATTCACCGTTTGATCTTAGATCTGATGTCTCAAAGTATTTTATTTTTAGTTTTTTTTTATACAAGTTGTATGAATGTGAAATTTGGTACGTGTCATCTTCTCATTGGGGTACACCTATAAAAAATATCAAAAATAATTTTTCAATAAAATATAATGACCGAAATACCCCTTACATATTTAGGGGTATTTTGGTCATTTTATTTTATTTAAAATATTTTTTTTTATATTTTTCTCTAGTGCGAGTTTAATATAGGATTAAACATACAAAATTTGGTGTCAAAATAATTTATAGAAAAAAATAAAAATAAAATAGTATAGAGATGTGACATTGTGATTGGGGCATTCTTAGCCTTCGATTTAGAATAGATGGTTGGGTAAGGGAAAATATATAAGTTTTATGTTGTAGGGAAAGCTTGGATGGCTTATATTGTTTGAGCTAAAATAACACTTTTTAGAGTTTCTTTTTCTTTCTTTTTTTTTTTTTTTTTGGTGATTGTTCAATGGAATGAAAATAGTTTAAAATTTGGGATCAAACAAATAGCACTAATATATTACTATACAACTGTTGCATGAAATCATTTCTCATACTTATGTTTATTGTTAAACTACGAAGTTGATATTAGTTCAGGTTTGGTACAAAAAAGATGGAGAAAAAAAAATGGAAGAGGTTAAAATAAGCTAAGGTTTTATAGAAAACTAAAAAGAAAATCCATATCCCTTATTTTTAGGTTTAATTTATTGATAAACCCAAGGTTTGAAAACATATCTTCTAATCCCTGGTCACTTTAAACCTATTTTTTAACTTAAACAAATGTGATAAATATATGATTTTTCTAAGCTCAATCCTTTATCTCTATTCACTTGTATACCCCAAACTTATATCTTTATCTCTCTTCTATCATTCTCTCTCCTCCCGTGTTTATCTAAACACCTCTCTCTCCTCCTGGTAACCTCTAGCTTTCATGAAGCCCTTATCTCCCTTTAAAAGTTTGGGATGATGGCTTTTGGAAAATGCATTTTTAAAAAAAATTGTTTGGCATGAAAAAACAATGTTTAAATTAGTTCGGGGGTGAGAAAAAATAAATTTACAATTTTTATGCCCTGAGATATCTTTTAAAACCTTCAATCTATTGTGAAATTAAACCTAACAACATGAGGTATGGAGACATTTTTCCCAAAAAAAATGCATTTCCTTAAAAACTCACTACAGTTATAGTATTAGAAAACCTTCAAATTGATCATCTCCACCTCATAATTACAGTAGAGAAAAAAAAATAGAATTTCAAGCCTTAGAAATCATGTATATTATTGTAGATTATCTACACGCGGTTCATAGATCCACAAGAAGCACAGGGGGCATGATAATAAACTTCTCAATAGAACAATTGTCGTACCAGGTTTCAAAATATGCAAATGATTGTGCATGCATTACTGCATGCTCTCTCTCTCTCTCTCTCTCTCTCTCTCTCTCAAAAAGAGTTCATCATCCACTATTTTTAAAAAGAGTAATGATCTTATAGGACCGTCCCCCACCCATGTATGTAAGACCTTAAATGATCACCATTAAATTTTGGAGTAATGATCTTATAGGACCCTCCCCCACCTATGTGTGTAGGATCCTAAAGGATCACCATTAAATTTGGCACGGATCTTTAAAAAAATTTATCACATGAGTGTGAGACTTGATTTTTTAGAGATCCATACAAAATTTAATGGTGCTCTTTTGGGGTCATACACACATGGGTGAGAGAAGGTCCTATAGGATCATTTCTCTTTTAAAAACTCAATCAATTATTTATTGATAAATATATATGGAAAAAGTTTATGTAAGGATGCAACCTTATAATGTAGAACTACATATGCACCTCAAAAATCCATCGAAAAAGGTAGTTTTGATGTTGAAAAACCCTTTGATTGATCATCTCGATATCGAGATGTATGATCATGAAAAATTAAAAGATTTTAAGTCTCTGAAATAGTGCATTTTACAACATATTATCTACACCATCTATTTTCAAGATTTTCATATGTTTATATATCTACTTGATTTTAACCATTTTTTAAATTTAAAATTTGACAGTTAGATATAAAAATAGATTTTGAGATAATCTTAATAATATTTTACATCAAAATTATATACCACGATAAATTTTGAAGGTGCACCTTACCTCTACAGCTACGGATACATCCATATGCCAACCGCATCCAATATATATACATATATAGCCCTTTGTATCCCTTGTAACAGTCATTGTATATGTTATTCTTGAATGTAAAAAACCTCATATATTTAATATCTTTGAAAATATTTTAATCATTCTTAAATTCCCGTCCTCCAGCTAGTCGTGGCAATCGAGACAGGTTCACCCAATCCCGTGGGTCGACCTGATATAGGTTGACGTCCAAGTTTTGGACCTGGTTGGTTGCGTCCAGATCAAAACCCTGGACCCAGATCGGATGTGGAGTAGTCTGACTCGAACATATCCACATACACACCACACACACACATATCACCCATTTTAAAAAATTTAATTATTTGTGCATATGATTGATTTTAATATTTTTTAAGCCTTAAATTTAATAAGAGTAATGACCCTATGAGACCCTCCCACACCCATGTGTGTAGGATCTCAAAGGATCACCATTAAATTTGGTATAAATCTTTAAAAAAGTTATCATATGGGTGTAGGACTTGACTTTTCTAGGGATATATGCTAAATTAAATGGTGATTATTTAGAGTCCTACACACATGGATGTAAGAGGGTCTTATAAGATCATTACTCATTTAATGATTAAAAGGGACAATAGATTTTCATGCTATCACAAGACTTTCCGACACTACAACTGCATCTTTCAGCAAAGTTTTGAATTGTACATTACGCCAATAGTATAAGATTCACACCTGATACAAATATTGCCCCTTTTGTTTATCCCGGGTATTATACAGTTCAAGGGCATTTGAAACTAACCTTATTATTTTACAACTATCCTAGGTTTCAGGCTAGAGCACCTCCCTTTAGAAATCTTTTTCATATACATAGTATATACCGAAAAAGTGATAAAACAAAAAAATAGAACAAATTCACGTCGATGCTTTGTACTTATTCATTTGCAATTTAAACAGTTTTAAATATTTTTCTATGCATAATGAAATTAATTTTGGGTACATAGGTAGGGGAGTAAAAAGAGGGGGCATGAAATGAATTGTATGAAATGCCTGACAATACTAGAGATATTTTCTCAAGAATAAACAACATTTCAAAAAAAGAAGCCTCACTTAGGGCCTATTTGGATGTGTGTTAACACTGACAAATTACCTGTTTCAATAAAATTAATCCCCGATAGTGAATCATCTATGGATGTGGTTTTTATAAGGTTGCAGCCTTAAACAATCCAATTAAGACGCACCTCCAAATTTTATCATCACATGTAATTTTGGCATAAAAAATTCGTAGGATTATCTTAACATTTATTTTCATATGTAATTATAAAATCTTAAACTCCAAAAATAGTTAAAATCAAGTACATCTATAAACATATGAAAATCTTGAAAATGGACGGTCTAGATAATGCGTTGTAAGATGCATTATTCGTAGAACTCAAAATATTATTATTTTTTATATATAGTCATTCATCTCGATGTCGAGATGATCAATTAGAGGGTTTTTCAACATTAAAACAACCTTTTCTGATCGATTTTTGATATGCATATTTATTTCTACATTTTAAAGTTGTAAACTTATATAAAATTTTTTCATTATTATATATTGTTCGGCGGTGTCTATTATAAATTATATGAGATAAACTTATAAACAATTGTATATCTAAGTTTATTTTTCTTTAAAAGTTGTTTTTACAAATAAGCTCAAAATAATAAAAAATACTTGAAAATTACTTAAAAATTAATTAATTAAATAATATTACACATAAGTTTCGTGCTGAACAACGGATAAATTAATTTGATCAAGTCTATCAGCTATAGATAAGCCAGTCCACTCGAAATAAAATTAATTATCAAAATAATTAGAAAAAGAGAAAATCCGGATGAGATATACTATGTTATCTTATTCTCTATCTACAGGGATAATATCACTTACCCCAACCTTCTTTTCACCAGAAAAAATTTAGAGAGAGAGAAGATTTAGAGAGAGAGAGAGCAAAGGCCTTATCCCAACCTGCAACTTCAAACTCATAAATAAAACCTGGTTAGAAAATAGAGTTAGAGAGAGAAACCTGCAACTTCAGTACTTAGTTGGTGGTTGTACCACCAAGTGAGACAGACATGTCTTCCAAGAAAACCTTAGCTTCTGACGTGCCATGGAGGGCTTCCGAGGAAAAACCCATCCCCAAAATCCACCATCCTCCCATCCTCCGCCTCCCCTCTAACCCCACCTCCAACTATGCGCTTGCTGTAATGAAGGTGCATCTCTCTCTCTCTCTCCTATCTATCTCTCCCTCTCTTTCGCGCGCTTTCTTCCCTCTCTCTCTCCTCTTTTTATCTTTACGGACTCTCTCTCTCTATATATACCTCCCTCTCTCTCTATATATACCTCCCTCTCTCTCTTTCGCTCTTTCTTCCCTCTCTCATCTTTCTATCTTAATGTAAGTTCTTCATTCTCTCTCTAAACAAATCAGCACCCAGACCCCATTGGAGACGGCCTAGCAACCGAGGCCTTTCTGGAAGCAGCAGGTCCCGAGTGCGTTATACCAGGACAGGTTACGCCCATAAGACTGCTTGGATTGAAGGTTTCAAATTCTTCTCTCGCCCACTTATTCCTACTGTTGTTTTTGGTCTATGAAGTTTTTCTTGATTTGAGTTTGAAGCTTTGTTTAATAAATATTCTTTAATCGATGCGTAAATTATTCATGACTTCAGATGAACTTTCTATCATTTCTGAGTATGGTATTTACTGGTTTGTTACTATGGATTCAGGGATGAGTTTTTTTGTTGGGTTCGCCACATATCAAGTTCAAAATGCTCCTTTTGAGTTTCAAGTATTGAATAGGATGAAATAATTGATATGTATTATTTCTACATGTTTGATTGTGTTCATGAGTGCTTTTATTGCTTCAATTGAAAACTAGATGAAAATTAAAGCAACACCAAATGCATAAAAATGGGGGAAAAATTTCCCTGATTTTATCATACAATTCCACCGCCTTGAATTCTTGCTTATCTTTCATGGATCTTAATATACTGCTTCTTAGGTTGGTAGTATAGAGTATGGACAAAATGCTGGGCTGTTAATTACGTTGAAAAGGTACATACAAATGAGACGGAGAAGGAACTTTAATGACCTGAATTCCTTACTGGTTCCGTGTAATGTAGTGATGCTTTAGTATACCTTGCAATACCTTGGCTAAGAATGCAAGTTATGAACCCTCCTTTCACAAGAGATTCTAAGCTAGAATATATTGTGAAAGGAAGCTTCAAAAGTATCCATAGTTTGAAAGACCTATGCTAGATTAGAGGCGAACCCAATGATTATGTAATTTCACTTCTCTAACTATCAAAATTGTGGGGAAGTGGAAAGAGACCGGATTTCATGCTACTTATGAGTGTTATTATGGATGCATTCTCAAGGGAGTTACAAGCCCAAGGGACACATCTATATTGACAGTCTTATGTCATTAGTGGCTTGTTGATAGTGGTCCTCATGTGTTTCGAATAGGCTTGATCGTGAGATTGAACCAACTGATCATCACTCTTCGTGCTATTTATAGTAGTTACACTGATCACGAGCGTTTATCCTCCTTGAGGTTTTGCTTGGACCATCAGCTTGGTGGTCAAATGAACCAATGTATTTGTGAGGAACATGGTAGGAGCAACCCCTGTATGAGTTTTCCATGAGGGTCAAGAGATAGCTGCTTGCCAACTATCATGTGAGGGTGGTTTGGAAGCTACTTGGTGGGGGTATAGGCAAAACGAAGTGTCGCTCTATGGTCGTAAGGGAGTGTAAGATCTTTTAGTGATAACTACAACTGATAGGACTCTTCCAATTATATCTATATATAGGAAGATACTGTAAAATGGCTATAGACGAAATGAACAATGATTTCGCCTACCCTAATCACCGTCCAAAGTTTATCGTACCGTTACGATTGTCCGGTAGTATTTCATTTTTCATTTTTTTTTCTACGAATCAGAATGACCTAAAATTTGGAGCGTGTGTTCATAAAAAACAGGCAAATCTAAAAAAACTATAAAAAAAATAATTTACATGAAAAAATTGACCAAAATACCCCCAAAACGTTTTGGGGGTATTTTGGTCAATTTCTTTGGTGAATTATTTTTTGTATATTTTTATTAGGTGCACCTCACTAAGATGTACACACGCTCGAAATTTTAGGTCATTGTGATTTGTAGAAAAAAAATGAAAAATGAAACACTACCTGACAATCGTGACCGTGCGATGAACTTTTGACAGTGATGAGGGTAGGAGAAATCACTGTTCATTTTCGCCTATAGGCGTTGGGAAGAATTTTCCATATATATATATATATATAATTGAGCAACACGGGTTGTGAAAAGGTTGATATAATTAGTAAAGAGGATTTTCGGTTTCTAAAGGTAGGGTGGGAAATATCTTAGGATGATGGGGTGGTTTTGAGAAGTTTTGCATTTAGATAGGAGCTAGTTCGGGCTGAACTTGTGGGGAGCCAAAGTGAAGTGCAGTATACTTGGCTAGAGATACTGAATGGGAGTTGGCCCAAAAGTAAGCTTTGTTCCTTCAAGGAGTGTTGAGTTTGTGGCAAAAACCATGGTGAGAAGGTAGGAAGGATTGATGTTAAGAAGGTTGGAGAATTGGGCCATGGAAAAAGGGGTTGTTGGGTCTTGTTGATTAATATGTGTATGTGGTAGAGGTACCTTTACATGTAAGTGCAAACATCAAATTTTTACAGTCAATCTTCTTTTCCTTTTTTTTTTTTTTTTTTGTAATGTAGATCCTCAATGGTATTATGGTAGTGGTATGGACCATGTATTTCTTCACATAACAACTTTGACCCAAACTGATTGGAGCATTAAAGTTTTCATAGAAAATGGTTGCGGATGAAATATGAATACAAGGTGAGCCAATAGAGCTTTGGAGCCATAGCTTTTCACTACATGTAGCTGATATCTGACTTGCCAAGTTTTGAACTTTAAGGGGTTTTATGTAGTTTTTCACAAAATCCTCAGAATCCATGAGGAATTTAGGAAGTGAAATTGATGTACTTATGGATTATGTTGATGATATTGTAACTACAATCATTGGGGTGGGGGCTAGCTGCTTTCCTTTTCATTTGAAAGGAAATCAATTGCCCATTGTTGCTCTCTCACCATGAGAAAAGGGATGGGGAGCATAGAACTTCATAAACCCAAATATCTATCATGGGGATAGGGATGGGACTTGTCAAGGCAAATGAAGTGAACTGGATACATTGTGTCCTTTATATGTCTGTCGTAGCCAGTTTGCCCTGCTGTCTAGATAACGATGGTCATGGTAGTCTACCAGCCCCCTTAACTAATGGGTCCAGCAAGCCTCTAACCTTGTAAGAAAATTAATGAGTAATCAATGAGTAGAATAATCTTTAAAGAGAAGTATTGGATAATATATTTGTAAGAAATTTTCTATTCATATATTTTTATAAGATTGGGGATTTTCTCCCCAAACTAATCTTACGTATATGGTAAGTGGATTATTATGGAAAAAAAGTCGTGAAAAGAAATTGGGTTTCTTAAATAGAAATTTTTTCTTTTCAATTGAATATTTATTAAGCCATTTACTTTCTATTGAAAGACTTACATATATTGGATTCATGGTATTTCATAAGGGAAGTTTTACTTATTATGTTTTGAGTAAAGGCAATTTTTGGGCAGTTTCTAACATGTTACTCAGAGTTGCTAAAGTATTTAATGACAATTTATTTCCCAGGTATGGCCTGTTGAGGTCAACTTGAAATTTATGGAACCGGTTTCACGAGAACTACGGTCAATTGGAAAGGTATTTCTTTTATTTACCTTTGTGCATTGCTCCAGTGTAGACAATATGCTCGCCTGGTTCATAAGGTTGTGGATATTCTTTTTCTCTTCAATTTCCATTGATACCATAATTAAACCAAAAATGTTGTTGAGATGTCTGTATAAGGATATCTATTTTTAATGTTTTAGCAATATCTAAAATGTTAATAGATGTTAGTGGGCAGTGAAATATCATTTTGCATAGTAGTTATGATTTTGCTTTACATGTATTGCATGTTAACTGTCAAGCCAAAGGACACATGTCCTTCAGCTCTACTATTTAAGTATTTGAGTATCCTCTAAGACAAAAAACATATAATATCTCAGTATCATACATTGAACTGAGGTGGTAGTAGTATTTAAATCTCTAGATGTTAATATGTGATGAAACACCCGTTTGCCTAGTGCTTATGATTTTTACTTACAACTGTCTGTTGCTCGTCAAGCTAAAAGATACATGTCTTACAATACTATTTTGAAGTATCATTAAATTTTCAGCAGAAAATCACGTAAAATTTGAGTATCTTGCCCTGAACCAAGATGGTTGGATATGATTCGCACACATGTTTATGGGCTTGATTTCCAACTCGAGGGCAACAATTTCTAGTTGCAATATCTTCCAAACTAATTCTGTGTGATTGTTTGTGGTATTTTTTTTGTTTAAACAAAGAGGAAGAGTTTGTAGTACCTACAATAAAAGGAAAAGGAGTGGAAGAGGAAGATGTTGAGACATGGAGCTCCAAAGCCTGAGAGAACAGTCTTCATTGGTCTGTAGAGTAGTTTCCATATACATATTATATACAATGAATCTCATTTAATTAACCTTGCTTACTTCTAGACTAATAAAAGGAGATAAAACTATACAAATTTTACACCAATGTATAAGATTATGGTACAAACTAGATACCCTGAGATGGATAAGAGTGCCCTGGTAACATAGATCTCTCTGGGTTGACATTCCACTTGTTAGTTAAAGTTGTGGAGAATGTGCATTTAAATGATTGATGCATACATCTGAAAGAGGAAACCATACTCTCAATACTTGTAAAGCAATCGTAGGCAGTGCTAGCAAATATCTCTAATCTCATTATTTTAATTGAGTATTCCTTAAAGGTCTGGTTGTTAGTAACCTATATTGGGATAGCATATTATGTATTCTACGTTGTCATTACTTCAGGAGGAAAGGAAGTCCCACCATGAAGGCACTTTTTCCCATGACATAGAATGCCTCTTTTTCTTTGTGAAGTATTGAACAAACAAACTTGTATTTTCATCATTATAGAGTATGTTAAATATTTAAAAGCCATCATGTTTTCATCATTTTATCAATGTGTGTTTTTTATATGGAAAATGAGTTTTATGCCCAAATATGAAATGAGCTCCCTACCCTTATTTTGAATGTACTAAGGTGTGTGCTCCTTAAAATAACGTTTGTTATTCCTTTATCGTATGTGGCACCAAAATGTCAAAACACAAGCAAAAGAAAACTGATTTCAGAGTGAGGAAAGAGAAAAGGAGAAAATCATGTAAATTGAGGATTTGTCCCTTTTGTCCACCCTTCCATAAACAATCAAATTAAGACTCACCTCAAAAATTCACTAGGAGACTTTGGCTCGATGCTGAAGAAGCATCAATCCAATCATCTCGTCCTCAAGATTTATGGACATGTGGAAAATATATTTCAAGTCTTGGGAATAGTGCATCTTGTACTACATTATCTAAGCTGTCAATTTTTAAGATTTTCATGTGTTTATAGATCTGCGTGATCTACGCTATCTTATAATCATTATATTTTATTATTAGAGATGAAAATAGATTTATAGGCCATCATAAAGATTTATGATACTGAAACGACATGTTTCGACACTATTTGATTGCGCCTTACTTTGATTGTTTAGGGCCTCGGCCTTATACAAACCACACCCTATATATTTATATATCTTACTCCTGTAAATGATAGACCACTTTAATGGGTTCTTTTAGTGGTAGACATATAACAAAGCTCTTTGCAAATAAGAGAGGGGCGTGAGATGTTATCTTTGATGCATTTGCTATAAAATATGTTATAAACAGCATGTGTGTCATGTCTCTCTAGCAGAATTAAACATGCCATCATGCTAGACATGTGTGTGAACATGCAAAATATGCCTTCTGACGTGGAAATCCATGTTGACATGCATGTGTGGATATTTTCCATTTTTGGATATGCTGATGCAGCAGTGTCTTCTATGCGGGACATGCAAGTCCACAGATTGGACAAAGAAGACACGTCTGCATTGGAAAACATGTGTGTCCATTTTGTAAGACACGTGTGTCTGTGTGATTAAGCATATACATCTATGATTTGAGGCCACATATTTAGTATTTTAAGTTACTCCTTTATAATTAAAATAGTCGCAAATTATTGCGATAAACATGTTTTATGGACTCATACGAGCTTGTCGTACTAGACTTGGCAAAATATGCGTAGGTGAGTTGGATTCATCAAATCTGTGTGACATGGATTTTCGTAACCATGTCCATAGATTCCATTCTTAGATCATGTTCTAAAGAGGGATAAAATAGATGGTTTTTGCACTCTGGTGTTGATACTCTTTGTTTTAATCTTAGAATAGCCATCGAAAGGGAGGAATGACCATTTTTTCAGAGCAGAAAGAAATGCAAGAAGAAGAGTTCTACTCTTCATGTTTTGTTCTCTCCTCTCCTCCCTATAATTTTTCTCATTCTGTTTCTCTGTCAATATTTCCCACCTAGGTAGGATATGTGTGTAACTAGGGTGAATATGAGTGATACATGCCTACTTATATTTAAAGTTTAAACTAAGGGTTTTCATCTAATTTTAATTTGCCATAAAATTTATTTTCCCTTCTTTTGGTTATTATTTCTAAGCACTGGGATGTTTTGGGATTTAGTCTTAAAATTGCAATAAGTAATGCAGATAGGTTGTACAGTAAAATTCGTTACCAAGTCACAAGAGCTCGGAATATGGTTTTCTTTAAGACTCATTCCTATTCAAATGTTTTCTAGTTATGGCTTTCTTTATGTTCTCTTGCAATCTGGAATTTCTCAGATGCAGCCAGTTGTTTCACCAAGCTCCCCTACAGAACATTCACCTAGTATGGACAAAACCCAATATAAGTATCATTCCGTTAAAGCTAGGGCGCTCGCCTGTTTTGTCTTGTCATTTCAATACCTTTACTTTCCCATGGTTTTAGATTTATATTGTCCACATTTTATTGAATTCATTGGAGTCATTATTGTTCTATGGAAGAAAGTATCGTTCTCATCATATCTGCTTGATTGGAATATGTATTAATTTGTGTGTAATTATTTATTATATATGCGTGATAACTAATAATATCGAGGCCTATTTATTAGTTTACTTTGATCTTCTAGAGATTAGTTTTTAAAGCCATGGGCTTGAGCAGGGCCTAGCCTGGGTACCGAGCCCGAGTTGCTTTGTCGGACTCGGGCCAGTCCCAAGTAGGACCAGGTATTTTTACCAAGTTATTTCTTTAAAAAAAACTAGATATTCAAAGCGAGTCTTGAGGTATTGACTTGCTAGGGCTCTGAGCTGGGCCAAGTTGGGCGAGTCCGGAGATTCTCCTGAGCAAAGTTCCTTTGTTGTTTATGTTCTAGTAAGAATGCTTTAAAGTTTAGATTGGACATCCATGTTCTAACTGTTCTCACTTTTGTTGCTCCAGAATTGGCAGCTTAGGTATATTCGTGTTCTTGTACGTGTGAACCGACTTGCAAATTTTATAACTATTGAGATAGTCATGTCCTTAATTATTGTGTATATGTTATGGCATTGGCCTTGTGGACAGCCATCAATATAGTATTTAAAAATTCACGATAATGGCAGCTATGATTTCTTGCTTCTTGGCCAGCTGTAATATATATATTTTTTGATGTTGTTAACTGTTGTATTAATAAAAGGGAGAGACAAAGGTGTCAACGAGATGACCCACAGGTTGGGCCTCGCGCAAAAAAGGGCTATCCCAAAAATTCCCTATACAAAAAATGGGTGGGGCTTATAACATATGCCCGTTACAGAAGATGTACAAAAAGAGTATTAGAGGAACCAAAAACTCCAAAAAAGGAGTGTGTGCCAAAAAATCTCGAGCTGTTATGAATCTGCAACACATGCGCCTGCCCCTTCCTTAGCCAATAGGTCTGCCAGATCGTTGATTCCCTCCAAAAATGCGTCCATTAGACGGTTGTATCCCTGCAAATGTGCATAATTTCGTCATAAATCGAGACAAGGTACCAGGGAGGGAGAGATTCCAGTCGCCCAGACGATTATATTTTTGGCATCGCCTTCAACCATCAGGGGTTGTCCCCACGCAAGGTGGAACGATTTAAGGCCCGTAAGGAGAGGAGCCATGGACTCGGCAAACTGTGAGTCGGCATGGCCTATATTCTTGGAAAATGAGGCCAGGATGTTGCCATGGTGATCTCTAAAGACCCCACCCACCCCCGCTGGTCCAGGGTTCCGAAGGAACACCCATCAAAATTTAGTTTCGTGAGGCTAGGTGGGGAAGGAGACTAGTTGTTTGCTTCGAGAAGGTGGGGTGGGGTGGGGTGGGGTGGGGTGGGGGGGGAGGGGTTCGAGGAGGAGGATGCCTTTCCAATTCTGTAATGTCGCTGCCGAAATGCCTTTAAAAGCCTTGTGATTTGAAGCCCAGAAAATGACGTGGGCTGTAATTTTGTGGAAGAGAGCCGAAGCTTCGCACTTGGCTCCTCGGAATATTCTTGAATTTCTTTCAGTCCAGAGACCCATATCATAGCCGCTATGGGGGCCTTCCAAAGAAGCCTACCTACCTTTGGCCATAGAGAGTTGAGCGAGAGTTTGAAGAGAGCCAAAAGGGAGACAGGTGTAACCCAGGTACGGCCCAAGTGGCGAAGGAGTCGACTCCAAAGGTTGAGGGCCAGATCACAATGTATAAAGAGATGGGGGTTGCTCTCTTCATCACAGAGGCACATGACACGACAGTTGGGGATGGGGATGCCCCTCCGTTGAAGTTGGTCGATTGTGAGAGCTTTTTCAGAACACGCTATCCAATTGAGTGCTTGCACTTTTGGTGGAGCTATTGAAGACCACGCCTTGGATATAACAGAGGTCGGGGCGTGGGGGAAAGTGGGGGGTTGCAGAAGTTTTTTATACAAGGAGGCAACCGAAAAGGAGCCCGAAGGAGAGGGGGTCCACACTAGGCTCTCAGGTCAAGAGAGGGCGAGGAGGTTTGAGTGCAACAATAGATACAAAGAAAGGAACTCCAGGGTTTCGGTGTCAGAAAGGGGACGTCTGAAGGAGGGATTCCAAACCCTTATGTTATCAGAGATGGGCATCTTTGCAACAATGGAGGAGTTAGTGTTGGTGGTTAAAAGGAAAAGAGAAAGGAACCGATCCCTGAGTGGGGTGTGGCCCAACCAGAGATCTGATCAGAATCAAATTCTTTTACCTCCCCTCGGATGGAATCGAATATTCTGTTTGAAAAGGGAGAGAAAAGATTGGAAGGACTTCCATGCCCCTTATGACTTGCTCGGAATTCTCCCTTCTGGTATCCATGTATTGGTAGAAATCTTGTATTCGCTGCGGATAACTTGAGACCACAGTGAGTTGTCATTATTTGCGAGTTGCCACCACCATTTCTCGAGTAGGGCAGTGTTTTTGTTTTCTCAAGTTCCGGATCCCAAGCCCATCGAGGTGCTTCTGTTGGCAGGATTTTTCCCATGAGATGAGATGAGATGGGCTTTTTTTTGACTCCGCGTCCCCTGACCAAAAAGGAAGTTCCTTATCAACTGTTCAAGGCGATTGACGATCGCCGCAGGGATGTGTAAAACGGACATGGGGTAAACCAGAGTGTTGGCCAGGGTGGCCTTAATGAGGGTGGTCTTGCCCGCGAAGGAAAGGAATCCCCCTTTCCACCCTACGAGGTGGCGATCAACTTTGTCAATAATGTGGGACCATTGTCTCCTTTTAGGTTTTCCTAGGCCCAAAGGCATACCCAAGTAGCTAGTAGGGAGGTCTTCCACTTTGCACTCCCAATCTGGAATGAGTGCTCTAGTCTCAGGGGCAGTGAGGGCATTCCCAATCATCGTGGATTTCTCCATGTTAACTTTAAAGCCAGTGGCATACTCAAAGCATCTGAAGAAGAGGCGCAGATTCGCTATTTCCTCCAGAAATGCATCTATGAAGACGAGCGCGTCGTTCGCTTACTGCAGGTGGGACACAGTAGGGCCCCTGGTGCTACTTTTGAAGCCTGGGAGGAGGCCAGCTTGGTACATGCGAGAGATTGATTGGCTGAACACCTCTACTGAGATAGCAAAGAGGAAGGGGGAGAGCAGATCCTTTTGCCGGAGACCTCTAGATGAAGAGAAGAATCCCTTCGGAGCACCATTAATCAACACTGAGAAGAAAGGTTGGGAGTAGCAGCCCCTCATCCACTTTTTCCAATGCTCCCCAAACCCCATCCTAGCCATAGTTTCATCCAAGATCGACCAATCAACATGGTCATAGGCCTTTTTCCAATCAATTTTAAAGATAAGGCCCAGTTTATTGGCTAGATGCCTAGAGTGCAGGCATTCATGCACTATCAAAACCCCGCAAGAATCTGCCTATCTTTAATGAAGGCACTCTGGGAAAGAGAAATCACAAAGGGGAGGACCTCTTTAAGCCTTGAGGCCAGGACTTTCGAGAGAATCTTGTAGGTCAAGTTGATCATGCTAACAGGTCGGAAATCCTTTTGTTGATCTGCCCCTTCTATCTTGGGGACTAGGGCAATTAATGTCACATTCATTGCTTTGTGAAGAATACCCTGGTGAAAGAATTCTTCAAAGAACTTGAGGAAGTCAAGCCTAAAGGTTTCCCAAAAAATCTTTAAGGGAGCTACTGGGAAGCTGTTCAGTCCAAGTGCTTTGTCTTTTCCCAGGTCCGCTATTGTTGCCAGGATTTCTAATTCAGAGAAATGGTGTTCCAACCACTAGACCCAATCGGCAGGAGCGCTAAGGAATTGTAAGTCCCCCATCTTGGGTCTAGGGCTTGAAGGGGCAAAGTAGAGGGTTTGGAAGAAACAAAGAATGGCTGCTTTGATTTCAGGTGGCTGGTCCAAAATCCTAGTACCATTCTGAATAATGGATATAATGTTATCCTGACGTCGGCAATTAGTGATTTTGTGGAAGAAGCCGGTATTATGGCCCCCATCATGTAACCACTTAACCCTAGACCTCTGAAACCAAAAGATCTCTTATTTTTTGAGAGTGGAGAAGTACTCCAATTTGTGCTGAGTTCTGAGGTTTGATTCAAAGATAGAGAGGGTTTGGGATTCTTCAGTAAGGTCAAGGGCTTGGATGGCAGCAAGGCAGCTACTCTTGAGTTGAGTGAAATTTCCTGGGATGGTTCTGCTCTAAGCTTTGAGGGATGCCTTAAGAAGTTGTATTTTTGTTTGCAGGATGTAGCCTGCCCTTCTTGAGACTAAGGGGGAGAAAGACTTCCACCACAGGGGGGATGAGAGAGGACAAAGAAGCTTCATCCAACCAAGAGAGCTCGAACCGAAAGGGTCTAGGGCCTCTCGGGGCCAATTGGTGTCAAGGATAATGGGGTAGTGGTCCGAAGTAGGTTTAGGTAAAGCCAAGGCATGAGAGCCGGGAAAGTGGACATCCCAATTCACAAAGAGAAGGAACCTATCCAGTTTGGATAGGGTGGGTTGGGTCGAGTGATCGGACCAGGTAAAGAGGTTACCTTCTAGAGGGATGTCTAGAAGTTCGTTGCGAGAGATGAAGTTCGAGAAGTCCAGCATCCCTTGCGAGATGTTGGAATTGGAGTTTCTCTCAAAGGACCATCTAGTAATATTGAAATCCCCCCCCCTAAGCACCAGAAAGGGTGAGGGTTGCTACGTGGTGAAGCTTATCCCAAAAGGCGGTTCTTAATGCCATTGAGTTTGGGCCGTAAACAGCTATGAATTTCCAGAGGTATCTGTCTGAGATCCTAGAAAGGAGGATAGTGAGAGAGAAGTCCCCTGTGTAAGAGGACACCAGGGCATGGTCGGAAGGGTTCCAGATAACCCAGATACCCCTTGACGCCCACGCAGTGGGCCGGGATACCCACTGGTGAGGTCTGCGACCCCAGACCTAGCGTATCAGTTGAAGAGAGGGCTCAGTTTGTTTGGTTTCTGTTAAGGCCAAAATGGTGCGGTTGTGCTTCGCTCACATGTCCCTTGCAGCATTGCATTTAAGGGTTTGTCCCAAACCCTGAAAATTGCATGAAAGGATCTTCATAGGGAAATGAGGGGGCTGTGGGGGGTGCCGGTCTGGGTGAACTCCTTAGGGTGTGGTCTAGGAGGTTGGACTGGACCGAAACCACTGGAGGTGGCAAACTAGGGGCTTGTCTGTCGTAGTTAATACTTGAGTAGAGGTTGAGTACCTCCCTTTGGCCTTTAATTCTCACCTTAAGCCTACTCTATGTGTCTGCTTCGAAGAAATGGTGACAGGGTCCCTTAGGTCCTTCATGGGGGAACCCCATGACCCTGAGCACGTCCTTAATATTGCTTTGAGCGCGGGCGATCCCATCCATGTATTCAGAATCGACAGAAACTGGCGAAGGAGAGAGAGAGGACCAGGTTACCGACGAAGAGGGAGAGGGGCTGGAAACGGGGGGTTCAAAAGGTATGGTAGGAGACAACTCAAAGGGGTTGGATGGGTAGAGGTCAGTAGGAAGCTGAGGGTAAGACTTAGGGGTGTCAGAGGTCGCGCGTCGTGTGGGTGTAGGAAAAGGTTAGAGCGACAGGTCTGGGAGGAGGTTGAGGGTGGGCTCAGTAGAGGAAGAAGCTGAGGAAGGAGGGGTGGAGGGCGATAGTGGGGCGTGGGGTTAAGCGGGGTGGATTGGGAAAAGCTGGTCCTAGAAGGGGGGTAGGGAGGAGTGGAGGAGAATCAGGGGGGTAAAGAGTAGAGAGGGTGCGTGAAGAAGGGCTGGGTGAGGGATGAACCAGGGGGGTATAGTGGGTCACCAAAAAAGGTGAGGGAAGAGATTTGAAGGGAGCCGGAGAAACCATGTATGGGTACAGGGGTGGAGATGCCAAAGCTGCCGGGGGGCCAGAAGGGAAGCAAAAGGGTCAACAAGAGGCTGGGGGTTAGGTACAATGGCCAGCTGTAATATAGTTGCTAGTTTTGGAGCATGTGGAGTCCATGACATCCTTCCTGCTTCAATAGGTTTCTGCCTTTTGTAGAAGTCACTCTATATTTGGTTTTGTGGAAAGAGAGGGTGATATGACTCTGAACTAGCGACTGACACTGTTAGTTGATGTTTACCTATTGGTGCCCTTATTCATACCAAAGCCATTTTTTTCATCACTTGGAACCAAGAAGAGAGGACGGAGAAACGGATGTCATTAGAACTATTATCATATATGACAATGTCTGCATGTGTTCCCTTTTGCCTTGAAGAGTTTGGTCTATGATGCACTGATGTAGATGTGGATACAACTATAACATCGAATGACTGCAATTTTACATGGGTTTTTAAAGCACCCAACTTGAATACAACACCCATTTGAAGCATTCAAGCATTATAGGTTCTGGAATTTGCAAAATCCTATTAGCGTGCTAGCTTCTTAAAAATTTGAACTTGCATAGTCCCTTTGCATGCTTACAATTGGTTTGATTAGCCTTTGCTTAATGTCACAAAGCGAAAGTTAATGGTGGTAAAAATGCTCTTCCCCCATGAGTAATTAATGAGGTTGTCATGTTGATCTTTTCTTCTCATTTCCTCTATGTACAAAGATAAGAAGATAAGCTTGCTGCATTTGCATTTCAAGTTCAGTTACAGTATTATCCTAGACTTTTCACGTTAAGCCAGTAAAACACTCTAATTCTGAACAAATGAATTCTTGAGATATTAAACTTTCATCTAAAACACTTGAGATATTAAACTTTCATGTAAGAGTTTTAGACTCTAGTTTTGAAGATCACGGACCTCTCTTTTTGCACATCTGTGTTTTCTTTCTCCTACCCGTCAAGGACTTTTACACTTGTTGGACCTTGTGTGTCGTTCCTCTGTACATCTTTGTAATGGGCATAAGTTAAAAGCCCCCATCAGTTTTTGTATAGGGCAACCTGAGCAGGGATAGCCTATTTTTTGCCAAGAGGCCCGGGCTGTGGGCCCTGTCGTTTGGCCCTGGTACCCTTTTTCTCATTTTAATTTAACAGTCAATACTTAAAAAAAAAAAAATCATCTAAGAATAAGGAAGGCAGGCCAAGCTCGCTTTTGCACCAGGTTTCTCCCCTTCTGTTTCACTGTATGTTCTGCCTTTGTTTACATGATTGGGATATATGCGTCTTTCATATTAAATCTCAGGTTTGTGATCCAATTGGTTCTATTGTGTACAGTTCATGGATTCAGCATTCAATCTCATGCAAGCATCATTCTCGGATCGCTAGGTTGCTGAGTCCAATATGCCTTGAATCATGAAGCCGAACTGGTATATAGGCCAGGTTACATAGATCCACTTTAAACACTCAGCCTGCGCTAATTCACCTAGTAAGGATTTCCCTCCAAAACACGAAGACAACAAAGAAAAATACAAGTTAGATACCAGTTCAGCTTCGTGTTTCGGAGGAAATCCTTACTAGGTGAATTAGTGCAGGCTGAGAGTTTAAAGTGGATCTATGTAATCTGGTTTTTTTTTTTTTTCTTCAGTTAAAGAGGTTTTGCTGCTTGGAAGAGTTGTGTGGATCTAGAGGGCTAGGCTGATTTTGAGCTGAGACATTGTGTAGTTCTTTTTGATATTTGGGGCATATGTATGGATATAAAAACTTTGTGGTTGGTGAGTTCTTTAGATTTTACGTTAAATAATGACCATTTTTTGGTGGATTTGGAGGACATAAATGCATAGAATCAGAGATAAATATGGTGTGCTTACATCCACAGACATACTGTGGAAAGAATTAGGATAAAGTCATTTACTTAATATCAATATATATAATTCGGATTTTTTTTTCAATGATGTACCATTACCTTATAAACAATTACAAATCATATAAGCAGGACAATAATACATTTTGAAGCAATTAATGGATAAAACTAAAAAAAGCTAAGGGGCGATGAGCTTTCAAAGGATTTCCTAATCCGTCTTGCAAAGATGAGCACCCCTCTCATTTTCAAGCCAACCTAGATTCCAAGCCCAGGAGAGATTTAGGTTTTATCCCAATGTATTTTCTTGCTCTTTGAAACCTAGACGCCCTCGAAACCCCAGTCGCCTATCTACAGTCCCCGATACCCCAGTCGCCCATTTCTGCATGGTGCTTGCTGCCCACTCACCATATTCTTCAGATTATCTCTCTTCTTCATCTATTTTGAGCTAAAAAAAGAAGGAAAAGTTTCAGACCCCTAAATTTTCATCTTATTTCACGTTAGACCTTCCTATTTTTTTTTTAAACGGCATAAAAAAACAAACCCTCGAGTATTTCACCTTACTCCTTCATCTTTTCTCTCCCACGTTTATTTACTTTTGGTCAAAAAAATTAGTTTTAATAAATGTTTTATTCCATTTCAATTCAAAAACTTTTTTAACCATATTTTGTACTTTCAGTACTTAAGTGATTGAGATGGAATAAAACAATTTGTTGGGGTTAGTTTTTGTGGTTAAAAGTCAATAAACGTGAGAGAGAAGAGGTGAAGGGGTATAATGAGATATTTGAGGGTATTTTTATGCCGTTTGAAAGAAAAATAGAAAGAAGGTCTACTCGAAGAAATTTTTCCAAAAAAGAACTAAATACTGTTTGTTTGTAAGTTAGAACTAATTATATATGAAATGCGAGAGGGAATTGTTTTCCTCGTTTGATTATTTCGCTGAAGCAAAGTACATAATTGTTGTATAGTAAGATTTGGATGATAGCCACATGAATTTGAGGTTTACGGTAGGTTTATCGAAGTGATTGTTATTTGCAGCTTTGATGTGTTACTGTAACTCGAGAAATTTTTTTTATGCCAGCTTGCTTTAGAGAGATAGAGAGCTTACGTGTTTGATCTTTAGAGAGAGAGAGAGGAGGGAGAGAGAGCTTATTCTTGAGAGAGAGAGAGAGACTCTGTGCTTTATCTTTTTAGAGAGAGAGCTTATGAGCTTATGTGCTTTGTCATGTTTGTGTTGAGAGAAAGAGGATATTTTTGTGTGCGAGAGGGCCTATGTGTTTTTTCCGTGTGTGTATTATATATATGCGTAGTGATTTCATATAACGGTTGTATTGTACTATAATGCAACCGTACTTTTAGAAAAATCATATTTGTGGTAGTTATATGACTCAAAATTTTGTTCACACACTCTTCATCTCAATAATCAATCCCCCTCAAAAGAAAAGTTCAATTTGAATTTTAGATATGGTGAATTTCAATATTTTAGCCTTTACAAACTCATTGCTATTTTTGTTAACATTGTTCATCTAATGAATAATAAAACCATCTAAAAAAATTGAAAAAAAAAAAATTCCTTCTAAGGCCTAGATCTAAACATCTTATCCAAATTGACGGTTTATATTAATAGGGCTAACAAAATACTTTCTAGGTTCCGTTTTATGGTAAACATCTTATCCAAATTGACGGTTTATTTTAGTTTTGTAATTATTCATTAGAATGAAAATAGTATATATTTTAAAATTTGAATCAAACAAATGGCCCAAATGGTGTTTGAAGATTGTTTCATTATATATATATATATATATATATAACATGGTGTTTGGTGTTTGAAGATTGTTTCATTATATATATATATATATAAGAAAATACTACAAAACGTCAGTGATTTCTCCTATTTTCATCACCTTTCAAAATTCATCGTACGGTCATGATTGTCCAATAATATTTCATTTTTTATTTTTTTTCTACGATTGTCCGGTAGTGTTTGCTATAAGTGTTGGGAAGATTTTTATATATATATACATATGAAAAAAATCTTAAAAACACCTATAAACGAATTGTTATAATGTTTCGCCCCGTCATGGTTATGGTATGTCCGTGGCGGTCATGGATGTAGTAGGTTCTTCATGTTTGCATGTCACATTGGTTTAGAAATTTAGTTTGAAAAGAATTGGTATCATGTTTTGGAATATGTCTAGGTTTCAAAACTAAAACTTACCGAGCATGAATATTGGTATAACGCTCTAAAGAGATTCGGCATTGTTCTACCTCCAACGTAGCTCTTGGATCAGTTGTTGACATGGGCATATGCGAAATGATCTTTTCGATCCGCGTCAATTTTCTTTTTAACTTCCTATTTTTTAATAAATAAAATGATTATGTTATGGGAATGATGTAATTTTGAAACATGGGTTTTAATAAGAAAAATATCTCCATAGATTTTATTTTTTAATTTTTATTTCTCTGTTGACTTAAAATTATAAAACATATCTTTTTATATAAAAATTCGTTTTATTATATCTCCTTACATTCTAAATATATTTTATTTATTTTTTACTAATTTTTTTAGCCCCCAACAAATTTAAAAAAAACAATATTTTTCTAAGCCCATCTCTCTCTTGAGATGATTCTCTCTCTCTCTCTCTCTCTCTCTCCCTATCAACCTCTCAAACCCCCTCTCTCTCTCTATCTCCCCCAACTCTCTCTTTTTTCCGTTTTCCCATCCCCTCCATCTCTCTCTATCAGAGCCAAGTTCTCGAGACCAACCAGGATCCGAGAAGCCATCACCAAGAGTTTAGCCCTTTATCTTCCCATCCTTCATCTGCTTCACCTTCAACCTCTTCACTATAATTTCTAGGTCATCAACCGCTTTCCATGTCTCGTCATACATGATTCCATGGCTTGGAGACGCAGCCCAAGCAGCCATTGCATGCCGCATGTTAGGGTTTGTCTTCTCATATGCAATTGAAGAGGAAGAGGCCACTGAAACCGCTGCATGTTAGGGTTAGGATTAGGGTTTGTCTTCTCATATGCAATTGCAGACGAAGAGGCCACTGAAACCACATATGGTCTCCACTACCGAAGAGAGAGAAATTTTACCCTTTTCTCTTCTTCCTATTGAAACCAGAGATGGCCTCCCCAAAATTTGGAGGTTTTTTTTTTTTTTTTTGGAATGGCGTCTTTAGATGAATCAGAAGAAGGTGACGAAAGCCCCTTATGCTGGAAAAGGGGCGTCGACGAAAACCAAATCCAGTTTATCAGTCACTGAATCTCCCCATTTTCCGACCTATTGTCTAAGAATCTGAGCACTCGTTCTATATCCATGAAAGCACAGGACTCACGGCCTCTTCTTAGCCTCTGCCTTTTCACCTCTTCTTAGCCTCTGCCTTTTCACCCTTACACATTTTTTTTTTTTCAAGAAGTCGAAGCCTATTCTTGAGCTCTTAACACAAAATCGCTGAAATTTTCCACCATTGTTGAACCGGAAAGAAATGGGTCACAGAAAGAGAGAGAAAGAACAGTTTGAGCCAGAAAGAAATGGGTTGCAGTAGAGAGAGAGACACTTGAGGAGAGAGAGTTAGAAAAAAAGATAGTTTTTTAAAATGTTTATAGGTTAAAAGTTAGAATAAAAATAGATAAAATTATTTGAGGGTTAGAAGATATGTTTCTAAATTTTGAATTTAGAAAAAAATAAAAGTTGAAAGTGGGATCTATGAAAATATATATATATTTTTAATATGCATTGAAAATGGTGCATAGTGGACTTTTAGATTAATTGTTTTAAGCTATGTAATTTGTGAATGTTTATAAGTACGGCCTACTTGGGTCCATTGTAACCCTCTCCCTCCTATTTATGGAAAAAAATTAAATAATTTACAACCTTAAAATGTAAACCTGGAATTACATATGCACCCCAAACATCGGAGAATGCTGTTTTAAGGCTGATAAACCTTTTAATTGATCATCTCGACATCGAGATGTATGAAAAAAAAAAATTTAAGCCTCATAAATATTGCATCTTACAACACATTATCTAAACCATCAATTTTCAAGATTTTCACACATTTATAGGTGTATTTATTTTGACAATTTTTGAAATTTTAAATTTTCATAATTAGCTATGAAAATAGTTTTTGAGATAATTTTAAAAAAAATTTACACCAAAATTACATGTTCGGACAAAATTTGGAAGTACGACTTAATTGGATTGTTTAAAGTTGCCACCCTAATAAAAATCGCACGTTATAACAATAACGACTAAGGGCTAAAAAAAAAAAATTCAGACCTATCGCACACTTTGTTATTTCACCCATAAAATACATCTTCATGAGCAATATATATCATGTCAAATTTTTGTTGGTGTTATAAATGAAATTGCAAAATCGATAATTTTGAAATGCTGTCTCACATGACAAACACTAGAAAAAAGAGTTCAATAAACACAACATTGGAAATGGTTAATTTTTTGAATAAAAATAATTCATGAAAAAATGCGAACTTTTTAGAAAAACAAATTCCGAACAAGGATTGGCATCTTCCTGGTCGCTTCCAAATGCGTCAAACGTCATACACCCATATTCTAGAAAATGCAAATACCAACTTCCAGAGACGCATTTCCACAGATTTGAATAATTAAGATTTCAATGCACTTCATTTTTTAATAATTAAGATTGCATTGTTTTATACAATCAATTTCAATTGGATGGCATTAATTTTACACTTTTTTAAGGCATCAAAAACTGAAATACATTAAATGGCATAAATCACTACCAAAATAAAGATTTCAATATGGTTCCTTCTTTATTAATTTGGATTGATGGCTCTAGCCTAAGGACCACAGAGCAACAAATGCCTTCTAAATTGATCTACTCTATGCTGCAGTCTCTCTCTCAAAAAGCGCATACACATGCACATGCACATTACACATACCGAACAGGCTTGCAAAACAACTAAATGATAAAATTAACGGGAAACCGGATAATACAACAAATAATTATACATTATGTGGCTAGTTTTGCTAGATAAACCATGTCCAAAATTTTCACATCTAAGGTATCGTCAACTTTAACAATCCCGTCAGTGCCATCGACACCAATTAGCTTCCCTGTAGAACCACGCTGAGCCCCACCCATAATCTTAATCTTGTCTGATTTCTTGGGCAACACCACTTCCAACTCAGTTGGATTCGCGGTAACGCTCTCTCCATTTCCCGATGTCCCCATCGACACCTTGCACGATCCATCCTGTGAAGAAAGAGGCAACGTAATAAGAAAAACAATTGCAGCATAGATAATTGAGCAACCACACAAGGTTGTGACAACCATTCAATTTTTTTGCCATTTATACAAAAAAGGAACATATCCCAATTTTAGTTTACAAGAGAAGGTACACAAGTCACGAACTTGAAGCAATTGAAATATATAAAAGAAAAGAAAGTCAGCTGATAAATCCAAGAATATGAGGTTAAATTCATAAGCATATGAGGTCATACCAAGAGCACCTCCCTGACAACTCCCACGCTTGGATCATCTCCTGGCCTCCGCACAGTTACGAGAATGTCAGGTAAGAACCATGGCCCATCGCCTTCACCACCTGCCACAAATCATTTATAAAACAATGTAGTGGGCCAACATTACGAGGCTTTCATTGCTAATTTGAACCGAAGACAAAAAAGAACAAAGAAAAAGAAAACAAAACTAATCAAACCAGATCTAGCATGATTACATGTGCAATCATGTGCGTTTGTGTGAGGGTGGGTGAGAGTCTGACATTTTCTAATTCACATTTTTTACAACAATTTGATGGTTTTTGCACCCTAAAAACATGTCTAAGCACTTGATCACAATGGAAATGAGAAATGCAATAGTCATGCCCAAAAAATAATAAGTAATTGATGGAATTATGGAAATAAAAAGCCACATAGTTAATGAATCGTTTGGGACCTGGTTTCCGCAAAACCTAGTTATGCATCAAATCCTGGATATGTAAATTCTAGAGTATGTAAAATCTGGTTTTAGGAAAATGTCATTTGGGTAGCCGCATCTAGCCTGCTATCAGGCCCCTTTTCCCTAAACCCCATGTGGTGCATGCAGCCTGGTGCCTAATGTGCGGGCAACCTGGTGCGTGTGGTGTAGGCGGCCTTGTGCACAGCCTGGTGCGCATGTTGCAGCTAGATGTGCAGCTGGTGCGTGGAGCAGGCCAACTAGCAGTGTAATGCATGTGGTGAAGGCTAAGTGGTGTGTGTTGCACCTTGATGGCTAAGGATCAGATAACCCCTCGGCGCATCAGGCAGCACATATGCCACTTTGACAAAGCGGAGCTACAACTCACGAAGGTCCTGTTCTTTAGGCTTACAACCATAGCTGAGAGAAGTGAGTGACCCTTCACACGGGTGTGCAGCACTAGGTGCATGGCGCATGCGCAGGCGAGTGGTGGCTAAAGACCCTTGGCATGAGGCCTTGGGCAAAGAACAAAGTGGGCTGGTGGCTAAGAGATGGCTCAATCGGACAGGACATGATCAAGAGGGCCATGTGCAAGAGGCGAGCCATACACCTAGCTGGGCAGGTGTGACAAAGATGGCTATATGTGGGTTCAAACAGTGTAACTACCCCGGTAAGGAGTTATGTAACGGTCTAGGCCTTAATGTGTGAGTGGTAGTGCATGTGTGTAACTATCCCATGCAGGTGCATCGCTAATCAACCTCTAGCATTGTGGGATGACCAGGTGTAACCGGCCCCCTCCACTCAAGAGCCAGAGGCGTGGATTGAAGGAGTGGGGAAGGTAGGCATAATGCTCACCATGAATAGTGGGCAGTTACGCCTTACTGGCGCATAACGTGGGACATGGGTAGTCAATGTGTAACCGACCCAAGTGGTGGGCGACCAAGTGGCCGACCCAGAGTATATGTATATGGTGAGCAGGTGGCCTCCATGCAGCCGGACATGGTGGTGGCATGACCATTATGGCAGTGTCATTTGAAATTCGTATGAAACCATGGGGCTACAAGTACCCCTTGCCCAGACCAGAGTGTGAGGACCATGGTTGCATACACATTTCAATTGTATAGTGGAACACGTTGGTCTAAGGCCATTGGCTATTTGTTGTGTTTGTGTGTGCCCTTGTGTGTTTGGTTGGCTCTAAACTCTTTCTTGTGCATTGGTGGGAAGGTTGGCCTAGCCTCGGTAGAGCAACGATTGAGGCTTGGCGCCGCGCATGGTGTAGTTAGAGAATTACCCCTGTAAAACCTGCCTACATATGTGTTACCATGTGTTTGTGTGAGAGAGAGGAAGTGAGGTCTGACAATTTCTAATTCACATTTTTTACAAGAAAATGTGCTGCCTTTTGCACCCTAAAAACATGTCTAAGCACTTAATCACAATGGAAATGAGGAATGCACTAGACATGCCCAAAAAATAATAAGTAATTGATGGAAATGAAAAGCCACAGAGTCAATGGGTCGTTTGGGACCTGATATGCGCAAAACCTAGTTATGCATCAAATCCTTGACATGGAGATTCTAGTATCTGTAAAATCTGGTTTTAGGAACCATGTCGTTTGGGTAGCTTTTGAATGAACCCAGTATATAAGAATTTCCCTGTTTAGCTCGTCTTAATGTTAAACCTGGTTTTGGAAATTTGATGTTAAACCAGTTTAGTTGTTGAATTTTATATTTGATCATTACATACTGGTATCTCTCCAATTGAAACGATGTCCTGGAAATATGCCATCTATACCTCTCTCTCTCCCTCTCTCTCTCTCTCTCTCTCTCTCTAACATATTGCTTATTCAAACAGAATCATTGGGACATTTTTATTAAATATGTATTCTTAATCAATAATTTTAAATTATGGGTACCACATGACAAACAAAATATACTCCACTCATCATAGCATTATTTTTAAAGTAGATATTTATTTAAGCAGATATTTAAATGATCAACATTCCAATAATAAACATTTTAATGTTGATGATAATAATAATAACAATAATAAAAATTAAACATGAATATTTTTTAGATTGTTTATTAAACATGAATTTTACAACTATTGGAATAATATCATTATTATAATAATTATAGAGAATTATATATCATAATGTTAATAAAAAGGGGAAGAGGAGTGAGAAAAAAAAGCCCGCCCCTATACAAAAAGCCAATTTTATGAAAAGCTTGCATTTGCTCATTCTCTGTCTTTCTTTCTTCCTTTTTTTCAGAATGAGCAAATGCTGGACATGAGAGGTTTTGAGGATATAAATATCCTGGATATGATCTCAAAAAATACACCAAAATGAACCTAGGCTATCGAAACTTGTATATGCAAAAGAAGGATTTGCATATGAAAGGGTCCCAAACCGATGTTTTCAGGACCGAACAAATGACTGAATCTGGTGAGAGTAAAGGTTTGGCCAGACCAGCTGGACTGAACCGATTCATCGATTCAAGCGGTAGTAAAAAATATGCAAGAAACTGCAAACATATTTCTGTTTTTTTTTTTTTAATTTTTGATTCAAAATTTTAACGGCTTTTACAGAATGTAAAAGCCCTTGCAATTATAAAAATTAAAATAGGAAATACGAAAGAAATGCACCAAACAAATATATTCCTTTTTTTTATTATTTTCTAATTCATAGTTCAAGGACTTTTACAAAATGTAATGGTACAAGCCCATAAAAATTTAAAACCAAAAGTTAAGAAAAAAAATAAGGGCAAAAAAATATTATCCTTTTTTTCTGTTTTGTTGTAGTTGTTTTGTTCTTTATTTTCGCATTTTCTGTTTAACTTTTGAGGGGCTCATACAAATTGTAAAAGCCCTTTAAAATAATAAAAAATTGTAACCCAAAAAAAAAAAAATTTGAAAAATTTAGGTTTATAGAATCCTAACGTCCTAAGCCCAAAAAGTCCAAAACATATTATTTTCATTTATTCTTGCCTTCTCTAAATTAACTATTAAAGAACATTAAAGGACAAAAAAAACCTACCTTGGGTTGAATCTTGACCGGAATCTTTGCCATGGGAGTTTCAATGGAGACTTGAAAGAGAGAGAGAGAGGGTTGCATAAGCCTCTTTTTCTCTCTCGTAGGATCTCTGTATGACCCTTTAAAACCCTAGCCTTTTTTTTTGTACTTTTAGGGCCCTTTAGAAATAGAAAAAGACAAAAAATACCCCCCATTGAACCTTGATTTTTTTGGGGGGAAAAAAAAAACAGGGGCCGAAATGGTCTTATTAACAACCGGTTCAAAGAGTAGACCAGACTGAAAAGGAACATCACTGTTCCAAACAACTCATAATGGCAACACATGCAGAAAAAGCTTAGTAACACTTTTAAACGCCTAATTGGCATTTGTGTCTCTAAGATGTGGCACAAAGCTTAGTAGTCAAATTTCAAATAAAGATATGGGGGTCATTCCACATCATATGAAGCCCCATAAACAGAGGCAACGACCTGTCTGTACAGAATGGGGAAAAAATTGGAAGGGGAGGAGCTAGTTTTGAATTTAGTAGATCTCTTAGAGAATGCAGGGAGCTTTAGATAACAAAAACCATGAGAGAGAGAGAGAGGGACGGAGGGAAGAATATGGCAAGGTAAAAAACCAGATCATGGAGATGGTGTGAAAGGGAAGAACAATGCAAGGTAAAAAGTTGATCATGCCTTCTGCTCTCAGATGTGAATATTTTCTTCATCTTTACATTTAGAGAATCAGAGGGGTCTTCTCTAATGAGATATTATCAACAACAGGTTTATCATTCAGTCCTAGAAGAATGTATATCATTGAAAAAACTAATAACTAACTAGAAGACAAAACAAATAAAAGGAATTCATAAAAATTTTCCAGAATTCAAAATTCTAGACAAAACAAATTGTGTGTGTATGTGTGTGTGTGTGTGTGGGAGAGAGAAAGAGAGACGTTCGCAGATAAAAGGAATTCATAAAACAAGGCATGGGAACTAACCCATTGCGGGCGACATGACATCAAGGCCAACATTTCCCGGGGTCATTGGTTGTCCACCAGGAGTTCCAGGTAGGTAGGCTGCCGAGCTTGGTGTCATCGGCTGTCCACCCGGAGTTGATGGCAAATAGGGGCTGGGAGCATTTGCTGAAACACAATAAATGAAGAGCAACATGTACTCACATTTACCACTATTAGGGGGAAAAAACACAAACACACACAAATATAAAAGCATGATAGGTTAATAGAGAAACACCTACCATAAGCTGGGCTGGCATCTCTAGGAGTTCCAGCTTCGCTATAATTACCCCCTGGAGTACTAGCCCATCCTGAGCCAGGAGTTGGTGCTTCATAAGGTCTATTTGATGGAGTTCCAGGCTGATGTAAAAAAATGAAATGTTGGAATACTAGAATAATAAGGAAAATTTAAATTTCAAATGAATAACAACATCAATGCCTTCATGCAACTGAGCCACAATATGATACAAGTTCTAACCTGGTAACTGGGACTAGTTGAACCCCCCCAAGAGGCAGGATTTCCATCTTCCCAGTTATCCCTGATTATGTCATAAACATTGGATGATATAATCCAACATGTTAGTTGAGGAATTCAATAACACACCAGAAGATGTCAATTACATGAAATAATGTAAAAAACAACTTAAATTTTCAAATAGAACATTAAATAGAGCATTAGTATTTCATTGTCCATTCATAGTTTTGACAATTTTAAGAAGATAATAGTTCTCCTTTAATGGAACCACAACCTAGCATGGGTTTCTCTACTTACTTAATATGGGGACTATAACAGTGAGAGAGGCCCTATGTATTTATATAATAGTGAGAGTGCTCATGCTTTCACTCATTCTCTCTCCCTATATATATATATATATATATGGTGGCAATCTTACTAGAAGAAGGTTGCAACATTGTACACTGTTTGTTTTAGTTGGAAGATGTAGATTTGGCACGTCTTTGAAGACTCAAAAATTTGATAAGGTCTTACAAGGCAAATCTACATATTCCAACTAAATTGAACGGTGTAAAATGCTGCAACCTGACTTCCTTTGCCACCATATATAACTGTACCCTTAAGCCAATAGGACAATACAAAACATAATGAATCTTTACTTTAAATTGGCAATTTATTTAACTAATAAAAACTTGTAATAAAAAATAAACACTAAAAAAAGAATCTTATTCTTTTTCTTTCAAGTAAAAATTTAGAACTTTGAAATCTAAAAAATTATATAAGAAAAGAAAATTTTGTACTTTCAAAGAGGGTACGGAACACAAACCCCCAAGCCATTCATATTCCCTGCTTTAAATCAGTAAAATTACTTTTAAACAATAAAAAACTCTTAAATTAGAAATTAAGAATTTACAAAACTGGAATATTTGTTTCGACAAGATAAAGAACCAAAAGTCTAAAGCCAACGAATGTTGAGAATAATCAAGTTATTAAATTAGAAACTTATGGATTTTTGTGTCACACATATCACTAATGTGTTTCTTTTACAAAAGGCAGAACTCATATTCTATGAGGGTTTCAGATCATATTTCTTTATCTGCTGAAGTCCTCCAAAGGATTTTTAGACAAGTTAAGGCAGAACATAATTTTTCTTGTAAGAAGTACATGCATGCTGACTTCTTCCTCAAAGATGTTCATGCTGAATTTAAATTTGTGTTCCGTTGAATCGAAAAGTACATATGCTGGTTTTTTAAGTTTGCTATATGTAATAAACATTATTTTCCTTTGATACCGCCGACAATTATCTTAAATAATAAATATTGCCATCACCTCCAAAACCATACACAAGAAATTTCTAGGAAAAACATGTGCATGTAAGATAATAAATCCCCGTGCTGAAATATGAAATATCCATCAAACATGCTTTAGCTTCTTCACAAGTATACTCGTTGCTCAATAGCCGACCCTACATTAGAACATTTAGCAGATGGAGATGCTATGTATGCATAACATCGATCCTGCAGCTTGGAAGTTCCCTGAGGAAAAATTTTCAAGTTCAAGCCTATATTTTTTTCTGAAAACTTCCAATCTAACAGCTCTATTTCTTAGACAAAATGGAGAGAAGGGCTCCATAACTTTATAAGCCTAAAGGAGCCTGAACTATACTAATTCCCATGGGTCACACAAAGAAACGTATAAAGCCTATATGACAAAGTCATACCTTGGTGGGCTCATTGGTGCATAAGGATTCCATGCACGGTCACGCATGGGAGTTCGCATTCCATCATGGATTGGAGTGGCCCCTGTACAGAGTCATCATGAGACAACAGGAAAGTGAATTTCATATCCAATGGGATATGGCATTACGCAGATGAAAAAAGAGGCAATCAGTTTCATGACACAAGAATAGGAAAACATGACTCAATGAACCAAAACCTAAAAAAGAAAAAAAGTAACACAAGACAGCTTTTGCCACCTTGTCAAAGAAATTTGCATCAATTTACCAAAATGCTAATGTAATGCAGAATTATTTCAAGAACGTTAAAAATTAAAACCACCACAATAAATGCATACCTCCTGCATCTCTCATCGGAGTCATGTGGTGCATTGGGGTTCGTGATGGATACATTGGCGTCTCACTTCCCAACCCATACCGTTGAGATGAATCCCTGGTAACCACATAAAAGCCAATATTCATAAACAGTTCAAACTTCCCAGCCAAACAATAATAGAAAAGGCAATGACCATTTTACCTAGGTGTCGTCATAACTACAGCATCAGCAATCTGATTCCTATTAACTGCATATTAGAACAGACCCTTTGTCAAAAATAAAAGAAAACCAATACAAAAGGCAATCCCATTAATAACACAAAAGTACTTACCAGTAACCACCTTCATTTGTGATTCCAGTTCAACTCGAACAGTTGAACCATTAACATCTACTACACGACCACGGTAGCCCTTGAAGGGACCCACACGGATCTTGATAGTATTCCCAACCAAAGCATCTTTCCCCCCTCTACCCCCTCTACCCCTTCCCCCAGCTGCAGTATCATGAAATCAAAAAGTTGGTACACTATACAGAATTGTCTCCCACTAAATATGTCAGGTGTTCCATTATTATTATTTTTTAACAACATCGGGACTCTTTAGTGCCCATAATGAGTACCATATAAAATTCCCCTAAATATTGTAAATAGAAGAACATACAATATTGCTGAGGGTCTCCTCTAGGCAGCCGACTTGGAGACCTCAACCTATCAAATCTTGAAACCAAAGAATCTGTACCCTGCAGAAGAGATTCATCAAGAAATAAATCATAAGCATGGTAGACATCAATAACAAAAGGGGTTATTCAGAGACTGGATGAACACAAGAGTTAGCTCCAAAATCCAAAGGTGATGTTAAGCTTACACTTCTATCACTACTTCCACGAGATCCAGCTATGGCAACACAGGATTGAGCTTTCACACAAATGAACCCAGAATTTTCAAGGTGATGGCGATCACGTATGAACATAATCCCATTATAAATATGTTCCACAGGGCCTTGCTTCCCCTACAGAATAGTAACTTATAGTTATTTACTAAGAAAAGAGTTCGGCTTCATTTGAACAGTTCAGATAATAGAATCTTACTTTACAGGGTCCATCATGAATCCTAACGATATCCTTCAAAGATACGGTGCTACCATAGCGATCTTGGGCACTACGCTTCCTCTCTATCTTGTTTCTAATCTCCCTCAACTTAACCAAAACAGCCTCTGCTCTCTCGGGAACTCCTTTGAGAACCTGGGAAAGAAGTTAAAATGATTATTTTGAATTTAAAATGTAAGGGCTCCACCAAACAAATTAAAATAATTTAAAATGTAACTGAAAAATTTAGAGCCACACTTCCTTACCTGAAATGCATCACTCTCTACACCTATGATAACACCAAAGCTGGAGTTACTGCAATGCAATTGACTCCCGCATGTTAAAAGGAAAGACGCAATAAAATCTGTTCATGTCAAAAAATATCTACTTATTTTAATAATTGCCAAAAGAAATATCAACTTACTCCAGAAGCACTAGATCATGTAACTCATAATCTCCGATTTTTGTAATACCGGAAGTTATTTCAGAACTTTCCACCACATTATCAGCAAAAACTCGGATCTGAATACACAAATCGCAAACAAAATGAGCAAATGGGCCTTACAAGCTAAGAGGAATTCACTCTTACATTATGACCTGTGAGATATATACAAAATTGTGAAGTTACTTACATCTTCCTTGGTGGTGTCCGATAAGATGATGAGAACATGTCCCTCCACCTTGACAACCATACCGGTAGCTCCTTCCTGAGCGCCTGAGACTACCTTCACATGGTCTCCAGGTTTAAAGTATTTACAAAGTTCTTTCTCATTAACAGCCAGGGTTTCCTGCAAGGCATGTAGCAGGATTTATGATACAATATTGTGATAAAAAACTGATTCTGAACTTGAGAAACATAAAATCAGGGAATAACTACCTTTAAGCCTGGCATCTTCGATCTTATGTATACATTCTCTTCCTCAACCTTCTCGACCCATCCCATCAGATTCTTGAGATCACCACGGACAACGATTACTGCATCTCCTTTTATAAAATGTCCCTTTTTTCTATTTGCAAACAAGGTTGACAAACTGGCCATATCACCATTTGAATCTTTTCCAGGTTTCCGGAACTTCTCTAGTTCATCAAAACTGGGATGTATGTTCTGAGAACTAATAGACTTCATTGACACAGTTTTATAAAGATAGCCATCTTTGAACATCATCCCATCAATAGTTTCAAAATATTCCCCTGTAGCTGGATCCCGCCTTCGTTCAACAGGGATATGCATATCCCTGAAATAATAAAATTAATAACAAGTTATTACCAATCCCAGTTGAACTCAAATATGTAAAGTAACAATGGGCTATGATATCTTCAAAAAGTCATGGTTGATTGAGGTCATCACCATCCATTTTTTTAATGAATGGTGAGGACCAAATGAAAGATAGTTTTCCATAGCCCCTTGCAATATAGTATACTTTCCCATCATTAAATGCACAATAGGAGTATATCATATTTTACTTCATCTCACGGGTGTTGATAAACCGCGGTGGAGGAACAAAGTTCTTCTTCTTCCCAACCTCCCTGCCCTCCTGATACAATAAAGAAATGGTTTATCATATGGTGTATCTATCAAGAAGACTCAAACAGTGAAATGCTTACCATGTCGTGTACATTACAGCCAAAGTGCAATACAAAAAGGAAATGATATGTGAAGATGGAAAACCAAATAGAAGATTACCATTTTGTTGGCCAAAGCTTGGAGGTCGATCCTTGGGATAAGCTTTATTGTAACTCTTTGCCTGACATTATCAACATCTACAACCTGCAGAGGGTCGGCATCCATAAATTTCCATAAAGGCAATAGGAATAACCCAAGAAAGGAAAATGAAAGACAAATATACCTTTGCCAGGTCTCCTTTATAAGTTCCAAGCTTCACACGCACCCATGTATCCTTTGAAAGCTCAACGGATTTACTCTCAACTGACAGAACATCCGTCATCTCTTTGATTGGAACAAGCAACACTTTGGTATATGAATAGATGTGTCGCATTCCTTTACAAGCCTGGACCCAAGGAATAGTATAAACAAAAACCAGAAAATGAAGTGCATACACACAAACAAAAGTTATTGATGGGGGCATACCTCCTTGACATGAGCTTCCTTGTGTGCTTCAATGTATATATAATTCTTTAAATGATCCAATGCAATTACCGACATGATCTGCAGTTCTACTCCTTGCGATTGCAAATCGATACATTTCTGCATCAAGCAGAAAGCCACCTCTCTTTCATGGCCAATCTGATAAAAAACAGGAAACATTGCACAAGAAATGGACAGTTTAGGAGCATGTCAAGAAAACTAGATACATGAAGAAACATGAAAAGTTAAGAGTATGAACAAAGAGATAAAAGGAAATGTCCTCCTCCTTTTGTTCTCTCTCCCTCACTTGCTCAACATACCGCGCATTTGATCATCCAAAGCTTTGGATCTTTCACTGAGGGCAAAAGAGCTTGTTGTTCAACATCCGTCGTCTCCTCATCATATTCTAAGTGATCTGAACGGCCATATTTTTCTTGAATTAACCTTTCAAGGTCTTCCACATCTTGCTCTTCCTCGCGTGGAAGGAAAGGTCGACGATGCACCCGCCGTTCATCCTCCTCTTGCAACTCATCTCCCACGTCAATAAAATCTGTCACATGAACATGAAATTAAGATATATAATTATGCAAAATGTTTCCGTTTTGTTGAGAAATACTAAAATAGGGCTATGCATAATTGCTTCAAATAATGAATTCTAGCATTTTTAGGAATTAAACTGTAATTCGATGATTAGTCTCTATGAAGTACATCACAGCACTGACATGAAAGCTTCAAGATTGATAATATTAGAGCAGCAAAAGACTATAAACACCATGACCGTTCAGACCCAAGAGGAAACATTCTTCATCATCTCAATTATAGAAATTTCTTTTCATACTCATATCAAACAGTAGAAAATCAAAATTGAGGCAGCAGAGTTCTCGCATTATAAAAAGCATCAAGAGTGGAACATCATTCTCTTGCCATTAAAGCAGAGGTTCAAAGATCAGGGAGCAAAGTAGATTCACATTAGGTACTTATGGCTATGCTTAAAGGTTTAAGGTGCCATTCATGGTTGAGCCTATAGGTTTGACATTTCGGCATAGTGGGGTGATTTGATTAGATCTGTCTGAAGCTCCTAAAATTCAAACAACAGGATAACCACTCCCAAAGAAAATCAAGAACAACAGGTATGGTCATTTCCCCCTACAAAAGACCCTACAATCTACGCACATTCTCCACAATCTTACAGAAAAAAAGAATATAAACATTTGCACAAAAATGTACATTCTAGGAAAATTCACTAGCTTATTTCATTACCAATTGAGAGGACTTATGATCCAAAGAGTCAATTTTTCCCAGAAAATAGATGAGTCAATATTTTATTGAGTTTAATCCTTTAAAGAAAGTAGGCCTCAACAGTCACATCGAAAATGATTACAAGTTACAACACTCTTTCAAGATATATCTCTAATAAGTTATTATCCTATTTTTCCTTTTTCCAATATTTTTATGATATTTGCTTTCAAGAAGTATTAAAGTGATAAATCTTGTTTATACATGTACAAACTTGTGCTGTTTACTCCAAGAGCTAGGTACATTAGTGAATATGGTTATTAAAACACTAAATAAACACTCATGCCTACACTAAATAACACTTTCCAAAACTAACAATGAAAGCAATTAATTCTAAGCTCCCCCCGTTTACTCCCCTCCCTTGTACCGCCATTACAGGCAGTTAATTTACCCCGAAGCCTCCACCTCTACCCTTTCCACCTCGTCTTCCCATTACCCATCCACCCCCATCATTCCTTCCCCTCCATCACCCTTGAAATCCTTTGCTAAGGCCTCTGCCTCAGAGCCCCTCCCTTCAGCCCCTCCAAAACCCATTTCTCAGCCCAATTCTTCCCTGTTGCCCCCAAACTTAGCCTCCCACGTTTCATTCTTAAACTCCAACCCCCATGTCTGGCTCCCCCTTACCTCTAAAATTTCAGACTGCCTTTCATCTTTGAAAAACTCCTTCATTAGCACACTCTCTCGCCAGTGTAATGATTCTAAAGGTATTGCTAAGTGGCTCCAAAGAGTTTTCAACTCCCCCCAGGTCATTTGCAAACCCCTGCATAGCAGCGCTTGCCTCATATTCCTTCTGAACCCTTCTTTACCCCTTCATGTTAAACCAAGGTCGAAGCTCAACTTCCGAGGCGATCGTCTAACTTCAAAAAGGTAGAATGAATCTCAGGACGCTCAACGTAAAGGTAAGTTTTAAAATTTCATTAGAAGGTATTCATAGACTCACCAGGTTTTCAAAACCTTGGGAAATTGCTGTGAGGAATTCCTTTCGGTTCACTGGAAGTCCTTAGGTTCGCTCCCCTTAGGAAACCTTGTTATTTTGATAGCTTCTAAACACCCTGATCTCCTTCACATCCACATTAATGGTCTTTCTTACCCCATTAGGGTCTCTGCCTAGTGTTCCAACCGCCATGACTGCCCTCCTCCTACAGATCACGATGGCTGGACTGTGGTGCACTAGGGTTGCTGAGTTGCCTCCCAATCCTAGTACTCCTTTTCAGTCTATGGCCCATACTGCTCCTCTTCCATGCTCCGCTCCTCTCCCTTATAATCCTCCTCAAGTCTTCCACCCCATCATGACCTTGAACTCTGAACCCTACATTGTGTCACCCGCTCCCAATCTTCCTCGTACTTAGTCATCCCCCGCATTTAATCCTACTGAGCTATTGCCGCCTTTGGATGATGCGCCTTCCTCTCTGCCTTCCCCCCACATTATTGCTCTCATTAATGGTCTGATCATATCGCCGGCTCACGAGGTACATGAGCTCTCAAGTGTGCCGCCACCTTACCCTCCTCCCATCCCCCCCTTTGATGCTAGTCTCTCCCTGGAACCTTCTCTCCCTCTTTCTTGCCGCCATCCTCAACACATGCCTGCTCCCAGCAGCAAGGGCAGCAAGAATGGGAGATCTGACGACCTCATACAAGGCAGCAACATTTTCAGCACACTCGTCTTCCTTCCCTTGTGGAACAGATTCCGTTATGAAGGCTCAGCCCGATCCTCTACTCTCTCTCTTTCTCTCTTTTCACTCCTCCTTTCCTTTAGTACTTATCTCAACTCCTCTTTCCTCCTTTCCTTTAGTACTTATCTCAACTCCTCTTTCTTTCTCGGCTGCTCTCCATTTTCATCTATCTCTTATGAGCCTTCTCACCACGGGGCTCTCTCTCTGCTGCTCTACTGCTTATCTCTCTCTCTTTTCTACCAATCACCTTGCTGCTCTACCGCTTATCTCTCTTTTTCTATCAATCACCTTTCTCTTCTCCTGAAACTTCTCACCACGGGTCCCTGCCCATCTCTTGCAACGAAGCCAGACAGATTTGAAGACTCGCAGACTACTAAGAAGTCAGCCCCGCAGTTTCTGAAGTTTCTGTAATTCGTTTTCTAATTTTTTTTGGATATTTAAGTAGCATCTCTTCTTTTTTCTTTCTATAAGTCTCTCTCCTTAATGTTATATGTGGGTTGCCGTATTTTTTCTGTTCTAATTATGTAAGTAATCTCTTTTTAATACAGGTTAACCTTTCTTCAAATAAAAAATAAAAAAATTAATGACATGAACGAGGTTAACCTTTCTTCAAATAAAAAATAAAAAAATTAATGACATGAACCACAATGTAGAAGATTTTACAGCATGAATCATTATTAGGGCATACAAATCCCATAACAACTACCCAGGAGAACAATAGCAAACTTACATCTTGAAATAAAAATTCCACGTCCCATAAATTTGTGGTAATTAAATCAGGAGAACAATAGCAAACTTACATCTTGAAATAAAAATTCCACGTCCCATAAATTTGTGGTAATTAAATCGATAAAAGAAAATTAGAAAGAGAGAAAAAAAATAAATTTGTGGTAATTAAATCGATAAAAGAAAATTAGAAAGAGAGAAAAAAAATCAATAGGGAGAGAGAGGACTAAAATAAAGCTTACCTGCTTCTCCTTCCTCTTCTTCTTCGTCATCATCACTTGCCACAGCAGCCATGTCATCAAAAAACTCAGAACCAGGACGACTCTTGCGCTTCCGGGGGCGGTCATCCTCTTCTTCATCTTCCTCGTCATCTTCTTCAGCCATATCATCTAAGAATTCTGATCTCTTGTTCTTCTTCTTCCTTCCACCAACATAATCCTCATCCTCCTCCTCCAAATCTTCTTCCTCTTCCAAATCTTCTTCCTCCTGCTCTTCTTCAACCTCGTCTTCTTCATAATGTCTCGCCATACTACCAATCCGAAACCCCACCGATGAAGGATTAGGTTTAGGAGCAAACTGATGAAGGATTAGGTTTAGGAGCAAAGTGATGAAGGATTAGGCTTAGGAGCGAAGAAAGGGAGAAGTGATTAGGTTTGGGAGATGGGGAAGGGACTAGGTTTGGGAGCGAAGAGATGGGGAAGGGATTAGGTTTGGGAGCGAAGAGATGGGGAAAGGTTTGCTGGTTAAGTAGAGAGAGAAGCGAAGAGATGGGGGAAGGGTTTGCCCGTTAAGCAGAGAGAAAGAGCAGCGAAGAGATGGGGGAAGGGCTTGCTGGTTAAGTAGAGAGAAAGAGAAGCGGAGGGGGAATTAGGCTCAGGAGCGAAGAGAGAGGGTTGGCTGGTTAAGTCGAAAGAGAGAAAAGAACAGCTAGGGTTTTTTTTTTATACCGATCGCAGACCGGATAGGAGTCTGGAAAGACCGAACTGGTTTTCGGATCCTACGTGCCCCGGCCAACTCTCCCCTTGAGAACCTCCTTTTTATCAAGAAACCGGTTTCTATGCGGCCCTGCCATGCCCGCATATGTAGAAAAGCGGGCCTCCTCATAAATCTATTTTTTAGATGAATTTTGAGACTTAATTTTCAATGACATAGAATCTCTAACATGGAAATCATGAATATGAATAAATAAATAAATTTTAAAATTATAAATAATAATTCTAATAAAAAAACATTTGGACCATTAGTTTTCATTGTTTTTAGATGGAACACCTACTTGCATCCATCTTTAAGATGGATGCTTTACACTTTCTAAACAGCATATGTAGAATGCGGTCATACCTACTTGCATCCATCTTTAAGATGGATGCTTTACACTTTCTAAACAGCATATGTAGAATGCGGTCATATCCGTATGAAACAATTTTCTTTCTAGTACTAAGATGAAATTTCTATATAGTCTAGGCTTTTATGAAAACCAAATAAAACCTCACCTCAAATCCTCATCCGAAAATCACTTTTTGGCAATGGAAATTTCAATGATGGCTCTAAAATCAATTTTCAACACCGACAATAAATTTTGAAACTAAAAAATTATACAAATCTTACGGATCTTTTAACGCTTATTTTTAGGGCAAAATGGACAATCTAGATAATTTGTTAAAATATAATTACTTTTAGATCTTGTCTTTTTCACCACCATGATGTTTAAGCGAATATGATCGATGTAAAGACTTTTTAATGCTCATATTGCAATTTTCAACGAGTTATGAGGCGACGCTTTACTTCTTTTGATAGGGCTGCAGCCCTATCAAACTATTTTTCTTATTAATTTTTGTTTTTAAGGCTTCCTAGTGGTTCTAAGTCCTCTTGAATTTTCCACCTTATAAATTCTTTTTTTTTATTTTTTTTATTTTAAAAAAAATTATTTATTTTAAGAAAAATTAAAGTGTATACTATATTGTGACTTGGGATTTGAAACTTCCATACCAAATCCTGGATGCCACCGATGGTCTTGTGATCTCTTTTTCTGTCATCTGGAAATAAAAATATTGTTGAAAAACTTTTAACAATCAGCTTGTTTCCCTATGTAGGTGCCCGACTTTTTACGTACAAATCTGATGAGATCCATTATGAGATCCATCTTATTTAAACACAAACTATTAGAAAAAACTCTAAATCAATAGAGAAGTGGGAGCAGTTAAATCACAGACCTGAAATAGACTTAAATCTAAGAAGAGCAACGCTGGTTGAATTTCACACTAAATCAATCTTTAAAAGTTAGATCTAAAACTAATGACTCATATAATTTTTAAAATATAAATAAAATAAATAATTAAATAAAAAAAGTGGTTATCTCTTACTTGGGGACTCCCAACTCAATAGTTGCTAGCTCGGATTAGGCTGATCTTTCTTGGTACCGCTTCTCCTTTTTGGATGATATAACATCTAGGGTTGAGTTATGGGTTTTATGGATCTAAGAGAGACTAATGTTTTAGGGTTTATGGATCTAGGAAAAACTAATTAGCGTTTATGGATCTAGGATTTTATAAGGTATTTTCCTATGATTTTGGGAATTTAAGAGATATTTGAAAATTTGGGAATTTCTAGGAATTTTTGGGTTTTTTCTTTAGTTTTCTAGATTTTTTTTTATTTTTTAAGGATTGTTTAGAGATTTTGGGAAGTTTAATATAGGACTAAGTTAGGGACCCTTATGAAATTAGTCCCCTTTAATTTTGTTTTTTCTAATTGATTTTGGTCTAGTGAACCCAATAAATCCAACAACGGTAGTCCAATTTGGGCACATCTTGGGATTGAATGCTTGGCTTTTTCTATGCATTGGATCAATTTTTGGGTTTATCAAATGGTTTCCTCAACACTAGGACTACGGTCAGGTGTACAACAGCTAAATGTGGTCATTGGGCTCAGAACTACAAGCTTATTGGTATTCTTTCGATTAAAATTTAATGTGGGGATGTTTGCATAATGAGGTGCGTCCTACTTAATTGTAGTTTGAATTGATGTAGTCATATAGCTATATCAAAACACTAGAACAAAATTTTGTTGAAATTTTCACACATAAATATGGTTTCAAGATGGTTCTTAAAATTGGTTGAAATTTTCATAAATAATAAAGTGTAGTTTGCAATGTTGTAAATGAAATTGTCTACAAAGAGACCATTTATTTTTTATACAATTAGGTCACAAACATTCTCGCTCATTAGATGTCAAATTGGATGGTTTGGGATGAATCACGAAGTTCGAAAAAATATTTTTGGAACTTTATATCTCTATGACAATCTTACAATTTTAATAATGTTTTAATAATTTTAATAATCTATGACAATCTTACAATTTCATAAAAAATTGATTCTCAAAGCTACAATTTTAATAATGTTTTCCTTATTTTAGTGCATAAAAAATATTTTTGAAGTGATTATGACCATATAATTAATACGATAAATTATTTAACATTTGATTTAAAACAATATTAATGCCCAATTTCCTAAAAATATTTGTGAATTTTTTTTATTTAAATTTCAATTATCACTTTATTATGGATCAAAAAATTGTTAAAATTTTCAAATTCTATTTATTTTATTTTAAATTTTAAGACTTACCTTCTAATTTGATCATCTTAAGTGTTGGACAAATAATGAAAACACGCACGATTCTATGTAGTCTATGCATAATTAAAAATCAGATATAATTTATCAAATCACACTTCAAAGTTGATTTTAATAATGATATCTTGAATAACAAGTTTTTTCATTAAAAGATGTTTTAGGTGGGACAGATAAAAAGTAAAACTTTATTATTTTTTTTGGCATAAGGTGGTAACAATCACTATTGATCATTATATACGAAATCAGACCCCTTGTTTGGAACAAGGAGGTTGAAATCACTATGGATCAGCACATGTGATATCATATTGCTAGAGGTGTGTGATTAATTGTGTTAAAAGTAAAAAAAGATGTCACGATCACTGGTACAAGGATATCACAATCATTATTGATTAGTAGATGTGAAATTAGATTTATAGGAGTGTCATTGATTGGGTAGAAAACTCAAAATAAAATATCTTGAATTGCATAAAGCAATCAAAATTTAAATTTGATGGCTAAATGTGATTATAACCTCAATACGTATTACAAAAAGGTGCGGTTTGTATAGTGCCGAGGCTCTAATCAAATTACAGCCCACCTTTAAATAGTCTCGACAAATATGGTTTTAATGAATGTGGTTTGTATAGAGCCTAGGCTCTAAACAATCAAATCAGAGCCTACATTCAAATGGTGTCGAGAAATATGGTTTTACTATTGAAAATCTTTGTGATAGCCTTAAAATATATTTTCATATTTATTTATAAAGTTCAAAGTTTCAAAAATAGTGTAGATGATATGAAAATTTGAAAACCTTGAAAATTGACAGTCTAAAAATGCGTTACAAAATACACTATTTTCAAAAATTGAAATCTATTTTTTTCGCATGTCCATGCATCTTGATGTCGAGATGATCAATTTGAAGATATCCGGGCGTTAAAACAACCTCTTCTAGTGAACTTTTTGAGGTAGGCTCAAATTTGGTTGTTTAGTGCCTCGGCTCTAAATAAACTTTTCCCGGTTTTAATACTAGAAAGTTTTGTGATAGCCTTAAATTATATTTTTATATTTAGTTGTAAAATTTAAAGCTTAAACAATAGTATAGATCGGGCAGATCTATGAAAACTTAAAAAATATTGAAAATTAACGGTAAAAAAATATGCTACAAGATGCACTATTTATGAAATTTGAAATCCATTTTGTTCTCATGTTCATGTATCTTGGTGTGGAGGTGATTAATTTGATGATATTTGGGCATCAAAACAACCTCTTGCCGTGGAAGTATTGAGGCAGGTTCCAATTTGATTGTTTAGAGCCTAAGCTCTATATAAACTTTTCCCTTTAAAAAATGGTTATACAGTGTACAATCCAAATGTAAAACCTAAAAGACATGGAATTGTTCCCCGCGGATGAATACTGAGAAAGATGTGCCTTGACGAAGGACAAATCTAATGGGCTAAACAAAGGATCTACAAAAATACCTCAAACTGAGATGTTTATGATAAGCTCTTAGTGAGTCTAGCGGTTAAGGCCCATGTTGAATTTTCAAGGCATATCAGGCCTGATGGCAAGTACCGATTATATGAGTCCTCTGATATAATATTTGAGGTATTTCTGCAGGCATATATTGAATTAATATTGATTGATCACCCATAGGTTCCTTTTTTTTTTTTTGATAGAAATCACCTATAGGTTCCTTCTGTTCCTAAACTCGATCCAGATCTTGAAATTTAATCGCGGCCATCAGTTTTATATGTTTAATTTTTAAGTTTTGAGTATCCAAAAATCATCCCCAACAAATAATTTTTGGATCTAAAAGTTATAAAACAAATTATAGATCATGTATTTCGGCAACCCATAGTGTTTCATTTGTTTAAAGATTGTGAATATTACAATAATTATTCGTAAAAAAATTACAAGCATTGTGAAGCATTTGTAGCTAGGTCAACACCAAGACAAGCCAGGCCGGAGATGGGCCTAGGCTTAACCTGGCCTCATTTGTTTGCATCCTTATATTATATAATGTATCACCTTCTAACTCACCTATATTCTAAATGCATTATAATTCAGAAAAGAGAAAAGTTCATATAAAGTTGCAATAATCTCCGATGTTCATTTTAATCAAATAACGTAACGTTGGTACCATCTTATTAAACGACATGTTAAATATATACCATCCAACTAATGGATGGTATAGAATGTTGTAATCTTTGCCTCAATTTATTTTGCCTCGATTTTTGGTACGAGAACAAAGTACCCAAAAAAACCCAAAAACTTGTTTTTTCCTTGAGGAGATAGAGAACACAATAAATATGGACTTTTCATTTTAGGATAGTGTTATAGGGTATTTTTGATTGGCTTAGCCCCGACATGAATAAGAAAGGAGCCAATCATGCTGGTACAAAAAATGCATGCGGACTACGAAAGCAATGATCAAATAAAGCCGTTTTTGGAAAAGTGGCAGAATGACCCCAAAATTGGTAATATGGTGGCTTGGCCGTTTTTGCAAAGGTGGCAGAATGACCCCAAAAGTGGTAATATGGTGGCTTGAGGTGTTTTAAAGATACTTACCAAATTTCAACCCAATCTGACAAGTTTAAGACCAATCATGATGAAATCTGGTTCGAAATTCAACTTTTATTGCCCTGAAAAATACCTAATAATTATAACCCTAATTTGTATGCCTCAAGTGAACACCATACTACCACCATTAGATTTAGAAGGTTCAAGAACCATTGTATACCAAATTTTAGCCTATTATGACACTTCTAGACGCCCCTATACCCAATTTACCCAAAATGGACAACTTATCCAAAATGGATAGGTTTTACACTATTCTAGTGAGGCTGCAGGTATGCCCAACTTACACAAAATGGACAACTTATCCAAAATGGATAGGTTTTACCCATTCTGGTGAGACTGCAGGGAAATGGAAACTGCTATTTTGAGCTTGGGATTGATATTTGGATGGTCATATCTCCTTCATCCCGGACCCAATCGAGTTCGTCTTAGTGATATAAAATTTGCCCCGAGATGATGAGTGAATGAAGAGAATTTATAGAGAGAAGTTTGGCTCGAAATTGAATATTCTCAAAAGAGAAAATGGTGATTGATCAGGTGGGCATATTTTGATATCCCGACATCGGATCTTCATGAAAATAGATGCGTTGCGATCGTAGGATGAAGATGAATCATATGTGGTAAAATTCAAGCAAGATTAGAAGTAAAATTCAAATGAGATGAGGGGGCAGATTGAGCATAATTTAAAGATGAAAATGACAAGTTTTCCAGTTGTTGGAATCCCATTTTTCGGTGACTTTCCAAATTGATGTTAGAATCCCATTTTACTATGACTTTCCAAATTGGGAACAAGGTTTCATCAATTTTGACTTGACACAAAATGACTGCGATTTAATCCTATCCAAGTTGTGATGAATAAATTTATCGAAAACACGACGGATTAGCCTATACAAAATAGAAGGTTTCCATGTTTTTAAAGAATGACATATTCTTTATAGCTGTCAAAAAGTACGATTTGGACATCAAAATTGATATTAAAACGATCGTCATAAATTGAATATCATTTATACAATGATGGATTGTCTGAACGGCCACCGAAAAGCCCCCAAAGGGTGTCTATGGCTTAGGCCTTCTTCAAGGGGACCAATTGGTCATTTTTTGCATTGTGAGAAAGGGTATTTTGGTTATTTTCACTAATACGAAATTATATTTTAATTAAAGAAAAATACTATTTTTAGCAAATTTGGTCTATTTTTTAAGATCCACCTATGTTTTGGTGAATGCCTATAAATAGGTGTCTGTGTAACTCATTCTTGGAAAAAAAAATTAAAAAATATTGGAATGAGATTTCAATTTTTGGCTTTATTATTAAAGAGAGAATTTTTTTTAGAGAGACAAATGCCCCTTGGAGTTCCAAGCTCATCATCTCGCTTAGCCCACCAAAGGGTCCACACCGAGCCAAGCCTAGGACTGAAGCTCACCTAGGTGCACGGTTCACTTTTTCTCTCTCTTACTTTCTTCTTCTTCTTCTCTCTATTATCTTTTTTTCTCTCTCTTCTCCCTCTCGAGCCCACGGTCTAAATTGCATGCCCATTTCTCTTTCTCTACTCTCTATTCTCTCTTATGTCTCCCTCTTCTCTTTCTCTCTCATTCGCAGTCTCTCTTTCCTCTCTCCCTCTTCTTTTTCTCTCTTATTCTCGATCTCTCTCTCCTCTCTCTCTCTTTCACTCACCCTCTCGGTCTCCCATTCTCTTTCTTTCTACTCTCTCTCCTTCTCCTCTCCCATTCTCTCTCTACTTTCTCTTCCTTTCGATTTTTTTTTCTCTCAAACTCTCTCTCTTTCTCTCTCTCAACTCCATATCTCTCTCTCTCCCATAGTTAGCAAATCGCCGATTAAATGGTGATTTTTTTTTTAAAATCAGCGACTTTATGGAAACCGTTTAAAACTGCGATGTATTGAAAATTAAAATTCTGGAAAAAATCGCCTATTTTTTATAAGAACATTTAAAACGTGATTTTTGGTATAACGATTTAGACCACACCAAGACATCGTTTTTTTTACAAGATTTTTTTTTTTTTTTTTTTGTAAGCAGTAGCGAGATCAATCTCCCCAACCCTAACCCCAATCCTCTATTCTTCTAATTTCTCCTCCTTTGTGACATCTTCTTCAGTCTCCTACCCTCCTCCTCTTACCACGGGAGAAGCCTCCTCATCTACCGGTGCTAATGATCTAAAATCCCTTTGATACAAAAAACCCTAGAAGTTATCAACCACAATAGGAAAAGACCCTAGAAGTCTTGACCAAAATCCCTTTGATATCAAAAACCTTTGATATAGGTCTAGCAAGCTTGGGAGGCCAAATCCCTTTGATACCAAAAACCCTAAAGTCTCGACCAAAATCTTGGAATTATTGACCACTTCTAAACACCTTGAAACCATAGAGTTCACAATCCTATCTTCTATAGAGAATGATTTAGGTTTTCCAACTCTCTTGATCTCATCTTGTGGACCTGAAACCCTGTGATTATCATTTGAAATCCCAGAACGAGACCATAGAATTACTAATCAAATTCACCAACCAATAATCTAGCGTTTTCAGTCTTCCTAGGTTCATCGTGCAAACCATAAACCACCCTCTTCTTTTTCTCTCTCTAAAAACATAGCAATGTGAAACAAGTGAAACCAAACGGCTACGAGCCCAACCCTCTTTTCAATTAAAGAAATATATATAAACTTTAACCATAGTTATAGACTGGCCATATACACTATAACATAGTTAAAAAATTTTAATGAGGAAAAAACATTAGAATTTTTTTTGGTACCTACGGAGTAGGTGTGATGTTTGTTAAAGTATTTAATGAGTAAATTTATATGGTATGGTATTTTTATTTTATTTTATGGTTTTGATATAATTTTTTTTTTTTAGAATTTCAAAATTTTAATCTTTTAAATTTATCCGATTTTTTTACTCCAATTTTTGGAGCCTAATATATTAGAGATATCTTTACATAAAGTATTTTTGTTGATATGTATTTTTTATCTAAATTTTTCATCCAACCTTTTAAAATAAAAACGATTTGTTTTTTATTTTATGGTGAGCCGATTTATTGACGGTCCCCGACTTGCTAACTATGCTTTATCCTCACGTAACCTATCCCTCTTATACTCCGTCTCTATTTCTCATCTCTCTTTCTCTCTCCCTCTATCTCTCTTCCCTCATGTAACCTCTCCTCTATCTCTCTGTATCTTTGTCCCAAATCTTCCTTTCAGGTTTCTTTTCTCTCTCCACTCTCTCACCCTCACGGGCCGCACCCACTTTCCCCCAAATCTCTTCTTTCTCTCTCCCTAAATTGTCTCTTACCATCTGGGTCATCTCTTTCCCTAACTCCCTCACTCCTAAATCTCTTTTATCTCTCATTGTAACTTATCTCTCTCCCCTTCTAAAAACCTTCTCTCACGAAAACTCACCCTCTCTCTTGTATCTATCTCTCTCCCTCTTCCCCATAAATCTCTCCAACTCTCTCACTCCTTCATGAAACTCTCTCTATCCGTCATTTCTCTCTCTCTCTTTCTCCCCCTCTCATGCAACTCTCTCTATCTCTCTATCACTCTCAAACTCTCTTTCTCTCCCTCCCTTGTATTTCTTTTCTCTCTTAACCTCACAAGCGGGCTCAACTCCCTCTCCCTCTCCTTCTCTTTTCACTCTCTCTAACACGCCATGTTTTCTCTCCCAAAAATCTCTCCAAATCCTGCTCTCTCCCACCGTAAATCTCTCACTCTCATCTTTCCTTTCTCTCCCTTAAGCGACTTCTCTCTCGTTACTCTCATCCTTTCTCTCCTCCAATATCCCTTTCTCTTTATTTCCTTTAATTTACTCTCGCCCTCTTGTTTTTCTCTCTTTCTCTCACAACTCACCCACTCTCCCCACTAAACTTTTCTCTCTCTTTTACCCTCTAATATCTCTCATTTTCTCTCTCCCATCCTTATCTCATTATCTTTCTCTCTCAAACCCATATCTCTCTTTACCTCTCTCTCGTCTCTCTCTAAATCTCTTCCTTCATTCTCTCATTCTATCTTCCCTATTTTCTATCTCTATCGAAACTCTCTCTTATCTCTATCTCATTCTCTCTCTCCAACCCATCTCACTCTCTTCTTCTTTCATCTCTCTCTTTCCCTCATCCTCATATCTCAATATCTCTCTCCCTTAATCATATTCTCTCAATTCTTGTTTATCTTGATATTCTCTCTTTCTTACTGCCATTCTTTTTATTCAAATTTCTCTCAACTTTTTCATATATATTTTTTTATTTTGCATTAATTCTACTATTTTCTAAATATTTATTGTTTCTTTATCATATATCCATATAGACACCACTTATCATCATCATTCATAGAAAAAAACATGGATCTCTTCACATTATCATACATAAACTTGTATTTTTCCATTGGCACTACATATGATTTTTCATCAATAAATTCGATTCTTTGTCACTTTATGCAAGCCTAAAATCCCATCCACTATATATTCATCATAATCTTTGTCTATGCCCCTTCTTAGATTTCATAATTCATTATCATTGTCAGGCATGTCGCATAAAGGGGCTCTTCAGAAACGATTCGCGATGGGTTTTACCCATGGATTTCATTCTCTTGAATCCTCTGGGGTACTTTGATCACAAGTTGAGTACCTTTTCCTATTAACCGGTAATGCCTTTTGGGAGAGATGATGTCGGAAGGTGTATGTTTTATTTCAACCTTATATTTTTCATTTCATAATTCATTATCATGCATATCGCATAAAGGGCCTCTTCATAAATGATTTGTAGGGGTTTAACCCACGGACTCCGTTCTCCTGAATCCTCTGGGGTACCTCGATCACAAGTCGAATACCTTTCTCTATTAACCAGTAATGCCTCTTGGGAAGTGATGCCAGAAGGCTGTCCGTTTTATGCCTTATCTTTTGTATTTCTAAGACTAATTTATTCCATTTTCATAATTTCTTTAATTCATTTTCTTTAAATTGATTTTATCATATCAAGCCTAATTAAGAAGACACCTGAAAGCTAACCATATAGGAATTTAAAGCAAGCAGAGCAAGGAAAAGAAAAGAGTTGAACTCAGACCAAGTTGCAGAAACTTGGGAGGCTTTCTCCAAAGATCTAAGAGGATTGCTTTTATCCAAACGCGTCCCGCTAATCCAAGTAGTAAGGTAAACCTCTCAAACTTCACTCACCGCATTAAAATTCCCTCATCGTTGATACCTATTTGCACACATTGTGTGTGGTTGTTTTGAGGGAGGGTCTTTTCTGCCGAACCCAAGTCATCGACCCGAGATTCATTCGGACCTAAAGAAAACCCAGGTCCACCAACTTGAAAGATGGCATGAGGTCGATGCCCCAAATTTATGTAGAATGTCCCATTATGTTTGGATGGGAAATGGTCCACCAACTTAAAATGGTTTAATAGGGCTGCTGCCCTATCAAAATAAGTAATGCCTCATAACTCATATCGAAATTCAAGCAATAGAAAATTCATTGAATTGCAATTCAATAACTCAAAATTGCAATTCAAGCATCAAAAAACTTTTACGCCAACCATATTTGCTTGAGCATTATGATTATGAAAAAAAAAAAGATTTCAAGCTCTAAAAATAGTGTGTATTGTAATAAATTTTTTACACCATTCATTTCGCCCTAAAAGTAAGTGTTCATAGACCTAAAAGATTTGTACCATTTTTTAGTTTCGAATTTCATTATCGATGTTGGAAGTTGATTTTAGAGCCATCATGGATATTCCCATTGCTGAAAGTGCTTATCGGATAAGGATTTGAGGTGAGGCTTTATTTTGTTATCATAAGATCCAAGCCTCAGCCTTCAAGTTGTGATATGCAAAGTCTAGGCACCTATATGAAATGAACGACCTATGTTCATCCAAACTATTTTTTTATCTCTTTTTAAAAACATTTAATGATTTCAAGATTTTACAGGCAATATCTAGCCACCCATTAAATAGATAGCCAACGCTAATTGAACCTATCTTTTATATTTATTTTTAGAAACTTCCATTCATTGATTTCTTCTTCAAAATCAAGAGGGTGTATGTGCCAAATTTGAGATACAATATACGTCCCTAAGGCCTCCAAAATGGGGAAGGCGGAACATGGCAACAACTCACTCAAGGGCAGATCATCGCCCATTTAATGTGTGCAGAAATACTTATTTAGGCACTGCTAGTATGCTACAAACACAATGGCCATCCCTAAAGTGCACTTTTTTATTTTATTTTATTTTATTTTTTTGATGTGTTAACAGTGGGAATGGATGGGGACATTATGTCGAGGCATCCGTCCCTCTAACCACCAATGCCCCAATCCTAAAGTCTTATTTTCCATCATGCAAAAGTTTATAATCATATTAGCGTCATACCTTCTATTCCCAATAAAATAAGGGATTGTATATTATAAAACCATTTATTTTTAGTACAAGAAGGTCACAGTCATTTCTAACCATTGGATGTGGAATTCAATAGAATGAAATGTGTCACAACACTCGAAAAATTTTATTTTGGACTTTATGCCCAACTAAATATAGATCCTCAGCCACCTCATTTTGCATCCAACGGTCAATAATGACCATGGCTTCCGTGTATAAAAAATAAATGGTCTCATTGAATATATTTCCATAAAATAAAAGGCCTAAGGATATCAGAAAATTATGTTGTGCTAATAAAAGCATTCAAAGGTAAGAACCATAGGGGTTTCTCCAAATCCCAACTTACAAGCAAGAAAAATGAAAATTACATGGTACAGCTATAATAATACTAGTTGTTGTATATGTGCCCCTCATAGAGACAAGTAACATAAGACAACACCTATTATTTGAAATCAACTAAAATATTTTGATAGCAAGGATGAGGACTTGGGAACAGTCCTTTCCCCCAACCAATGTTGCATATGAACTCCTATAGCATACAGATAGGAGCCACTTCTCCCATGGAAACCCACCACCTTTCCTTCTGTTCTATTGGAAGTGAAGTAGGTGCCTAATTCCTCACCATATGGCCCATACTTGCCTCTACTTGTGCAGAATGTAAGAGACTTTATCACCTCCAATCTGTCATCTCTAGCGACTGCACCATAGTAGCCAGTAATGCATGTGAGCACCTCATTAGGGTACTCAAACTTGATCTGCAGGACCCAAGAGTGTCAATAATGCCAAAAGATTATATGCTCCTACGAGTATATGCTCCCCCAGGTAAAAATATCATCTAGGAGTACTTTTAGGATCTCAAATTTTAGGCATGCTATACATAATATCTTCAAATTGAATGTGGACGATTCAATATTTGGACGGTTAGATCTAAATGCTTCCAAACTCCAAAATCTTGTTTTTTTGGGGAAATATATCGAAATACTCATAAGAGACAAACTATTTAGGATTTTATCAAATTGCAACTCTTCAAACTCATGATCATATGTCTTTTGATGGGTATTTTGAAACTATTTCAAAAGACAGGTAGAAAAGTAGAATGTTAATAGTTCATCTCACACATGTATGTATTTGGGCAAATTATCCTTTTTTTTTAAGTACTTTATGGTTCCCAAAATTTTAAATAAAAAAATGGGCCTAAGCAGGTATTTTACCTGAGGGGTAAGTGTACAGTGTGCTCCCATGGAAGCACAATGTACTCATTCAATCAAAACAAAAATGAAACATAAGAAATATCATATCACAGGAAGTGAAACAAGAGGTGGAGAAGAAGAAGAGATTCAGTTACTCTATGGGTTGTTTCTCCTCCACGGCCTCCATGTCTAGCTGACCAAACAGATTGCCCATTTCTATCGTATTCAATTTGTATGGAGCATACTGCTTCTCCTCTGATCAATACAATTTGCTTGATACCTGAGTATACACCATCATCCCATGGCCTCCCTCCATCCCCACCCCAAGGCCCAGGCCCAAAGGGCACAGCCTCTTTCACAGTTCCCATCACAACCTATAAAAGATATACATGCCCATTAATGCTTTCATATAGAGAATGTCAAACAGTAAACAATTAGAAGATTCATTTTAGATAAATAATGTGAAATAGCATTAAAAAGAAATAACTGTTAATAGGGATAAAGGAAGTGTTAGGATAAAATCCAAAGCAAGTGTTAGCAGAAAGTTCAAATAAGTGCTAACAAGAAGTCTCAATGCACCTCTTCTCCATGGCCACCACTGCTGGGAACTGATTTGGTCGACCAATACGGGTTATTGACCTCAGCTATCTGTGCATCTTCGGGTTTGAATGAATGGGAAGGAGGAAATTGAGGTTTGGAAATGGCCTGTGTTGGAAAAACATGAACACCGATGGCATCTAAATACCAACCGCTTCGTCCATGGAAGCCCACGATCCTGCCTGCTACCGATTGAGACGAGAAGGACATCCCTTGCTGATCACCATAAGGTCCATATTGGCCTTTTGTGGTGTGGAATGTTAAGGATTTGATGACCATTGGTCCCATAAGGAATGCAGCACCATAGTTACCTGTGATGTATGTCAAGATCTCAAATGGATAATCAAACACCACCTGCCAGGAAATTCGAAAGGAAAATGTCATAGGCAACATCAATTTAAAACATAAATCAATGAATAGATACAAATAAAGGACAAAGTCATGCTCAAAGTTGGTCCTTCATATTAGATTGAAAAAAAGTGATTTTGTGTCATTTCAAATACGAACCTTATCTGATTTGAAGCTTCCCGCGGCTCCTCCATGCCTGTTTCCCCACACTGCTTGCCCATTTCTGTCGTACAGAACTTTGATGGACATGATTCCAACATTGCGGCTCAAGTTTATTTGTCGGATGCCAGTATACACGCCATCATCGAAGATGGATCCTCCATTGCCACCCCAAGGGCCATGGGTCACATTGCCTCCACCATTTGAGGTTCCTTTTTCTCCTTTGCTAGAGTCGCTGGAGAAGTTGGCCAGCTGCAACTGAAGCGAAATAATAGAGTCCTTAGTCCTTACTAGTAAGCATGGTTCATAACTTGGCTCATGCCTCGGACTCGGCCCTAGCTCAAGCTGAGTTAGTCAACCGAGTCCTCTATGGGCACAAAACAGGGGCAAAAAACAAAAAAAGGAAAAGAAAAAAAAAGAGGTTAACATTTATCAAAAATAGCAAAAACCAAATAAGTAATAAAAATCATCAAAAGTCTATGAAAGATGAAAATGTGTATGTATGTATGTATCTACATATGTATATGTATATGTATATAGGAAGATGTTAGGGTGAGCTCATGGGCTCATGGAATAGTGGAACCCAACGGCCCCGATTGAATTTGAGTCGATCTGATGGTCAGGACTGTTTATCGATAATATAATTTTAATATTTTTTATATAAATCCAAATATCAGAAAATTGGAGCATAAACTCTTCTCATCAAGACGCACCTAATAAAATTATTAAAAAAATAATTCACATAAAATAAATTACTCAAAATACCCCTATAACTTTTTAGGGGTATTTTAATCAATTTAATTTGTACGAATTATTTTTTTGATATTTTTATGAGATTCGACAATTCTTGAATAATAGAGGCTTCAAATTTCAAGTGATTTGGATTTGTAGAAAAAAAATTAAAATTCAATTACGAAATACAATTGTGAACATTGGATCGGTCCAGATTTAATCTGGGCCGTTGGGCTTACATTGTTCCATGAACCCATGGGCTGACATGAGCTTTTTCCATATATAAATAATTCATAATAATGAAAAGGGAAAAATAAAAAATTAGAACATACAATTAGAAAAGTTAACAATAGTAATAAAAAACATGAAATTCATGTAGAAACATATTTCAAAATTATCTACCAGTATTTGTAACCAAATTCATGATTCTTTCCCCGGTATTTAAGAAGGGTAAGTTGGGGATCAGCAGGGTGCTAAGGCCAAGTCCGAATGGAGTCGGCCGAGTTTTAAAACACTGCTAGTGAGTGAGTGAGACAGGATGTAATACTACCTAGCTAGACTGTACTAGTATGTAAATCTTAAGGTAAACTACATTGAGAGAGAGAAAGCACCTTGTTTTTGGATTCTTCTCGAGCCATAGAAGGTGTCTGTGAGACTTGGCTTGAGCGGTTGAAGGCGTCTTTCTTGTCTCTCACCTTTAATACAAAATCATAATGGCCTTTCGCATCAGTCCCATGAACAATGTCATAGCCATTTTTGGTGGTGGATTGAGCGGGCACAAGAACCTGGGAATAATAATTTGGTAACTCGGACTCGGGCTCAGGATCCGAAAGAGGTTTGAGATGCAGACCAATTGAGTCTAAGTGCCAACCAGAGCGCCCATGAAAACCAACAACCTTACCACCACTCATGGTGAAGGAGAAATGAGTGCCTTGTTGAACGCCAAAGGGCCCATATTTCTTTAAGTTAGTTTGGAAGGTGAGAGATCGTATTATGGTGGGGCACCCACTTGACATCGGACCATAATGACCGCTGAGCCAAGTAAGGACCTCTTCGGGGTACTCGAGCTTTACCTGCAGCATAGGTTTTTATCCGTGTTTAGAAGATCGATTCGGCCAAAGTACTCAGGCTTTGGTTGAGGGGAGTCATTCGGACGAGTTTGAGTAACTCACCCGAGTCCCGTTCACTTTTTTTAAAGAAAACGAACATTGAAAGGTGCACTCACCCAAATTTAACTCAATTTTTTTTTTTTTAAAAAAAATGAACACTGAAACTTGATATATATAATTAGGAATGTTACCGGATTCATGTCTGCTCTTTCTTTTGGACAGAAAAAGGGGAGCACTTCTCTTTTTCTTTTTTTTGGGTGAGCGAGTGGGGAGAGAGCCCCTATATTTGGTAGGAATTGAGTATTTCTCTTTTTCTTTTTCTTTTTTTGGGTAAGCCAGTGGGGAGAGGGCCCCAACCCTTGATAGGAATTGAGCCTAGGATGTAGCGTTGCATATCATTAAGTGCTAGCCAATTAAGCTTCGGCTCTTTTCCTAAAATGGTAAGTGCAGATTTGGGCCCCTAGCCTTTCGTGAGAACACTTCTCTTCATCACTAGATGAAAATCTTAAAGTGTACTTTAAGGCGAGAAAAACAAAAAGAACACTCGTTTCATTCGGGCTGGACCACATTTCTACAATATGTGACCCAGAGGTATAAATCATCCATCTTAAAGATGGATGCAAATAGGTGGTCCATCTAAAAACAATTGTAACTAACGGTCCAAATGTTTTCTTAATATAATTATTCTAATGATTTTCTTTTTGTCATATTCATGATCTCCATGTTAAAGATTATATGTTCTCTAAAATTAAGATCAAATTATATTTTTTAAAAAAATTTATTTCCAAGCCCGCATTTGCAATATGCGGGCTGGCCGCATGCTAACCGCGTCCAAAACAAAATGTATTTGGCACTTTTGTGGAACGTTTTATATAAAACGTTTCTTATAAAATTATGAATATTATCAGTTATATCTTTCGAAATTTTGTATATTTTATGGAAGCTTTTATCCATAAAATGGGTAGTTATAAAAATGTTTTTCGTATATTCATTTTGTTGGGGGAACTGATTCACATTATTTCGGCTTAGAGCTTGCGGCCGAACACTTACTACTGCTGTCTCAAGGGAACTTATTTCATTACATTGGTTTGGATATGGAGTTGGGTTTGGACCTTCCTATCCCAATTTGGGCCGAGTCTCGGGCCTTGTGGGTCAGGCCTTGGCTAGGATGCCCAGCAGGATTTGTGATGAGCCAAGCTCAAGCCTAGCAGGTTTGGCATGTCTAGCCTACGACTGAGAATGGGTTGGTCCGTATCTGGATGCGGATTTGAAAAGTATACATCGGATTTGGATTTGGATCCAGATCTGATTGGATCCAAAATATTTGGATCCAGATCTGGATCCTAAAATTAAACATAAGATTTAGATCCGGATCCAGATCCTAGATCCTAAAATTAAATATAAGATCCTAAATCGGATCTACTTGTACCCCAATCCTATCCAAATTTAGATCCGATCAGATCCAAGTTAAAACGGTTGAATTGACCGGTTTACCGGTTAGGCCGGTTAAACTGCTTTTGGCCCCATATCAGGTTAATCATTCCAGTTTGATTTTACGAATATGATCAAGCTAAGTAAGATGACTGGCCAAGAAAGGTGTTTTGTTGGACTCCATGGTTGTTTTTGATTCTTTGTTTTGACTGCTTATTTTTAATATTTGTGTGATTTAATAAAATTTTATAACTCAAAAAAAAAACTAGGCTCGGGCTAGCAATTAACTACTCCAACCAGATTTGGGCTGTACAAGATTACCCGATTGGTAATCAAACTGGGTTGGGTCAGCCCCATTAAGTGACCATATTCGGCCAGCAATGGTTAGCCTTATAGGAAAAGAGCTTGGGTTAATTAGTTAGTACTTAATGATTTGCAACACTACGTCCTATGTTCAATTTCTATCAAAGGTAAAGCCCTCTCCGCACTGACTCACCCAATCATTTTTAGCTCGTTCAATATTATTTTTCTAGCTCTTTGATTTTGTATCTAACCATTTCAAAAATTTTAAGTTTTTTTAAAAACTAAATACCAATATAAAACTTCCTATTTTTGGCAGTAATAATTAGCACCTAAAATCCCTTTGTTAATTTTTATTTTTTCTTGCTCCTATTTCTTCTCCATATTAGATATTTCAATTAAAATATGAACAAAATATAAAATAAATTTTAAAGATGGGATGAATATGATTTTTTGTTTTCTTTTTAGGTACCTCCATCAATAATTTCCTCATGGATCAAAGAAGTTCTACGTTTATAGACCTCTGGATTGAGAGTTTAACGAGAGAAATGCTATTAAAGAAAGGAAAAGGTTTATACAAGGTTGCAACTTTAAAATGTAGAATTACACATGCACCACAAATGTCTATCGGAAAATGTTGTTTTAATGTTGAAAAACCCTCTAATTGATCATCTCAACATCGAGATATATAAATACGAAAAAAAAAAAAAAAGATTTCGAGTCCTAGAAATAATTCATCTTGCAACACATTATCTAGACCGTCCATTTTCAGGATTTTCATATATTTAGAGCTTTACTTATTTTAACTATATTTGGAGTTTAAAATTTTATAATTAGATATGAAAATAGATTTTTAGATAATCCTAGGAATTTTTTACAAGAAAATTACATGTTATGATAAAATTTATAGGTGCGCCTTAATTGGATTGTTTAAGGTTGCAACCTTAGAGAAACCGCATCCATTAAAGAAAATTCTCTCTCTCTTTATATTTTTATTTTTAATACATAATACTCATTATTAAAAACAACATAATGCCCCTAAAAATCTTAGAGGTATTTTGGTCATTTTCTCATAAAAATGTTTCTATTTTTAGTTCTATTCGGTGTGCTCCAATCAGAGGTGTGTACATCCCGAATTATATTGCAAAATGGTTTATTAGAAAAAATAAAAAAGAAAAAATATTCTGAGTTGTTTGAACAAGTTCAAACTTTAAAAACTAATTCATTTCAACCGTCCATTGGGTGGCTGGGGACAAGGATTAAAACATGGGTGGTGACATATGGAAAGGTTTCCTATTTATTTACATCAAATAATCAATTAAAATAAAAAATTAAAGGCTTTTTATGGTGTTCCAAATATCAACTTGTTTTTCCTAAAGGTTCAAGAAAACAAAAAAATTTATCGTGTAGAGAGCATCAATATTTATTTGCAATTTTTATAAAACCCAAAAAGATATATACTACAATATCTTTGTCCTAAGATATGAACCTTTTAAAAGACAGACTTTTTGTTAATCATTTTCAAAATATTTGGGTAAAAGTGTACAATCATACTTGATAATCCCCGTAAATCTTTAAAAGGAGAGTATGCTACTTTAGCTTCTTCTTCTTCTTCTTTTTTTTTTTTTTTTAATTTTAATTTTTTTTTTTATTGTTTTTTTATTTAACACTTCCCCAACCATTCCATATCAATAAATAACAGTTGGTAGGTGTAATTCACGTATAATATAAGTTGTTAATTTCTACTGAGTTAGTCAAACATTTTGCAGACTTTCAGCTTGAGGAACAACATGCTAAGCAGGGGAGGTGTTAGCAAATATTTTGAAGCCAGATACTAGCCTAGTATACAACCCATTTAGAATATAATTTTCTTTTATTTGTTTTGTGTAGAGAATTAGGAGAACTCCGATAAAAAAAGGCATCACATTTAAAACAAAACTTTTATGAGTGTAAAAATAAGGTTGCAATATTCTACACAAATCTTATTTTTTGAAAGAGATCAAAATTTGACACTATTTTTTAAGACATACTAAATTTATATTGTCAGATTAAAATGGATAATATAGAACATCGCAACTTTTTTCCTAAAATTAAAATTCCTAACCTTATGTAATTTTGAACCATACAAATAGTACGAAATCATAAACAAAGGCATGACAAGATGGACATCTACAGTGGTTATACCTTCTATTGTCAAAATACGTACCTTGTCAGTTTTGCATCCACCATTGCCACCATGTTTCTCAGACCAAACAGATTGTCCCTTCTTATCATACTCGAATCGGAGAGAATCAATGGCTCCTCCATGAACAATTACTATTTGCTTGACCCCTGTATGAACCCCATCATCCCATGGACTTCCACCCTGGCCACCCCATGGCCCAACACTAACAGCTTTCTTTGACCCAACTTCTAAGTTCTGCTGCAAGTCACAACGACACAAGTTATACTAAAGTGTTGCTTGTTTCCATTGAACCTTAATTTCTGGTTTTTCTCTTTTTTTCATTGTTTAGACTAAGGCCAAAGCCCGTTCCGACCTTAGGTTTTATAAACCTGGCTTTATAAAACTCAAGCTACTTTTGGGCAAATGGTGTTTGGCACTTTTTCTTCCAATCAAAACCCAGGTCCCCAAAATTAGATTTTTTCGAAACCTGGGTTTTGGATGAAACTTAGTTTTGTTATCACTGCAAAGCCAAGTACCCCTAAGTTTCTCTTTGGCCTACCATTGCTCGGGCTGCTTCGTTGCAGAGTATGATCCTTAGAAGGCTGCCTTCTGAGTGAGGATGGGAATTTGGATTAAGATCAATTTATAGAGGGAAGCAAGAGAGAGAGAGAGATGAACGATGTAGTGAAATGAAAGGTTATTCGTATGCAATAATGGAGAAGATAAAAGGGAATTGGATTCTTAAAGGTAGATACCATGTGCAGTAGATGCTTCTATGCCACGTATTTTTAATGTTCTTGCAACGATCTAGAGGGTTGTTTTTGGATTTCCTGTCCGGACACCGCAGGATTAGAGGCATCAGAGTTCCCTTCTACCAAGCCCTACCATACCCTATCCTGTCGATAACATCTCGAGTTCGAGTAGAGAACGTTGTGCTGCTTTCTTTTCCTGTCCTGTCTTGATCCAATGCCATCCCAATTTTCAATATCAGAGTGTTTTGAAACTCAAAATCCAATGATTATTTCTTTAAATATTCATTTTTATATGTATTAAAAGTGTAGCAAGTCCTCCATCGTTCATTCCGAGAGGAATCTTGGGTTTTATGTAAAGATGTGGAAGTCGGGGGCTGATACTTCAACATAACGTACCACCTTCCATTCTCACCGTTAACATATAATTAAAAAAAAAGAGAAAGAAAAAGAAAAAATACAGATGTGTGGATGCTGTGTCGCCATCCCACAAGAGACTCAAATTCTAGTAGAGAGGATTAAGAGTTTTGATGCGAAGCAGAGAATTGTGAGTTCTGATTCTGTGCCTTTTGACCAACACTCTACTTTGTTTCCAACAGGGAGACAAAGAGCATTTGGATCTGCCATCCAATTTCGTTCAATTTTGGCCTTTTTAGACTTTTAACAAAAAAAATCCATGCTCATGCGAGAGCACATCTTTGATTTACTGTCGGGTAATAGTTTGCTTAGGGGTATTTATATGACCCCAAAATTTGGGGAGGCAGTTTTGTTAACCCAGTGATTAATATCCGTACACCCGTTATATGTGCGTGAAAAAATAAAATAAAAAATCATATGGTTATTCAAAGACTGCTCAATTTTTGGATGGTTTAATCTAAGCATTTAAGAGCTTAAAATCTATACTCATTTTGTTATTCTGAAAAAGACTCTAAAATTTTAGATTGAGAAAATCCTCCTGAGTAGGTATTTTGCTTAAGAGAGTATATATTAATTTGCTCCTCATGGATGTGCACTATGCCGGTTATATTTAAGGGACAAAAAAAAGAGAACTTTTACATGCCTATTATTTAGTTTTTGCATTACTAAAAAAAATTCATTCTAAATTTTATAATAATTTACAACATACTTTCTTGAGTTCCATTTTGATCATAGGTAGAAAATCCCATCTTTGGTGAACCACCCAAAGAAGTGTTTATACGCAAATTTTTCAATTTTGAGAAAAAAATGTTTACTTTTTTTTCCAAAATTGTAATCACAGATAACCCCCTCAGTATGTGAAAAACCATTGAACCTCCTCCAAGTTAAAACAAAAAGACATTTTATTCCTTCCACACCTTTTCTCTGTAGTCTAAATTACAATATTCTACCCATTTTTATTTTTTCTGATGACGCCTTCATCAAAATACTAAAAAAACACCCACTTTCTTTCTCTCTTTCCTGACGAACTTCTCTCTCTCTCTTTTTCAACCTCTCTTGAATCCTTAAATTTTTTGCTAATTTCATGAGCCTCACAAGTAGGTCAAGATGCATCTTAGGTTCAATTTATACGCTGGGATTATTAGAGAAAAAAAGGTAAGTGTTGTAATTTAGACAATAAAACAAAAGTTTGGAGGAGGTTAAAGTGATAAACATCATTTTCTTTTAACTTGGAGGGGTCTATGGGTATTCTATCGACTAAATAGGTATTTGGGATTATGATTTTAAAGATGAAAGTATACGTTTTTTTTTTTATTCTTTTTTTTTTGTTTCAAAACTATCATTATTTTTCACTTTGAAAGTACAAAAATTTACAAAATATAGTATTTTTCACTTTGAAAGTACAAAATTTTACAAAAAAAAAAAAAAAAAAGGGTATTGGATGGGACCTTAACGGAATTATTTTAAAAAAGTACCTAGTATTTTGGAAATCGAAAGCATAAAATTTTACTTCTTTTAATTTTCCTCTCTCTCTCTCAGTATATACACTTTGTCTTTCAAGCTTCATCACCTTTTTCTCTTTTTTTTTATTACTTTTATTTTTTTCTGGTTATTGTCACCAATAAGTTCGTAGGCAATGTGCTCAATTTCTGGGTAGACTCACAAAGGCGCCTTTTATGTGTTTTCTGAACGGTAATTACTTCGGTCATTATTTTTTCACTTGATATTATTTCCAACCAAAGGTTACATCACTTCAAAATAATAAAGATTCAGATACTCATAAGTTCATAAAAACGGCCTCTTGGCTAATCTATCTCCAACATCATTAGCTATATATAGCGAATAGGCTCCTGTAAATATATTTAGCCAATCCATCGGCAATATCATTATCCTCTCTATAAATATATTTGCAATATCTCCAACTGATGATATCCATAACCGATTCCAAATTGATCCGAGTCTCTAGGGTGGTCTTTGATTATTATTTTTGACTATATATATATATATATATATATATATATATTTGTTAATTTAATGGGCCATAAGCTTTACCTATTTTTATAATTAATTAGTGGTTTACTTGCACCTGAGGCATGGGGTGTGCTACCACCATGACCTCAACCTTGTGTTGTGGATGCGCAGTCGCTAGTGCAATATTATTGATTTTTTTGTAACGATTTGACTAAGCCGAACAGATGGGTGGGATTGCATCTTTACGCTAACATTTTGGTACCCAACGGATAATCTTGACTTGAACTGATTTGATGGCACGTTGGGACCAGATTGTAACTTTGGTCTTGCAGCCAAAATACATGATGATTACACTTGAGTTGATCATTTCATCGACAGTAAATTTAAGATGTCTAAAGCTCAATTATTATTTTTTTTTTAAAATTGATTTTTTAAAGTGAATAAAGGCGGTTATGGAAAATTTCATGAAATCTTAGCTTGGTTTTTGAATATTTTGATCACTAGACAATTGCCCACATTGGCTTGGTGTAACTTCTGATTGATTTTTTCTATTAAGTTAGCATATTATTTTCGATTTTAAGATAGAGTCGGTATGGGATTTCTTGAATTTGGATATGAAGGCATGTTTAGGTAGTTACATAAGGAGGTGAAAATATTTTTGTAAAAAATATATTTCTACAAACGAAATATGCCTTAAGTTCAAAAAGTATATACTTCAAAGCAACAATTTTACTTGTAGAAGACCCACAACATATGGATGGTGCAAATTTAACACATCTAAAAATATAGTATATTTTTTAAAATCAATATCAAAATCGTTATAAAAAAAAACAACATATGTTATTGTCACCTTAATTTGAGTTACCACAATATAAAATTCTTCCAAAGATAAACACTAGTTGAATCGGTCAATTTTAAATAGAAAATATATATAAATAAAATTTTACGTTGACAGCTTACCTAACGCAACCCGCCTCTTTTATAAGAACTCGAAATCGCAATCAATTAAAATGACAATGGAAAAAGAAATGACAAGAGTTAAATGACCATGTATTGATGGTTGGACACTTCCCAAAGTGAAAAAGCAACTGTGTTTTCCTGTGACCATGCTTTGGAGACGCTCCTAAATCTTCCCATCACATAGGAATAGGACCAAATCCTCTTGTCTTTTCTACTTAATTTCATTCAATTCAATAGACTCAATATCCATTTTAAACGTAAATGTGACTCCACAAATATATTAGAGAAAATAAAAGGAAATATTGTGCTTATCGTCGTCGACGTTGCAGCAAGCAATAGGCCCAGTGCCAATACTACGGGAGCAGGGTTAGAGAAAGTCGAGCCGTTCATGCACAGATGATGTGTTCCATTTGCACCATTTTGTTCTTTTTGGCGTTTTTTTCTCTCTCCCACCAACAAGATCCCATTTTTTCAGATCCCCAACTTCAAAACCAGGAGACTCAACTTCTGCACCATGGCCGTACTTATGGCATTGTAGAGGATCAAAACCAGGAGACTCCACTTCTTTATCTCCCTAATCAACGTGATCAGAGCCAGAATGAGCTCGACATTTTTGAGTCATGGTGCAGGCGCCATGGCCGTACTTATGGCACGGTAGAGGAGAAGGAGCAAAGATTCAGAGTGTTCTCAGATAACTTGGTCTTTATAAGGGAGCATAACCAGAGAGCTAACTCTAATTATACAGTTGGTCTCAATGCTTTTGCTGATCTCACTCACCATGAATTCAAGATCAAGCGCTTGGGTCTTTGTCCTTCTATTCTTCGCTTTTCGAGCTCCAATTTTCGCAGTGATCAGAAAAAAATTGATGTTCCTTCTTCTCTTGATTGGAGAGACAAAGGGGCAGTCACGAATGTTAAAGACCAAGGGAGTTGTGGTATCTCTCCTGTTGCCCTTAATTTGCGGATTTCCTTTATTTTGATCTATGTGATTTTGAAGTTCATTTCATCTGCTTTGGATTGTAGAGACATGGACTTCATCTGCTTTGGATTGTATATATATGCTTTTGTTCGGATTGTAGAGATATGTTGTTGTTGGGAATATTTATTTGCTCAGCTCATGAGTGTTCTGAGTAATTGGCTTGACTGTGATTTTAATTAGAAAGTTTTCTTCATTTTCTTTGGATCCTTTGTAATTTCTATACTGTTTGTTGAATTCACTTATCCAAAGCCTGTATTACGAAGTTCAGTTCATGTATCTGTTGAGATTAAAATACTCAACTCCTTGGTGCATTTATTTCAGTACCAAAAAAAAAATCATGTGAAATGATATCTTCACTGCCTTTTTGTAGTGAATATCTTCTCTGTTCATTTGGCGTTAGAAAGCGATCATTAGTTTTATACATATCATCAAGGTTTTAAAGCTCGTCTTGGCCAAGGTAGTCGGTCCTTGGCCGAGTGAGTAACTCAGTTGTAACTTAGCCAGGTCGAGTGGACTTAGCCAAGTTATGTACACCCTCAAAAATGTTTAAAAATCAAAAGCAAAAGCAAAAGATAGTAAAATATAGTTAAAGAAAGAGAAAAATTAATAGAGATAATAGAACTCATTAGAAGATCATAGAAGATGAAAAAAATTCTATAAAAGATCGATTACTGAAAATTTTGATTTATACCTTGAATATTTCAAAAAAATTAGAAAAGGAAAAATATGAAGTCATTTTAAAAACTGTCGAAATCATCTAAAAACATATTTTTAAATAATATATCGATATTTTCCGCATTTCTTTATTTTTAACAATTTGTTTTAGCTATTTTTTGGTGCCCAGTGAGTTGGGCAGCCCAACATGCCTCCAACTCGCTTCACCAATATGGGGACTCGGCCGAGTTTAAGAACAATGCATACCATCGTCATTTAACAATTGAATGATGGTGTGAAATTGTCTATTAAACTGAAGTTGAACATCATGGGCTCTATTGCTGCGATGAAATTCTGACAGTGCCTAGTTGTATGTTCTACTCGATGAAACTGGTAATTGTATGTTCAACTCCATGGAAATTGGATGACATTCCAGCCTTACCAAAAGCTTCACCATGCTATATCTTGTTGGAACATAGGTAACGCAGAAAGCACAAGGGAAAGATACCGAAAAATTGATCAAAAATTATTTATGTGAGAATAAAATGAGAAAGCTCGGACTCGATAAGATGGGTATATAAACTACGTTGGTTTCCTGATGTTGAAGCTATGCAGGTGTGGAAGTTCTTTTTTTTTCCAGCTCTTCAAACTTTTGGTTTAACACAGCAGCTGTGATATACATTCATTCTAGCTCTTTCTAAATTAACTGTAAAGTGTTCCATTTGATTCTTGCAGTATCAGCTTTTATGGTGGATCTGTTATTGTTCCCTTAAATGGTCAAGGAAGTCATTTGTTGTTTCACATTGAACTAGTTTGAGTTTATGTTTTTTTTCTCTAAGTTTAATAGAATAATACAGAAGTAGCCATTTCTGTAAGAAGGCTTATGTGTTTTCATAATCCTTTTGAATTTCATGTGCGCAGTAACTTACTAAGATGGGATAATATACAAATCTCCATTTCATTTTTTCTTTTGAATTTTAGCAAAATCTTATTAATTAAAAAATGTGTTTACTTTTATATTTCTTATCCAAAAACAACTGCAGACATACAAGATTCTGGCAGTGTAACGAGTCAAGATAAACTCTCTAACACTTGTATCTAACAAGTTAGTCCTCAAAAAGTGATTATCACTAGAGGGGTTTTGGAGTTTCCATCCTGTGCAGGGTATTTTTTTTTTTTTTTATATATATAATAGAGGGAGTTAACGAGCTCATTGGACTCCTTCCAAATTTGGCCAAACTCATCCTGCTCATGGCACTAGACGGTAAAAAATCTCTTCATACACATTTTGGAGCTTCGAAGGGCAAAGTTCTTTATCACTTTTCCAGGTTATTACCTTAGTGAAATCCCATTAGTGGTCAAGTTCTTCCAACTGGAATGTAGATGTCTGAGGCCGGATAGCAGTGCCTAGGCCTCTGTTCATTTAAGGCACACTCTTGTAGAGGACGTTAGCAACTAATTAATAGTTTTCCTTGGTGGTCTTTTACTAGTTCTCTGCCAAAAGCAGGTCTCTGATGCCTAACAACAGCAACCGGGCCTCTGCTGAATAGCATCTATTGCACTTTTTTCTATGATGTCAAAAGTTTGATGGCTTGATGATTACTAAACCATGGGTGCATTAGCAACCCCCACTTCTTGGTCCTTATAAACGGCTCCCACAAAGGCTTCTCTCCCTCTTCTAGGGGACTTCATCGAGGCGACCCCCTCTCTCCCTTCCTATTCTCCATAGCAGCCGAAGTCTTCTCCCATTCAATCCGACGGCTTTTTGACTTTGGTATGCTGAATGGGTTCAAAATTCCTAACCATGGCCCTATTATATCTCACTTTCAGTGCGCAGATGACACCCTGCAATGCTGTCCCCCAAGAAGTGGATACCCTTATCTTATTCCTCAAGTATTTCAAATGGACTGCAGGCTTCAAAGTCAACCTAAACAAAACCAAGATGAATGTGGTTGCTTTAGACCCCCCATCCACCTACGACCTTGCTAGCCGAATGGGTTGCCTGGCTGAAAGTCCTCCTCAACCTACCTCGGCCTTCCTCTTTGTTTAGGGAAGCCAAAATACAGCTTGTGGGCTCACTTAATCAACTATTTTGATCTTGAATTTGCATCCTGGAAGGGACGCTATCTTTCCTCAGTAGGAAGGGTAACCCTTATTAAGGCCACTTCTATTCAATGTGCCAATATATTAAATGCCCATATTTCAAATGCTGGCCTCAATTAGATCTCAGCTTGAGCAAGTCATAAGAAATTTCCTTTGGGCTGGCGATGCAAACAGCCATAAGTGTCCCAATTGATAGCTTGGGATGAAGTTTGCTTACCCCATGACTAAGGGGAACTTGGAGTTCGGGGGCGCAAGAATTCCAACACTGTCCTCCTGGTTAAGTGGTGGTGGTGGTTTCCCACCTAAGAGAACCATCTTTGGCAACAAGTGACTTCACATAAGTATAACATAGACCAATGTTCTTGGTCGCCCGAAGATCAGGCTTATGGGAGATCATCAGATATTTGGAGGTCGCTCCTTAGTATCTTACATCACTTCAAAAGTTACATATGGTCCTACCCGAGAACTGGAAATCGAGTGAAATTCTAGCTCGATCTTTGGGTAGGGCAGAACTCTCTTAAGGATGAGTTTCCCCCGTTCTTCCTTCTGGCTCATGACCGCCAAGCCACAGATCCAGGGTCACTCAAGGACTTGGAGCCCAAATTACAGACGACCTCCCTAGGAATTTGATTTACCAGAATTCTTTGATCTCTTTTCTCTCCTTCACTCGACTTTCGTTCCTCTCGGTGGAGTAGACCATCTCATTTGGACTCCAGCCCCATCCGGGAGATTTTCAGTTTCTTCCTTCTATAGAAAGCTTACTGAACTCCCCACTTATCCACATGCCCCTGCTCCCATAGTTGCTAAGGGGTGGTCCTTTCTCGCCCCCCCCCCCCAAAGATAAAGGTCTATACTTGGATTGCACTAGCCGAAAGAGTTCTTATGATGGACCAATTACAAAGAAGGGCCTTGCCAATACCAAATTGATGTGTAACGTATTTAGCTGTAGAAGAAACAAATGCTCGTCTCTTCCTTCACTGCCCTGTCGCGCAAAACCTGTGGGGTGCTCTGCTCCAATTATTCAATTGGCAGTGGGTCACTCCTTCAGTTCTCCACCTATTCTCCTCTCTTCACCCGTTCCCATGGGCCAAATCAGGCATCTTTCTTTGGAAGGCGGCTGTGGCCGCCTCACTCTGGGTATTGTGGATTGAGCATAACTCAAGGATCTTCCGAGGGGAATTCTCCTCCGCTCCTGCCCTTTTTGAAAAACTCAAAGTGAAGGTTATCTTCTGGACCTCCAACCATCCCCTATTCCAAGGTTTCCCCTCCTTGGTCTTCCATCAAGACTGGCAGGCCTCTCTTTGGATTCCCCCCGAGCGTGGCTCAGTCAAACTCAATTTTGACGGCTGTTCTCTCGGTACCCAGGGCCAACTGTTATAGGCCTTTTCTGTAACCACAAAGGAGCTACCTTAGCCACTTTCTCCAAACATGTTGGCAACTCTGACTCTCAAACAGCAGAGGCTTTAGCCCTCCTAGAAGGCCTCAAACTCTTCAATAACGAAACCAAAGTTTGATAGTTAAAGGCGACTCTTGCAATGCCATATCCTGGGCATCAGGCTTCTCTGAATGCCCCTGGTACTTGCTACAAATTTTTGACGAGATTTCTGATATATCCACGGGCCTTCAACTTTCCTGGAACCATGTGTCGAGAGAGAGTAACTCACATGCTGATTCTCTAGCCAAAGAAGGGGCACTCAATGCCACAGTTTGAGTGTATGTTTCTTAGTCACCTCCCCTCGCCCCTCCTTGCCCACCCCATCCTGTGTCCTTCCCCACTAGTTGATTTTGTTCACTGGCCATTGTAATTGAAGGGCCTTATTTTTGTACAAAGCTTCCTTCCCAGGAAGCAATTTTTTTATAATTTCCACATAGTAATTCAATCCCGTTAACTTTCTTAAAAAGATGATGAAAAATTTATGCTATTCTGTAGTCGTGCTTTGATTCGAGTTTTTGTTAGAATTATTCTAGTTCATTGATCTTGAATTCATTGGATCATATCAGCTAGGGCATATAAATTAGGCAAGATCACTTAAAAGAACAAATGTTGCCACATTTGCTTGAGAAATTAATTTTTCTTGGTTGAAAAATGTGGTCATGTTGTTGGTTTTCTTTCTGTTAACTAAATGTTTGACTATAACATCACTCTTGCATTTTCCTATCTACCACTTCTAATTTCATGTTCCATTCAGTTCTTAATTATAAAGTAGAACCACTTTCATTTCCTCTTCTTTTAGGAGCTTGTTGGGCTTTCTCGGCCACTGGTGCTATTGAAGGCATAAACAAAATTGTCACGGGATCTCTCATAAGTCTTTCAGAACAAGAGATCATTGACTGTGACACTACTTACAACAGTGGTTGTGGGGGAGGGCTGATGGACTATGCATTCAAGTGGGTCACAAAGAATCATGGGATTGATACTGAGAAGGATTATCCATATCGAGAAGTCCAAGGATCCTGTATTAAAGACAAGGTACATCACATATATATTTATCATCCTTGAAGAAGCATATATGCGCAAGATTTAGCTTTATCCAACATTCCAGTCTTTCCTTTGCAAAATGCAAGTTGCTAATGTAATAAACATATGGCCAGTAATACTGGTAACTGATTTGTTTTTGCTTATCAATAAAAATAGAAATAGATTTATGTTCACATCTAGGGGTACTGGGTTTATCACTATCCAATGGCACGATGGAAGTGAGACCACCATTGGGTCATTTCCAGCTCAGGTGGGACCTTCTCTTCTCCATTATCATCCATCATTTCAATGCATGATGATGACCTCAGGTCCCAGTGGACAATTGTTATAACATAGCCCGCAGGTATAAGTGTACTTTTCTTTTCGTTTCTTTTCTTGTCTTTTTTCTTTTCTTCTATAAGCACTATTCCGCCTCATTAATTAGTCATATATGAGACACCTTGTCTCATTTCATAATAATTAGATATCTGTATTCATGAAATCCTTAATCGGCAAAAGAAACCATTCCTCTTGCTAAGATCACACTTGTTCTATTTTAGGCAGAGCGTCATGTTGTGACAATTGATGGACATACAGATATTCCTTCAAATAGTGAGGACTTAATTCTCCAGGCAGTTGCAAAACAGCCAGTGAGTGTTGGGATCTGTGGTAGCGAACGTTCGTTCCAACTCTACTCATCTGTGAGTCTTATTTCACCAAACCAATTTAATTCTCAATAAGAAACCAAACAAAATAATCCTATTATTTAACTTTCTCAATTGGGTTTCACTACAGGGGATCTTTAGTGGACCATGTTCGACTTCCTTGGACCATGCTGTACTTATTGTGGGGTATGGCTCAAAAAATGGTGTTGATTATTGGATTGTGAAGAATTCATGGGGAACAAGTTGGGGGATGGATGGCTATATGCACATGCTTCGAAATAGTGGTGACTCACAAGGAGTTTGCGGTATAAACATGATGCCTTCTTATCCAACGAAGAGTGGTGCTAATCCACCTCCATCACCACCTCCGGGTCCAGTTAAGTGCAGCCTTTTGACTTATTGCCCATCAGGAAACACTTGTTGTTGCACATGGAGATTTTTGGGGATTTGCTTGTCATGGAGCTGTTGTGATCTTGATAACGCTGTTTGTTGTAAGGATGGTCAATACTGTTGCCCTCAAGACTACCCAGTTTGCAACACAGCCACTGGTTATTGCCTCAAGGTTTGACTATTTCTCTTTCTGGTTGAACAACTTTTTTTTTTTTTTTTGCTGAGTTAAAGTGGAGTGTATTTATTCTTCAAACCCACAGAGAAACAGATTGTTCTAAATTTAACTGTAATGTTTTCTTAAGAGAACTGAAAAAATGTATAAGGGACCAATTGTACAAAGTTGTAGCAAAATATGAAATTTTATTTGATCCTGATGCCCAAAATGAAGGCATTTTCTGCGACACAGAGATTGCACCATCAAAACCTGCTTACCATCAATACTAAAAGAAAAAGAAGAGGAAGAAGAAATAAAATACCAGGAATTTTGAGGTTGGAATTTTCATTTTCGTTGGGAGATCAATATGTTTCCGTTACGTTTCCATTATGATTTCAAATTAAAGCATTGGTTTTTCTTTAAAAGGTTTCTATTTTTCTTGACTTGTTAGTCTTTCCTGTTCTGATGTTTATTTTCTCCGAGATGTTTATGCATTGCCTCTCACTTTGTTTCTGATAAATTTGGATTTGGCCCCTCATGCTTCACTATTGGGCTTACATTTGTGAGTTGCTGACTGTAGGGAAGTGGGAATTGGACAGAGATGGATGGGTTGAAAAGGAGACAGTCATTTGGTGGATTCAGACCATGGGAAGCCATATAGGAAATAGCGATGGATGTAACATATTGTGTATGTTTTTGTTCGGTATGTTGCTGTTCTTGAGTGAAATATTTATCTTAAAAGCTGATGATAATTAATATTTATATAATTAGAGTTGCATTTATAAGGAAAATCTAGTATTAATTTATTTTATTGCTATATACTCGCTGATGATGTGCTTTTTACAACCCTCTTGCTGAGAAATTGAATGAAGAATTGTTTAATTTAAATAAAAATAGTATACTAGTTTTACTTTGTTATTTAATTGTCGGCTAATATTTAATTGGGAAATTACTTTGTTATTTAATTGTGGGCTAATATTTAATTGGGAAATTTATCAAATTACCTTTGAGAGATTAGCAATTTGACACTTTACTCATATCCTTTTCTTTAATTTCAAAATTCCAATTTGGCACTTTACTCGTATCTTTTCCTTTAATTTCAAAATTCCCATAAAAAATGAATCGAGCTTGGGTCAAGACGGTAACGGCTGGGTTTTGATAGCACAACGTCGCGAGTTGCATTCTCATATAACCTTGTCAAAAAAGAAAAAAACACTTGGTGTTGAGTTGGAATAGTTCCAAAAGGGTAAATAGTTAATTAGTTCATCTGTTATAAGTATTTTGATTAATTTACCTATTTAATTTTACCATTGTATTTGTTTAATATTCCATTTAATTGCAATTTAATTTGTCATATTAAAATTTATATTTATATTCTAACTGTTTTCGTACTTCTGTGGTATATTGAGATTGGTATCTTGTTGTTTTGATGTATTTTTATTTTGGTAGAAATTGCAGTTCCTATTTTTATCGTAAGTTCTATTTCCATTTTGGGTCATAATTCCTATTCAAGGTAAGAGATATTAAGAATTCTTATTTTAACTTGAATGGAACTATGAACTTCCTTTTTTGATGCAATTTTCTGCCCTTATTTTTTGTGGAAATTTTGGGAAAAAGGATTTATGAAAGAATTTAAATTTGCACACCTACTTTATCTTCCTCATTAGTATCGATATGTTTGTACAGTACCTTTAACACTCATTGTGCCTCAACTTTCTATGCGTTATAATGCACATGGTGTTATTCACGGGATCTATCAAACCTCAAATCAAACAAATTTTAAATTACCATATGTGAAACATAAGATTGTTTATGCTTCATGTTAATACACCCTTTAACCTCATGAGGTCTTTCTTCCCTGCTGCGCATTCGGAGCACTGTTTTCACCACCCGCTCCGATGCAAAAGGCGCTAGAAACACTGTGTTGTCCGCCAAAACAGTGATAATTAAATGGCAAAAATAATCTAGTTTTAAGCGCTTCCCAAATGCAGCCTCACAATTATTTTTATTTTACAATATAATGCAAGCACATAGAAAAAAAGATAAATATATTAAATATAGGGTGCAGTTTGTACATCCAAGGCTCTAAACAATCAAATTAGAGCCCACTTTCAAATAGTGTCGTGAAATATAATTTTAATTCTGAAAAGTTTTGTGATAGCCTTAAATTATATTTTTATCTTTAATTATAAAATTTAAAGCTTCAAAAGCATTGTAGATATAGCAGATGTATGAAAACTTGGAAATTGATGGTCCAAAAATGCATTATAAGATGCACTATTTCCAAAACTTGTAATCCATTTTTTTTTCTCATGTCCTTGCGATCTTGATATGGAGATGATCAATTTGATGTTATTTGAGCATCAAAACAACTTCTTCTAGTGGAATTTTTGAGGTAGGCTCTAATTCGATTGTTTAGATCATAGGCTTTATATAAACTTTTCCCATAAATATATTGTCCACTATAAGACCATTTATCTTTCTTACAAAGAGTTCAGAATCGCTCGTAGTCATTAGATGTCAAATTGGATGGCTTGAGATATGTCACAAAGTTTCAGAATTCTTTTTTTTAACTTTGAATTGCCAATAACATATTTACAACCATCCAATTTGAATTGCCAATGACATATTTACAACCATCGAAAGTCTATTTGCATACTTTTCAATACATCAAAACATCCCAAATACCAAAAATATCATGTTCATTCTTGTTTATGCAAAGGGCATATGCATGGCCAGCTGGATTATGGTCTGGAAAGGAAAAGCTGCGCAAAACATCTGCAATCTTCATCATTGTGAAGTCAAACATGGATCACAAGACGAAATATCGCACTTGTTTTTATATGTAAGCGATTCATGCATTTGCAAAAGAACAAATACGGTTGACAAAAGCTGCAAATAAAATTTTCCGTAAAAATTCCCAAGGGGCAATGCATAACAGCTTCCTACGGATTCTTCCTTACCAAAATGAAGAGGGAGTATTAGGAAGGCCGGCTAATCAAGCGATAACTCCCATTCTTATTGAATTAACTGCAGTGACTTCTTGTTTTTTCACTGCCGTTCCCTCCCTGTACCAGATCAAGAATCTAGAAAAGAAAGGACCGTGAGATGAGCTTGATCAAGAGATGAATGAAGAGGAACTTGATATGCCAGGTATGGTTAGAAATAAAGAAATGTTCGCCCTCTGCTATAAAGCAATGGTAGCTAGTAAAAGATCCTCCTATTGAAGGATTTTAGTAAAAAGGGTTGCTGTAAGGCTTGAACTTTGGGGCACTTCTGAAGTGCTAACTGCTGGTAATGAAATATATGAAAGGTAGTCTGTTACCAGCATTGTTTAAATCAAATTATTGCAATCTGCTGTGATTCGATCTCTTTTCTTCAGAAAATCAAGCTTTGTACATAAATGGCGAGTTTCTAATCGCTTTTATTCAAAAAGTTCGCACAAACCCTAGTTTTCCGCCATAGAATAAAGTGCAACGAATCACTTATTTTGGCCAAAAACATATGGCTATTGAAGATCTACGAGAGAGGAAGATTTCGTGACAAATTTCAATCAAATTGGTAAAATAATGAGAGATAGTAATTACGAAAACATGATTCCGCATTGAGAGAACCAGGCCGACTCTAAATGGCTAAATTTGTTTTAAATCAATAAATGGTTTCGATCCCAAAAAATTCTGTTTTTAGATATTAAAGGGGCACAGAAAAGATCAAGGATCCCAAAAAATTCTGTACAACCACCCATTTTTTGTTTTCCTTGAGAAGCTCCTACATTGTTTGCAAATATGAAAAGCTAATCATCACAGTACTTTAGCAGCTCGTTTTTGCACATCATTTCGCTCCGTTAGTTGTACGTAATTTGGGTGAAAGCATTTTTAACACCTTGCACTTTCATATCTAACATATAAATTCAAGTGACAATGATTCGTTCCAGTTACACCATACTTGGAGAATAATCATTACACTTCCTCAAAGCTGCCCTAATCTCCTTCAACATTGGGTTAATTCCAATATGTTTCCTGCAAAACATAAATGAAAAGGTTAAAATGTTTGGTCACTACAAAGATGGCATGGCAATAAAAAGCTTCCATTTGAGATGCAGATAGAGAAAATTAATTGCATTCTGGTCATCCAAAGAACAGTAATGATGAGCACAGACCACCTGAAATGCTTTTAACACTGCAGAGACCTCAAGGAATTGAAGATGGACCCTGCCCCTCTAATATTGAGGTATTTTTTAAACAATTTGGCATCATATTTCCTGTGACTCCGATCTATACAGAGAGATGGCACAGTAGTTTTAACAACCAGCCAGTATCATAATGTGCTCAGTTGTATTACATTCTTAACAAACGATACAGATTTATATAACTGTGTTATTTCTCATTAGGCATCTAATTCTTTTCCTCTTTGCCTTTTGCAAAAATGACACCACTGACACATGAAACTAAACAATGAATGAAGCCGGTTCTATCATATGGGCCCAAAGGGGCAACAATAAGCAAATCATTGACAGGAAAACAGCAAAGATGTTGGAAAAATAACTCTGGCAAACTTCAATAATTCCATCTCTAATGGAAAGTAATTCTGACAAACTTCAATTGAATACCAACCTGAATTAGAAAATCTTTCCCCAATGCTAAACTCAAATAAATGCTATTGAGATTCCATTTGCATATTTGATCAAATGTTTTTCTAGCCTTGAAGTCATAGGGACAAAAAAAAAAAATTAAGATGCTGTATACAAAATAAAAATCCACAAGATCTATGGGGCCTTAATGACCATTTGCATAGAAAATGCATGCACAGGAACTGCTGGAAATCATCAAAGCTATTCAAAGACCCTAAAATATAAAAGTAATTTTACCTTGACAAGGTAGCAGAGTAACAAGGTAGAAGAGATGGAATCAAGGCTAAACTATGTAAGATACAGCAAGAGGCCAAGACAACCACCAAAAAAATAAAAATAAAAAAAGAGATCAAGGAAACATCATCCGAACAAATGCAGGCCGTAGAGGTAATATAAAGAGTAAAGAACATACAAGCAACTAACACCAACAACGGCAAGGGGCCGTGGGTATTCCCCAATTTCTTTTTCCTTTTTGATTGTAGAAAGAGGAGAGGGCTGGTTTTCATGTCCATTCGATGTTTCTAGAGCTCCCTCAAGACTCTCCACTGACTTGGGGGCCATCTCATTGCAACCTATGTTAGCTATCTCTTCAATCAAGGAAGGCAATCTATCCCTTGCCTGCAACATAGAAATATTTGCGGATTTGGGTACGCATGAAGCTTTTAAGCAATTTATTGCAAACAGCACAAAAGTGACATATACAATACAAGTTTATATGACCATAAAATTATATTTTAAAATGACAAAGTTCGTCTCCAATTTGTGTACCTCTGTAAGGTCAATTTTATTTAAAATCACAACATGAGGCCGTTCAAGGTATTCAGGATTGTACATCCGCAATTCCTGCAAGCAAGATGGTCATCACTATCAAGCATTACAATGAAACAATCTCAAAAGAAATTTGACAAGATACTCCTAAACTCAAATTGTCTCATACAATAATCTCTGTAGCAAATTCTCATTTGTGATTAATGAGCATCTAGAAACTGTATGTGGACATCTCATTGGCCAAACCTTTTATAAAATCAATATATTAAGAATCTATTTTAATTTTAACACTTGAATTATTGGAAAATAATAAGTTTAATGCCCAATTTGATGCTCCGAAGAAAACCAATGCCCTTCGTAAAAGTTAAAGATTTGTTGGGGAAAAAAAAGTATTTAAGTAAATAAAGACCCCTTATTCATGAGAAATCTATTTTCTTCATAAGAAATGAATCATCCAAATCAAGTTTTGACTCTTGAGTTCCATATCACAAAATTTTGATAAAGGGTGGTTCGCTCTAGCAGAGCACTTTCCAACAGCTTATCCATAAAAACAACTCTTAGTAATGAAATTTTCCAACAAGTAGGTTGTAAACAACAGTACAGTACCAGACTTCAGGCCACAGCACTTGGTGTAAGATGTACCAATAAGTAGACTTAAACATATTGATCAAATCCCTTGATGAATCGTACATAATAAGTATCAACAAAAGACGAGGAAATATGGATTCTTAAGTAAAAAAATTCCTGATAGCACTGAACGTTAAGATATTATGTAGGACTTGCACAATTGAAGAGCAAAATAATCGTAAAACGAAGTCCATCTATCCCAATATAGGAAAAAAAGTCGACACTGAAAAAAAAATAGAATTTGCCCTTTAACCTAACAAACCAAAATAATTGATGGGCATAAAGCACATAAGAGTCTTCAAGTGCTTCAAAAGATGTCTTATGTCAAAGCTATATACTTCTTTCACTGTTCTATAATCTTTCACAGGATTCTCTGCTGCTGCGTCCACTACGTGCACCAAAAGTCGAGTTCTGCGAAGATGTCTAAGGAAATTACGTCCAAGACCCTACAAGAAGTATAAAGTTACAATCTCAATAACACTTCAGAACTTCACAACTAAAACTAACTTGAACACCATGTAAGGAGCAGTACCTTTCCCAGATGAGCTCCTTCTATTAGACCAGGCAAGTCTGCCAACGTTGCAGCAGAAGAGTATTTCAGCGCCCCCAAGCGGGGGTCACCATCGAGGCGCCCAAGGTTTGGCATTAATGTAGTGAAAGGATACTCAGCAATATCTGGTTTTGCGAATGTGATGGCAGCCAATAGAGTTGATTTTCCTGCATTTGGAAGTCCCTAAAAAACAGAGAACGAGAATACATAATTTTCTTGGAAGAATGGCAATCGTATTGACCAACATAATGTTGGCCCGTGCATGAGGGCATGCGAGCGTGCGCACAGACAAACGGAGAGAGAGAGAGAGAGAGAGAGAGGACAATTACAGTTTTTTACAGCACGGAAAGAGGACTGCATGTGGCAGGAGCTGAATTATGAGTAGAAATAATTATATAATATGTATTGTGATAATGCAGCACATAACAGATCCCAAAACAAAGGTTAGCCGCTCCTAAATCTTAATACTAGCACTTTATCCGGATTAGAAAGTAACATGACACTGAAATTAACACATACCACAAGACCCACATCAGCTACTACCCTCAATATTAGCTCCAAGGTAACCTCCTGTCCGGGTTGACCAAGAACCAAAACCTACACCAGAATGACACATATCTTCCTTAGTAGTGCCATTGCTGAAGAGACCATTAGACTCCTAAAGGAAATCAAGTGATGGACCCTGCCTCTGAATCTACACTAACATATTTCAGCTTCCAAAACTATTGCAGTGAAAAAGCATGACAATGATAGCATCATGTGGTAGGTGACTCTCATTAAATAAACTACATGGCTGGTCTATATTCACATTCACAATTCAAGCAATAAGATAAAATCTCAAAATTTTAGAGGAGAAAAACTGAAATATGTAAAAGATTACCTTCAAGTAAGCCAAGATATAATCATTGGTCCAGTAGAAAGAGATGATAAGGAAAGAAACTCTGAAAATAAATGCTCATTACACTCACCTTGTCATTCTCATCCCTCATGACGTTAGTGGTCAGGGACATCAACGTTTTTCTTCTATGTTCAGGCATCTCTAACAAGCTAATCTGCCACAAAAACAAATACAGAAAAGATCAAATGGCATTCTCACATTAAAACTCAAGCCATATATAAAATCATCCTTTCATAAGAACTAGGGCAAAAGTATAACAAAAATATTACTCTTATACTGCATTTTTTCATAAGATCGCTAAGTGTTGAAGAAGGGATAATGCTATCTCCCATGTCAAAGTAGGAGACCATATATTTGACAACCCACCTCGTCTGGGCCCAGGCCAAGAATGGACGACTTGTCCTTCCATACCATCGCCCTGGATGCAACAGTTGGCCTGGAATGCCCTTTCTCAGAGGACTTAAGGTCATTAAGTCTCTTGCCCAGGACAGGGCTCTTCAACACCTTTTGGGATACTCTCAAACCTGACATCCTTGCATTCTTCGAAGAGTTCCATGAGAGAGGTATCATCCACAAGGGAATGAATGCGATATTCATTGCCCTGATTCCCAAATGGAAGGGGCTGAAGAATTTAAAGACTCCTGCCCCATCAGCCTCATCAATAGCTCCTACAATATATTTTCCAAGGTCCTCGCTCTTCGATTGCGTGAAGTTTTGGGCCGGGTCATTTCTCAAAACCAGGAGGCCTTTGTTAAAGACCGCCGTATCCTCGACGGTGCCCTAATCACTCATGAGTTTCCACACTCTAGACACCTATCCAAAGGCCCTAGTGTGAACATCAAACTTGATTGGAGAAGGCCTACCACCATGTGGACAGGGCCATCTTGACGAAACCTCTTCAGAATGGGTTTTGGCACAAGGTGGAGGAGATGCGTTCGTGTTTGCATATCAAATTCTCTGTTTTCCATCCTTATCAAGGGCTGGCTCCCCCACAGGTTTTGTCAACTCCTCCAGAGGACTCAGGCAAGGAGATCCCCTGTCCCCCTTCTTGTTTGCTACAGTGGCAAAAAGTGTTTAGCAGGTACATCGCTATGTTGCACGAGGGGGGAATGCTAATGGGCTTCAAATCCAGTAGCCAGGGACCTGTGGTGTCCCACCTCTAATACGCCGACGATACTCTCTTGTTCTGTGATGCCGATGTTCAACAGATATGGATACCTTCCTCTTCTCAAACTATTCGAGATAGCTACTGGTTTTCGTATTAATATGGCCAAAACTAAGATGATGGGGGTATGCATCGAAGACCACAAAAAGTATTTTGCTAATAGATGGGGATGCCAGGTCGAGGACATCCCAACCACGTACTTGGGCCTACCGTTATGCATCGGCAAGCCCAAAAAGCGCCTTTGTAGTCACATTGTTAATAAGTTTGATAGGAGGCTTGCGGGTTGGGTGGCAGATTCATGGTTGATCAATCCACCCTTTCAAATGTTCCAATCTTCCAGATGTCACTCTTTCACATGCCGTCCTCAGTAGTGGCTCCACTCGACCAACTCATGAGGAATTTCCGCTAGTCAGGTGAGGGGGGAACAAAAAGTTTCACCTAATTTACTGGGATTCACCTAATTTGTGGGATAGAGTTTAACATCCCAAAAATGCAAGAGGCCTTGGAATCAGAAACCTCAAATTGAACAACCTCACCCTCCTTGGCAAGTGGTGGTGGTGTTTCACCACTTTGGACAACCATATGTGGTGGACAGTACTACACTACAAATACTGAAGTGATAACTCATGTTGGATTCCTAGATTCCTGATCCCCAGCTGACCTTCGGGTGCCTGGAGGTCCATATAACGAAGCTATGAGGCCTTCACTGCCAACATACAATTTCACCCCAAGGAAGGCAATTGAATCCTCTTCCGGTCGAATGTTTGGATAGGTGATACCCCTTTAAAGGACCTCTACCCCAAGTTGTATCTTCTAGATAGGGACTTCTAGGCCACAATGGCAAACCAGTTGGAAATTGTGGGTTCTTCCAAAGCTTCGAATCCCAACTTCATACGGAAGTATGATGGGCCCTTCCCCAACCCATAATAAGAGGTTGGGAAGGCAGCTTCTCGGGTCTCCCAGCAAGGCTAAAGCTTCACCCACAAGTTGCATCAAGCCTAATCATGCAGACCATGGTGACGAGACAAGGAACATTTCCACCCGTAACCTCCAAACACCATAACCTCATTTGAGAAAGAGGTCGAATGCTTCTTGGCTGATCGAGTAAGCAGCAGTCGAGGCATGGCTAAGCAAGGTCCCTTGTGGATGATGAGATGGAAGACTTCTTGGCTCTATCTGCACTCCTCCATTCATCTCCCTTCTCTTGTACCAGCAGCGACAAAGTCATCTGATCCTCAGCCGCTCCAGCCTCTTCTCAGTCTCCTCTTTCTACCGTCTACTCCTGTCGCAATCCATCCTTCCTGAGGGATCCCATGCTATTTGCTCCAAAGCGTAGCTTAACTTTATCCCACCCAAGATCCAGGTATTTTCCTGGATAGCCTTAGCCTGGAGGGTGCTTACTATTGACCAACTTCAGAGGAGGGGCCTTCCATTTCCCAACAGATGCGTCGTGTTTGGAGGAGGAAGAAACCAATGAACACCTCTTTCTCCACTGTGCTGTAGCTCATGCCCTGTGGGGTGCCCTGCTTAGACGCTTTGAGTTGTCATGGGTAACACCCCAATCAGTTCCTCAGATCTTCACATCCTTCTACCCACGCCCTTGGTCGAAATCGGGGACCTCCTATGGAAAGCTTATGTGGCAGCAAGTCTGTGGGTAATATGGAATTATGGATGGAGCGAAATAGGAAACAACAGAACATTTCGAGGAATCAAAACCACCCTAGCAGACATGAACAACAGGGTCCTATCCATGGTCATATTCTGGGCCACCGATCACAGTTACTTCAAACACTTTTCCTCGGCTGATTTTCTTCAAAACTGGCGTGCTATGCTTAACTTACGGCCCGCAAGGGACACCAGGGCCTCACTTTGGAGACCAAATAGAGTTTGGGCAATCCAAACTCAACTTCAATGGTAGTTCCTTGGCCAACCCAGGCCCAGCCTGAATTGGAGGCAATTTCAAAAGACCACAATGGCCACATTCTTTTCTTCTTCTCCCTACCTATTGGCAAAGCCGACTCTACAATGGCCGAAGCTCTAGCTCTCCTTGAAGGACTCAAGAATTGCAACCCAGATTGGGGCCCTCTCTGGGTCATAGAAGAGGACTCCAAGAATGTCATCTCCTTTTCATCTGGTCTCTCTCCATGTCTGTGGAAACTACTCAGCGTTTTTGACCAAATTTTTCATATTTGTAGGGATATACACGTCTCATGGAATTATATCTGGCGGGAGGCAAACACGGAAGCAGACCACCTCACTAGAGAAGGAGTCTCTATGAATGGAACAATGGGAGCTGTGAATGCATAATTCTGATCCTCACTCCCATGTGGTTTCCAACCTTTTGTACCTAATGTTCACATATGTTGTGTAGCATTTTTTTGAGTAGCCCAATCCCTTTTTGTGTTGGTGGGCCTGATTGTAAGTTTTGGATACTGGCCCATGTTTGTGTTGCTAATTTTTGTACTCTTTGCTCTTTCTACAAAGCTAACAACTTCAAAAATTATTATTATTGTTGTTGTTGTTGTCGTTATTATCATTATTATTGTTAGTGTTGATGCCTGAATCAATAATAAATAAAGAAATCTAATCTTTTTGTCTTGGGTCGATAATCCAAGAAAATAGAGAGATCGAGGAAGATGTCGCACACAAAATTAGAGCTGAGTGGACGAAGTGGAGATGTGCAACTAAAATTTTATGTGATCACCGCATACCAATGAAGCTGAAAGGCAAATTCTATAAGACATCGGTGAGACCAGCTTTGCTAGTTGGGTGAACAAAAAACAATATACTCATAGAATGAGTGTAATGGAGATGAGGATGTTGATATGGATGAGTGGCAAGACAAGAAGGAATAGAATTCGCAATGAATCTAGTCGAGAGAATTTAGGCGTAGCACCAATAGGAGATAAAATGAGAGAGAGTAGACTTAGGTGGGCTGGCCAGTGTGGCGCCGACCAAATATAACACCTGTCAGGAGGTGAGAATTAGTTCAAGTGGAATGACTGAAATGGGCTAGGGGTAGACCCAAAAGGATGTGGTTAGAAGTAGTCCGAAAAGATATGGGGACTTATGGCCTCACTGAGGATATGACCTTTAATAGAGCAGAATGGCGAACCAAGATTCATGTAGCCGACCCCAATTAATTGGGAAAAGGCTAAATGATGATGAATCTTTTTTTTTTTTTTTCAAGGAAAATCCCATGTAGCAAATACAATGTTAAACCACTACCAAAGAATAAGAAAAAGGAGTTTCACCCCGCCTTGCCCACCCCTTGCAACGAGAACTTCATCACCTGGATTCACAAGGTCAGCGAGTAACTTTCCACCTTGCTTGCGTCTCACCACAGTACCTGCCCATAGTTGCCATCAACAACAATTCACATTTATGTCGCCAATTTGATTTACACCAAGTTTACATTTCCAAATTTCCCCAAGCTAAAATTTGCGAAAGAAAACAAGACAACCATTTTAATTTCCACCCAAGTTGACATTTATAAAGAGCCTGAGCATGAGATTTGCAGGAAAATAATTCGCAAGCCACTAAATTTGCAGGAAGCAAAGAAAAACAATTCAAATGTTGCAGACAAATCCACACAAAAATAGGTATTGGATCATAAAAAACATTCCCAAAAACAAAGAGGCCCAATTCCATAAAATAACAGAACTACTGTCACTGTGAAGCACAAAATTCACAGAAAGCAACGAAAACCAATTCAGAAGTTGCAAGGGAAAGCATTAAATTACAGATTCAGAAGATAATCTAAGTTCCCAAGATCAAAACTCAGAGACCCAGTTTTAGAAAATCACATACCTATGGGCACTGGAATACGCATTGCAGGAGCTGCATTCCCATCATGTAACATGGATGTCAAAACACCCATGGCATCCACATTCCCACCCCTCTTTGCACTGTATCGATTCTTCTTATGGAGTTCAAGCAATGAATCTTTCCCTTCATCTGCATAGATAGCCACATCTCCACCATGGCCACCCATTGGTAAAATGAGAGAACCATCCGAATCTCTTTTATAAGAAGGACTTCTCTTCTTCTTCATCGCTTCTTTTTCATGTCTACTTAGAGTTTTAGTAGGGTTTCTTTGGGTCGTGGGCATGGTAAGAACTGCACCATGGCCTCCATCTCCAGAACGAACAGTAATGAAGACATGGTCAAAGTATTTGTGAGCTTCTTTTATCAAGGAGGGAGAAGAAGAAGAAGGGTCATCTTTAACTTTAGCAACCCTGCACTGTATAAATTGCCACCTCAAAAGACTAGACTGGTTTCTCTTCTTTCCATACCTAGGGCAATAATTAAGAAGAATCAGAGAAGAGTATCAAGAATCATTCAAAAAGAGTAGCATCCTAAGTAACAGAGCAAAAAGCGTATCAGTATCCAATAAGCAAATGCTAAATTCAAGAGAAGCAAAGACGGTAATAATTAACTAAAGAAGCCCTAACATTAAGAACACGAAGCAAAGGAGGGAATAGAAGGAACTCAAAGAGATGAGAGTGGAAGTTGATATAGGAATTTCTCAGATGGATTAAATTGCAGAGAAATATATTTACTTCAAAGTTGAAATTGCATAAAAAAACTTCATTTTTACGTTAAAAATGCAGAGAAATATTAGCTCCAAGACCATGTAATAATATGATCTAGAAAGGAAAGAAAACCTGGAACACGAGTTACTTTAATACATAGCAGCATTTGCAGAGACCATGATAAATAGCAGAATTTATAAAAACGATAAACTAATTTGGATGAGCAATACTGTGTAAAGCAAAACGGACATCAGAAAATGACAAGAGAAATTTGACAGAAGAAATCATGACCTCTCTCTCTCTCTAAAGAAGAAGTGATGATCTCCCTCTCTTTGACAGAAGTGATGGTCTCTCTCTGTAAAACGTTCAAAAGAACACGTATTTTATGGAGTGGAGAGACAATTACCTGAGAGGAAGAAGGAAAGTAACAGGAGAGAGGGAGGGTGTTGCTTTGGAGTCAGTAGGCAGAGTTGGGTAGACAGAGAAGCTTGGAGAAGCAACACGAGCCATCCTCAATGGCATAGGCCCTCCCTCTTGCTCTCTAGCTTCTCTCTGGAATCGGCCCTTTCTCTTAGCTTCACTCCCCTTGAAAGGCTTATCTCGACTCTCGCTATTCTAACGAACTAAGATGGGGAACGAAAGCTCTGTCCGATATTTCCCCTTTTTTTCTTTTATTTCGCGGGTTTTGCTGGCTTCCCGGTACAGGATAGATTTTTGAACTGGGAGATATTTTAGAGGACCCAAATTCCTCAATTTTCCTGATCATTGGGGTTCCCGATTTGGACTTTCCATATTTCCGGCGTTATTCAAATCCTGGATCGGAGTAGAAAAATGTCAAGAAATAAATAATAGATAAGTTTATTAAAGGGACCTAAAAAAATAAGAGAAAATATAGAATGAGACTATGTACCTTTGGTACATGGTGGTCACATTAATTTTGATTATTAAATGTGAAATTGAGTAGATGTAATTATTTCATTGACCAAACTTAAACTTCAAAAAAAAATTCGAACTTGACACATCCAAACTTATCAAATTTTATATCCGATGGCTGTAATTAATTGTGACCAATGGTCTCATTGTATACAATGCCAAAAAATAATAGGTAGGTTCAAATAAAACAAAGAGCAAAAATAAATATGATGAGAGGGATTTGGGGGATCAACCTGTTTTCGATACTTTCCCGAACCAATTCAAGGACCCTGTTCTATGCTGTCAAGCCCACATATGTAAAAATGCAAGCCTCTTATTTAAATCTATTTTTGAGATGGATTTTAAGACTTAATTTTTAAGGACTTGTAATCCGGAGATAATGAATATGAAAAAATAAATAAATTTTAAAACTAAAAATAATAATTCTAGTAAAAAAAAATATTTGGACAGTTAGTTTCCATTGTTTTTAGATGGAACGCCTACTTGCATCCATCTTTAAGATGATGCTTTACACTTTCTGGACCGCATATGTAGAAATACGGTCCAGCCCGCATGAAACAATTTACCCTAATTCAATCCAAACCAATTCCTGATATGGATTAGTGGGGTTTTAAAACACTGCATATTTCTATAATTATTCATATGCACAGGGATTTCCTGTTTTCTTTTAGTTATTTTTCTTTATTATTCCTTAAATGCTTTTGGGTATTTTGGTAACATGCGGACAAAGGAAAGGGTCCCTACCCATGAATAGATAGGCCCGGCAAAATGTGTAATTTAGACATTAATAGGCTGGCAAAAGAGCATCGTTATTCACTCTCTCACACACACTCTCCGCTCTCCCCCCCAAAAAAAGGGAGAAATACAGATAACAAAATGCTCTCCAAATTTATTGAGTTTGAGTTAGTCTATAAATACTCGAGAATTTGAGTCAGATCTGGTCTTTCTTGTATATACTATATACAGAGGACATTAAGAACGGTGCGTTTTCAACTCATTGAATAACACTTACTTTCCAAGGCTTTCAGCCATTCAAACTTAGACATATCACACGTACTTAGTTTGAGTCATGCCTTTAGAAGGCTATCTATAATCTGGTAAATCCCCTAGAGGAGTGTCCCACGACAACCATAAAAAATAAAATAACAAGCAATCTGTTATTAACTTCCAGTCCAAGTTAATATTCAAAAAACATGACAGTTATTAATTTTTTGTTACCGGGTAAGAGGTACATTTTTCAACACACACGCGCACACAAATACACATACACACTCTTATGCAACAGCATGCAAACCCTAAAGCCCACCAGGCATTCTTTACATGCTCCTCTTGAGTTCAATTCCTAGAGGATCACAATATAACATTCTTCTGGGAAATCAACATTTATTCTCAACAAACTGACCAAGCACGATCTTCTTCCAAGCAATTCGTTGTTGGAAACAGACTTGAGTCTTTTTCTTTGTGGGACTCAACCTCAGGACGTCGACTTGTAATCAAGATAATGCCCAAATCTCAATTTGAATCTATATCAAACTTGCCATCATTTTCTCTTTATCAAACTTCCCATCATTTTCCTTTTTTTTTTGCTTTCTTTTAGCTCTGCTGGAAAGCAGTTATAACTGAAACATTCAATTTTGTGGGTCTGGTAAGAAAAAAAAAGGTACTCCCAATTTATTCCTTCGGGTACGTGGGCAAGAGTTTGAACTTTGGATCCTCACCCCAATCAGATCTCTTTCTCAGTATCTGACATTCTTCTTTCACCATGCTGTCCTGAGCCCATCATAGCATACGCAAGATCAGGTTACACATTGAGGAGTCATTCCTAGTAACTAAATTGAGCACCTAGCCTACCTCACAAAAACATAAATGAATTAAATTAAACATAGAAGCATAGAAGATACAATTCAATGAACTTATCAGCCAAAATCTTCTCTATCAGACATTGCTTGATCCATACCTTGTTTGAGTTTATGCTGGTTATCTACTACCAACTTTCTCTCTCTTCCAAACAATTACGGTCCCATCTGAATCAGAGGAGGCTAACAGATTCTCCCCATGATTCCAAGCTATACCTATGACTGGAGAACCATGTCCCTACACCCATACAAGACCTTTGAGCATCACAGAAGCTCATGACATCCAATAACAAATCAGAACATTATGTGAAAAACCAAACCTGCAGCTTGTTCACACATATGTGCTTTGGACGAGTCAGGTCATAGAAGTATACATTCGAGTCCTCACTCCCAGAGACTTCCATGAAAACCAAAAAAATAATGTCAAATATTAGAAATGGATGTATCCCCACATAGTAATTTGATAAAACTAAAATGCAGAGCATTTAGGAGCATCTAGAGCAATTAAAAGTATCAATGTAGTAGGTGCAAGTAATACAATCTGGTGTGCATTTAAACCCTGCAAAATGTTAAGAAATGCACAACAGCACTTAGCCGTATCTTATAGTTGGTGAATCCATAGAAACATTGCTAAAGGCAATCTGCTAATAGCCTACTGCCCCAAAGAAAATTTAATTTGTCATTTTGTCTTTGTAGGACAAAATACTAAATGTTTCATTTGTATCACACACTTATGTTTGAGACAGTAATGTTCTATAAACAAACATATTTTTTGTTCCAAGCAATCAAAGAGCATTCGTAATATGGAATACAAACCTACAAACTCTCCTTTCTCTAGGGAAAGCAATGGACAAAAGGAAGCATGTATATTGTGTACCCGAGGAGCCAATTTGAGTGAGCACCGCAGGGTTAAGTAACCCTGTATTTCTAAAGCAACGCTGCATAATCAAAAGTTCTCTTAGAACAACAACACATATGAAAGGGATAAAAAACTCAATGGATCAAATGAGCAAACACCAAGAAGCATTGTTTTTCTGTTACTTTTTATATTTTCTCTTTCATTTGTCTTGGGGGAGGAGTGAAGGGACCGGACTCGGCTTTTCCTTCACATTGCCCACCAAAAATAGAAAATTATCAAAAGAAATAACAAAGACCGCTAAAAAAGACCTGAAGAAAAAGAGACTGCCATCTTGACTACAAGCAAGAAGAACAGGACCCCGTGCCAACAGTGAAAAGGTACGATATTGCACAGTGGTAATGGGAGAAGTGCGCGTGTTGTTACGATTTCGATGGGTCTTTGATAATGCACCTGTATGTGAGTTCATACTGATAGAATATATAAAACCCTGTGATTTTCATACAGATGATTACAACATAATCATAAACAGGAATTTAATAGTCCATTTGGCCAATGGAACTGAGCAATCACCATCCATTGAGTGATGGGAAGGAGAAACTGGGATCCATCAGATAGAGTATGAACCAATGGTGGGAACCACTCGCTCTGCCTATTATTTTCATTGCATGGTGATGACCCAATAAGTTAGGCTTCTTCCATTGTCCATTGGGATAGAGCATGCATTCCATTCACGAATATGAAAGATACTGGAGAATAAATTATCAAACCTGAGCATCACCAGCAAAAATAAGCTGACCAGTATGGTCATTGTCCATTGCAGTAATCGCATTCCCAAAGACAGCCTTGTTTACTACTCGTCCTGTACTAAAATTGATCACCTAGACCAAGATTTAAATTCAAAATCAGCAACAAGCGCCATCCAATTCAAAGTCAACTAATTGTAATGACTATTTGTCAATATATAATCTAAAGCTACAGTTTCAGATTACCGATATTTTTTAGTTAACTGTCAAATTTAAACTGAAATCTGTAGAGAATGGATAAGATAATTACAGTGATTTCTTTGTTTGCTGTTCCCACTGTAAGGAAGTTATTGTTGACCTGCACCAGATTCCCACCAAGATAAACATGCAGGATATTATTCAGGCATCTCAAATTGCATACAACAAGAAAAAGAATCCATAATATTCTCAACAGCAGAATATAGTTTATGGTATGGTCCATTCAGACATCTCATTAGAGAATGGATTTCAGAAAAGAAAACAATCCTAGTCAGTAAAAGAAAAGAAATTAGCAATGATGGTAAACAAAGAGGATGCTTTTTGCACTGAAGTTCTCGAGGTTCATCACAAAATGACTTCCAAGATTAAATGCTACCGCCTAGGATATTTTGGCATTTTAGTTGCTTGGAAACCACATGATATTGTTTTTTCATTCAGCTCAAACATGAATAAACCAGATTCAGTATGGAACATTAAATTTCATGGCAAGTGGGGGTCTCCTAAATAATATAAATTAGCATTAGTGTGGAAAAAGAAGTTAAGCTTTAGGCTCGAGAAGGGATATGCTTGAGGATCAAAAGTATTAAGGCCCCATATAAAAAGTTTAAGGATGTCATCAAAACCAATATCAAAGAGATAAAGAATGACCCAATCAGGTCTTGGATAAATTTAAAGAGAACACATAATCAACAAAAGAATAGAAAACACTGAAGCTGTTTCACTTTGTTCATGGAGATTTTCCACTACAAGAATTATTTATATTCCTTATATCCACATCACTTAGATGCCAGCAAGACTGTCCAACAAAGGCCATGAATTAAAAGCACTACTTCTATTTGCCAACAAAGGCCATGAATTAAAAGCACTACTTCTATTTGCCTTACTTGCTTACTATACTCCAGTTTTAAGAGAAATGTGTTCATCAGCTGTTGGACCAAACCCCAAGGGAGTATGCCTCTGATAGCTGAGTTTCTTTATTGATTATAATCACAAATAAACCCTCAAGTCTAGGAAAGCCCATGGAACCCATCAAAGTTAAAAGGAAAAGGTGTTTAACCCCCTCCCTACTTTTTCCATTGTCCAAATCAAGGTTTTAAAATTCAGCGACCCGGATCGGAATCGCCTGATCCGAATCGAAAATTGTTCAGGGCGATCCGGTTCTCTGAATATATCGAGAACAGGTCGTGTCCGCCCTAGAACCTGCAGGTTCGAGCCGGTCCATACCAGTTTCTAACTAGTCCACACCGGTTCTGTCAAAAAAATGTACTATTCACACCATAACCGGTTCCCCAATATACTTTTGTAATTTTCAAAATTTTGAACCTCCATGTGACTTGTTTGCCACCTCCACAGGTTTTGCTTTTCCCCACTATCAAGTTTAAAAGTGGCAACTCCACATGTCTAGCTTTTCCCCAGTTCCAAAAATTGGCACCTCCACATGCACACATAAGAGGCCACAACCACTCTGTACTTTACTGTGAGAAAACACTACTTTTATAAAGCACATCGTCTTTCTAACTCCTTGATGTGGGACATCTTTCTCCTCGACCCATTGCGTTACTTATTTTTGTGAGAGAGACTATAGTATATGTAATATATTAACATAGCTATTGAATATATTTAATATTTTATCCACACAAAGCTAAATATTGCTTTTTTTTTTGTTTTGTTTATATCCTACACTATATATTTTTTATTTATTTAAGAACAATTGTTTCATGCGGGCTGGACCGCATTTCTAAAATATGCAGCCCAGAGGTATAAAGCATCCATCTTAAAGATGGATGCAAATAGGTGGTCCATCTAAAAACAATTGTAACTAACGATACAAATGTTTTCTTAATATAATTCTTATTTTTAATTTTCAAATTATTTTTTTTTTTCATATTCATGATCTCCATGTTAAAAATTATATATTCTCTAAAATTTAGGATCAAATTATATTTAAAAATATATTTATGGCAAAGCCCGCATCTCTACAATATGCGGGCTGGCCGCATGCTAACCGCCTCCTTTATTTAATCCTGATTTATTTCTTGCTCGTGAAAATGTTTAAGGTTATGTCACCTGTAATTTTTATCTTTTTTTCTTTACAACAAGAAATGAGGCAAGATCCCATATTTTTACAATCACAATTGATAAAGTGATTATAAAAATTAAAAAGCTTGAGTTAAAGTGATTTATTTTTGTTGTAATGAGTTGCATTCTAAACTACATTTTGACTATAAAATGGATGTAGTGGTCAACAAATACTCAGGAATGAAAAATATTTTTAGTATTTATATATTTTCAATAAAATAGTGAAAATGTACAATGCAAACCCCAAATTTCTTTGAAAACATAAGAAACTAAATTTTTTAGTGATTTTTTGAAAAATTAAAGGCCAAAACCACCGATTTGGCCAATTCTTCGATCCAGATCACCAATCCGACATAGTTTTTGAAGTGACTGATCCGAGTCACCGATCTGTTTTTTTAAACCTTGGTCCAAATTATATCATTTTTTTTAGGTCTATCATCCGAATGGATTTTGAGATGAGATGGTATGTTTAACCTATTTGTGAGGCCCATGTTTGTGTGTGTGTGTGTGTGTATGATAGAGAGAGAGAGAGAGAGAGAGAGAGAGAGAGAGAGAGAGAAAGTGAGAAAGAAAAGGAGGGGATCACAAGTGACGAAGCGAGCGGGGGAGTTTTCCTATGGTTTGGATGACGGGGTCATTAGAAAAGAATAAATAAATAAATATTGTCATTTGGACTATGAAAAAGGTAGAGAAGAGGTTAAATGTAATTTTCTTTTAAATTTGAGGGGGCCCATGTTCCATGGACCAAAGGGATTATAATTACAGGAAAGGGGGTATATGTCTTTTTCCCTTTTATTTTTCATCCTTTTGCCACATTTTCCTGTCTCGTTCTTTTGAAATATCAAAAGCATATTGGCATAAACGAGTTCATGCAACTCGGAAACATTTGGTCTTCAATGCCAGTTCATTTTAATGAGAACTGCAAACTTCATCTATGCAATTCCCAGAAGTTAGAACACACCTCGGATTGAAATATAAGTGTGAGAAGCACCATACTCATTGAAAGGGGTCTGATGACTTTCCTACGGAGCTGCAAGGGCTCCACTGAAAGCACTCTACCCTAATTGAGAGTGCAAATTGCTAATCTAGTTGACATAAATATGGCCTTCACTATCCAGAATTTACAGATCCAGTTCATTCCTTCAGCTAAACAATTTTATCTCAGTTCATAGGGAACTTTCTTCCAAGAGGATCATGCATATTACAAAAGATCTAATACACGTTTAGTAGAACAACTGTACAGGTCCAAGGGTATCAAACTGATGTAGAGAATTTGAAGAAACATAGAAAATTAGCAAGAAAGCACCTTAACATAAGCAATTTTGTAGAAACCCTAAGGCTTTATCACACCTAGGGTTCAAACCTTCGGCTTCTTTTCCCAAGAAAAAGTATTTTTTTTCTTAAAGCAGGAATATATGAATGCCTCTCCAACCCATCCACGCCTTTATTTATATTGAAAATTATTGTTGTGGACCATATATGTCCATACAATCGACTTTTGACTAAAAAGTCCTAACTTAAAGATAACTTGAAACTAAACTCCCTAACTTTAATTTAAATATCTAAAAAGTCCCTAATTGGTTCAACAATGAAATAAATTAAAAAAAAAAACATATGAAATAGCACAAAAACTAAAAAAAACATTCAAACTATTTTTTGCTCTTCTTGTTGTTCTTGGAAGCCCTCCTAGGGTTTTCATCCTACAAATATGAGCGAAAATTAGGAGAAATCTGTTGCTCCCAAAGAAGATACTCGTGGCTACTCTTGTGCTTTGGTTACCATCATTACAAACCCATAGTGAAATCTATATTATCTCATGAACTTTTACTATCGTTGGATAAGGAAGTTGGGTCCAAGTCCTAGGGGTTGAGCCAAATAACTATATCACTAAGCAAGAAGTAAGAACCCAAATTCCCCATTCAATGTAAAGTAGATGCAGGTAAGTGGTAAGCAAGTGTAATAAAATGGGAGTCTTGAGGCCTTCAATTGCGAATAAGACTATGATATTTTGTAGTATTATTGACCTTGATCACACATAGAAAACAGGGAAAATAACCAATGTCAGAAGATGCACTCACCGGGTGGAAACAAATGCATAATTGTGGAGAAACTCCATATATTACTCTAATACAAAGCCCTTTTGATATCTCCCAAATTCTAACTGTTTTATCCATTGATGCCGAAGCTATGTACTGATTGTTGGATGAAAAAGCAAAATCTGAAAAAAGTGCACCTAGTGAGTTCAAAAGAAACAGGATAACGCATCGAATCTTAAAGTTGCAGTCTCGCAGAGAGCACAAACAAAGTGGTTCTTCCAACCGCAAAAGTAAAATCAGGCTTAAAGAAAAAACCACACAACTTCAGAAATATTGCAGCAACCAATGGAATGTTAACATCATGAATTAAGTCATAAAATTGTTAAAAGCAAAAGCATAACTTAAGACTATTTGGTCATGTGGATAGCAATTAAATTCTCATACAAAGTTTACATGAAATCCTGATCACATATGCATGAAGTATAGGGACCTTTTACTAAATGAACAGCTATTGCTTGATCAACAGCCTTAAAACCCCACTGAGGAGTGAAAAAAATAGAACAAGAAAGAAAATGTCTTGAACAAGGATGAGTTCATTCCTTTTTTTTTTAGTTGCAGACTGATTCTCTTACAAATTAGCAACCATGACTTGAACACGATATCGAAAGCTCCTCGCATTGAGAAAAGCAAGTCCCTTTCTTATATCCAGCATTTACAGTAATCCTGCCCAAAAGGTCGCCCATTCTCCAAAACGAAAGACAGGTAAAAGGTGTCCAAGGGACATGCCATCGTCAAATCAAGTCTTCACTCTACTCTATGCCCCACCTTTAACAATATTCTTTCAAGTAAATGGATAAATAAGAATAAGGTGGATACATTTTTTTTACAAGCAAAAACCTCAAAATGTTGTTAAAGTTGTTAAAGTGTAATTTTTAGAAATCATATCAATCTTTATTTAATTTTATTTTGAGTGATGTTGTATTTGTAATTATGTGTAGTAAGAAGTTATGGAATTACTAGGTGGTTAGTAGTTATTGCTGTAAATAGGTAATTATTGTTGTAAGTGGGTAATTATTGTAGTAAGTATAATTGTAAGAACCTCAATTTAAAGAGAAGTGCGGTGGGAAAATTGGGTCACATTAAGTTTGTAATACTTTTGTGTACCTCATTTTTCATCATTGTATAGTAAATTATTTTTCTTCCACCTCATATTGATTGTTCTGGTTTTATCTCTTTGGTGGTGAGTCTTGGGCCAGTGTAACATTATTACACTAATTGAGAAGTCGATTGCTTCGGTATTGTGGCATCTATCTTTCTCTGCATGTTATTAAAGCCACAAGGGTGGTAGTGATATTATCTTGACTCCTTTGGTGAAGAAGATCGTCTTTGTTAAGATGGATTTGGGTGAAAGGTTGAATGGTTTTAGCATTGAGTTGGGAGCTCAAGGCAATTTTTTTATTTCCCAAATTCTTCTTAAAGATCAAGAATATTTATTTAGAGATCTCTCGCTGATTCGGAAGAACCTATTTCGAAAGCACGAATGAAGCGGCTTGTAATTTGTGAGTTAAAGACGGAGTATATTCCTTATCTTACTTCTATTCAAAGGTGAGCTACATAGCCATCCTTGGCGGAGTTTGAGAAACTCCTTGGTAGCCCATCAAATGGCAAGATTTTCTACTTTGGGAAGTGATGGAGATGATCGCATCACACTTAAGAGCTAGCATGGTCTCCTTTCTATAAGATCACTTTAAGGGGAAGTGTTAAAATTGTTAAAGTGCATTTTCTATAAATTATATTATTCTTTGTTTTATTTTATTTTGAGTGATGTAGTGAGGTTGTATTTGTAATCATATGTAGTAGGAAGTTATGGAACTACTAGATAGTTAGTAATTATTGTTGTAAATAAGTAATTATTATCGTAAGTGGGTAATTCGTGTAATAAATATGGTCGTAAGAACCTCTATTAAAAGAGAGATGTGTAGTGGGAAACTTGGGTCACATGTATCAAGTTTGTAATGCTTTTGTATACCCTATTTATTATAATTGAATGAGAACTTGCGTTTCTTCGGCCTCATCTTGATTGCTCTTCTTCTATCTCTTTGGTGATGAGTCTTGGGCCAGTGTGCCATTGTTACAATAATTAATAAGCGAATTGTTTAGTTATTGTGGCATCTGCCTTTCTCCACAAAAAATAAATTTTCTATTCAATGATGAAAAAAAAGGGTACACAAAAGCATTACAAACTTAATACATGGAACCCAATTTTCCCACAATATGTATCTCTTTAAATAGAGGTTCTTACAACCATATTTACTACAAATACTACCCACTTCCAGTAATAACTACCTATTTCCAGTAATAACTACTAACTACCTAGTAATTCCATAACTTCCTATTGCACAAAATTACAAATACAACCTCATTATACCCTTAAAATAAAATTAAATAAAAACTAATATGATTTCTAGAAAATACACTTTAATAATTTTAACACTCTCCCTTAAAGTGATTTTTTAAAAAGGAGACAATGCTTAGCTCTTAAGTGTGATTCGACCATCTCCATCACTTCCCGAAATAAAAAAAATCTGGCTATTCGACGGGCCACCAAGGAGATTTGTAAACTGCATCAAGGATGGCTGCATAGCCCACCCTTGAATAAAAGTAACATAGGGAATATACTCCTTTAACCCATGAATGATGTGTCACTTCATTTGTGCCTCCGAAATAGGTTCTTGATCAACAGAGAGATCTCTGAACAAAGATTCATGTTCTTTAAGAAGAATTGGAAAATAGAAAGATCGTTTTGAGGTGAGTTCCCAACTCAATACTAAAACCATTCGACCTTCCACCCAAATCCATCTTCAAAAAGACTATTGATCTTCTTCACTAAGGGAGATATCACAATACCGTAACAATCCGCTTGATTCTTGACTATTTGAGTGATGTTTTAATAAATGAAACTGACATGAAACATGACAAAAGTTATTTTCTTTCTTGTCTAGTGATGGAAGGGCTACATTAATGTATAAATTGGGTAAATTCAACTAGAAACTGAATGAAAGAGAAACCATCAAAAATCCGAGTAAAAAAGATGAATATTACAGATTTGGCATGTCCATTATGTGCATTTGAGGCTACAAATTAGCCACATCATAAAATCCCTGAAAAAGAAACTAAATTTGATAAACTATAAAAAATAAGTAAAAATTCGATAATTGATTGAACTTTTTAGGATGCATCGCTGAAAAATCAAAAATCATACCCAAAAAATAGTTTGATCAAATCGCCACACAAACAGATTTTCCAGAACTTCCTCATAAGATAACATAAGAATCTTTATAGAAAACATTGGACCTGACCTGTGACATCTTTTGAGTGGCCCTTCAATTGTTGAATTATGGCAGGAGGTTGTGAAACAGTGCAAACAGTCAAGCTACCATCAGAAGCGCCATATGCAAGAGTGTCTGAGCTCATGTGCCCAAATTTCAATATAGTAACTGGAAACAGTAACTAGTTAGTGAGTTTTCAATGGAAATATCCAGATGTCCAACCCTTGCAATCAAGGACTGAAAAAGAAGGTATCGTCTGAATTCAGTTCACGAGAAGGAGACTGCATCATGATCCAATGGACTACCATAGTCCATGAAGTCATCACCCGAACCCATTAGGGTCATCACCATCCAAAGAAATGATGGATGACGATGGAACGAGTGTAGACTCAAAAACCAAGAAAAGAACCCCATGTTGCCCCGCCCACCCCCCCCCTGCGCCCTTTATCACTGCCATCACTTTATTGGAGAGTGAATTAAGATTTTCTATAGTGCATTAATCACTGCCCTCACTTCATTGGAGAGTGAATTAACATTTTCTATAGTGCATTAAATCATAGTAAATCCCATTAAAATTTTACCTGATGCTTTGCAATTGTCAAAGATACAATGCATCCCTACAAAAGAATATGCAGGTTCCGCAAAGCGAAGAGGGCGATCAGATTCACTCAAAGTGGAGCTAAAACTTGTACAATGGCTAAGAGCAGAATTAAAGCCTTGCAAATCCTATAAAAATGAACTCAAGTCAGTTCCTATATCGTTAAATGAAAAACAAAAAAAAATAACACTAAACCAAATTTCCTTTATGAAACCAACAATGTATCTGTGTGTGTGTGCGTGTTTTGTTTAAATACCACAGTATCATAGATACTGAAAAAGGCATAAAAAAAGTATGATCATACCCTGCTAGAGCCCAAACTTTCCGCCTCATAAAGGATAGACTGCAGACCAGGAGATGATCCCCAGCGCCCACTGATCCATCGACCAGTAAATTTTAGATTTGTTTAGACAAATAAACTCCGAGAGAGTAAACACAAAATGAAGAGATGCATCATGATTTCAAGTATAAGAGCTAAATTATCACACAAGTAGACTATATGAATTTGTTACAAATGGCATAATTTGATTTAAAACAAGTAAGCTACAATGAGTATTCGCAATGTAGAAAACCCCGTACATGCTTCTACACATAGAGAATAATTTCAAACCAAAACAAGGCCTTAATTCACAACAACCATAAAAACAAAAAGACCTTGCTTCACCATAAGGGAATCAAATCTCAAGCCAAAATAGATTGTTTAGTTCAAAATTTGCATCATTTGAATCAACAAAGTGGAAAGAAATTTCAAGGTACATAAAACCCAAAACGAGAGTACTTGAATTTAACTGACCTTTGACCAGGAGTACTTGGTTGGCTTGGTACATGCAAACTTTCCCCATTTTTTCGTTGCTGAATGTAGTTGCGAAAGGCCACATAACCTCTGCCATTACATTTCCAATCCTTCATAATGAGATGGCCACAATGAGTTACATTTTCAGAAAATGATTTGAAATCATGGTCTCCCCCTCAGTTAAGGACCATCAATATATTCTGAATAAATCTTAAAAATGTTTCAAAGGCTCTCTCTCTCTCTCTCTCTCTCTCTCTCTCTCTCTCTCTCTCTCATGCATTACTGATGGGGAGCTGCACAAATTCAGCAGATCATGAGATCCAATTTAAAAATGCAAATTCTTCCAATCAAATCAGATTTCAATTCCATTGTGCATCTAAATTTTTCCAAGATAAACACGAATTCATGGAATATTCAAATCAGTGAAACACAAATTCAGGTCTATTCAAAATCAGTGAAAAGATCAGGCAAATCGGTGAAACACAAATTCAGGTCTATTCAAAATCAGTGAAAAAATCGAGCGAACCTTGCGTTGATCACAACCAGAAGCAACCTTTCTGGAAAGGAGTAGGCGACGCATGGCCACATAAGAAGGATCAACATTGGAAATGATAGGTTGAAGGAGACAACTAAAGAATTCAGCATCCATCTCCCCAGTTCCCTTTGATTTTTGGTGTTGAGTTTCTTCATCCTTGGAGCTTTGGTGTTGGGTTTCTCTCTCCTCAGTCTTTTGCGGCAGTCCTTCTCTCTCCTCGAAGTTTCGGATTTGTGTTTCTCTCGCACTGGAGTTTTCGATTTGGGTTTCACTCCCATTGGAGTCTAGGTGGTTGTTTTCTCTCTCAGTGGAGTTTGGGATTTGGATTTCTCTCTCCTCTGAGTTTTGATATTGGGCGTCTCCCCAATTGGAGCTGCGGTGTTGGGTTTCTCTCTCCTTCGGCTTTTGGATTTGGGTTTCCCTCGCATCGAAGTTTTTGTGCTGGGAATCATTCTCCTCGGAGATTTTGGGTTGGATTTCACTCTCCTCATAGTTTTGGGATTGGATTTCTAACCCCTGTAAGTTTTGTGGTTGGGTTTCCATTTGAGTCACCTCTAAATTCTCCCCCATTTTGCTCTGCAATTGCTAGGCATTTGCTTGTGATGCTCTGCTGCTACTCCTCTTATTCGCGCAATATACCACGGGCACTTGATGATGGCGCGAGCAAAGCCTGCGGTCTTGTTCATATTCATATGCATTATTTCGGGATGGGAAATGTTTATATAGAGCCGAGGCTTAGAGCCTGCCTCAAAAAATTCACTAGATCAGGTTGTTTTGTGCCCAAGTATTCACAAATTCATCTTCTAGACATCAAGACCAAGGACATGAAGAAAAAATGGATTTTAAGTGAAAAAATGGATTCCAAGTTTTTTAAAATAGTGTATCTTGTAATAAAAAATAAATTTTAAATTTTGAAAATAATGTATTTTGTAATGCATTTTTTAACATTCAATTTTCAAGATTTTCGTAGATCTCTCCATACACTATTTTTTACACTTTAAACTATATAAATAAATATGAAAATATATTTTAAGGTTATCATAAAAATTTCTAATATTGAAACTACATTTCGTGATACTATTTGAAGGTAGGCTTTTAATTTGACTGTTTAGAGCCTAGGTAGGCTCTATACCAACCCCACCTTTTCGGGATTATATAGTATGAGATATCATTGGTATAAAGAGTTCACAAATATCAAATTGGAGGATTTGGGAGATCTTGAGAATTTTTTTCTTCTTCAGATTTTGAGTCTGGTCAAATGACACACTACAATCATCCGCCCTATCAAAATAAATAAAGTCTCATCTCATAAGTCTCCGAAAATTACAATTCAAGTCCTGAAAAGCATTTATATTGATCATCTCGGCTTGAATATGGTTATAAAAAAAAAAATAATTAGAATTTCAAGCTCTAAAAATAGTGTATATTATAACAAATTACCTAGGGGTGCAACTTGTATAGAGCTGAAGCTCTAAACAATCAAAGTAAATCGCATCTTCAAATAATGTTGAAAAATGTTGTTTCTATGCTGTAAATCTTTGTGATAGCTTTAAAATACATTTTTTTCGTTAATTATAAAATTTTCAGGTTAAAAAATAGTGTAGATGTGCAGATCTATGAAAACTTTAAAATTTTGAAAATTGACCGTCTTAAAATGCCTTACAAGATGCACTATTTTCAAAACTTGAAATCCATTTTTTTTCTCATGTTCATGCATCTTGATAGCGAGATGATCGATTTGAGGATATTTGGACATCAAAACAACATCTTCTAGTGAAATTTTTGTTGTGGGCTCTAATTTGATTGTTTGGAGCATCGAATCTATATAAACTTTTTCCATTATCTAGACTGTTAATTTCGTCCTAAAAATCAGTGTTTATAAATCCACAAGATTTGTACCATTTTTTGAGTTTTAAATGTTGTTGTCGGTGTTAGCAATTGATTTTAGAGCTATTATGGAGATTTTCATTGCCAAAAACTGCTTTGTAGACGAGGATTTGAGGGAAGGCTTTATCTTGATTTCATAAAGCCTACATCTCAATTTAAAATCAAACAGACAAGAGTAATTGTGACCTTTTTATATAAAAGTAAATAGCCTCTTCATGTACTTTTTCTATTATCTCATGTCTCAACAAAATGTTCGTAAAAGGGTGGGGTTTGCATAAGGCCCCCACCTTAAAAGTAAGTTGCAAAGAGTAATGATTTTATAGGACCCTCTCATACCTGCAAGAATGAGATCTCAATAAATCACTTTTGAATTTTCATCCAAATTCCAAGGAGAAATTTCAAATCCTCCCCTCTTTTTTCTTTTTTAAAATACCTTCTTTTATACTTTTGTTAAGTAGCTCGCGCTCTCTTAAAAGTATGATGAAAGATGAAAGGAGGAAGAGAAAGAGAAAGAGAGAGAGAGATATTAAAAAAATATTATTTTAATAAAATAGGGGGAGGGATTCAGATTTGTTTGTGAAATTTGAATCCAAATCCTACAGCAACTTATTGGGATCCCATACTTGCAGCGGTGAGAGGGTCCAATAAAATCATTATTCATCTTAATAACCACGTAATATCTCAATCCCAATAACTCATCCCGGGTTTGAAAATTTTGGTATCCGGGGTTATTCTATGACGGGATGCAATTTGCTCTCTCTGTGGATAATCTCTTCTGGTTACCAAATTTGGAACCGCTATCTCTTTTATTCACTCCTGATCCCACCATTTACGGGCAATCTATCTCACCGGAAAATGCAACCAATTTGCTGGTACCTTGCATATGCGGTGCCGTTCCAAGGGTAAAGCATCCATTTTTTACGCAGCCGTCCAGATAGTATAAACCACCCATCTTTTACATAGCGTTGCAGTTAAGATGGAATCAAGTTGGTGTTTCATTTGAAAACTATAAAAACTAACCGTTCAAATGATTTTTACTAGAATTATTATTTGTAATTTTTAAAATATATTTATTTATTTACATATTATTATATATCTTTAAAAAGTAAGTTTAATCCATCAAAATAAATTAATTAAAGGCCAGCCTTTTTACATATGCGGGCTTGGCCGCATAGGAACAGATCCGTGTCTAAATCGCCTGAAAACTGACCAACTTGCTGGAAAATGAACCCTAACGCCTGAAGTTTCACGTAATTTGCTGGAAACTGAGCCAATTAACTGGAAAAGTCATCCACTTCCCCAGAAAATTCACACACTTTGCTGGAGAATAAACTTGACTTGCCGGAAAGTGAAGCCCCCACCAGAAATTTCTTTATTTTGGAGGGAATTCGACCTGGAATTGCGCTGTTTTTGCCGGAATTTGTATAAGCACAAATTCCTGGGTTTTACTAGAACTTGGCATGACGTGAAGGCGCGAAGGCAGCCATGGTCATCGAGGACTACAGTTGACCCCATCTCATCAATGGAAAGGAGTCAAAGGACTAATCTTGCTAAATAGTAATTTCCTTTAAAGAGTTTTAGAGAGAGAAAGGGATGAAATTTGGTGACAGAGTTAGAGAGAGATCCAAATTGCAAAGAGAGAGAGAAAAATGGCGAGCCTGGATTTGACGTATAAGGACTAGTCTGGCTCTTGAGCTCTAATGGGACCTTTCTATTAATGATTAACAGTAACAGGAACCCGTAATTTCGCCAGTAAAGCAGAACTCACCCTAATTCCTTTACTTTCTACTCACATAGTAACTGTCCATGTCTGCAACCTTTCGCGTTGGGCTTAACCAGAGAAGCCAGTAAGTAACACAAAGGATGATCTAGTTGATAAACGCCCGTATTTGAACAAATTTTATTTTTGGGTTTTTGCTTACTTTAGGGATATTGTTAAAAGACTGTGTTTGAATGAGTTAATATCAGATATATGAAAAATCGGGAATACCGTTATACAAATTTTTTAAAATTTGAATATTCAGATTCTGTTTTAAAATATTTTTGTTATATCCACTTATCTGTTCATCCAACTTATGGATAGAGAACAATATTAGCGTGATTTTGCAGTTTTATTATTGATCTCCTCATCCTTATTTCTTCAATATATATGTAGGGTAGCATCCTGGATTATGAGTTTGAGCTCCTCATCCCTATTCTTCTTTTGTTGCAATGGGAAATTTGAGGCTCTTTTTGTTGTTTTTGCTTAGTCTTCTTCCCCTTCCATGCCATGGCGGTGTTACCAGTTCCTACTCTAGGAGTCCTCCTTCAGTTGACATGCCCCTCACTGATGAAGCTTTTAGGCCGCCTCCTGGTTTCAATGCTCCTGAACAGGTACACCTATTTCTAAGAAAAAAAATTTTTCTTTTGTTTTTTTATATATTGATTTCATGAAACCTCTTTATGAGGACTGGACTTTGGACCTAGGACCTAGGGTGCTGGGGCCTAGGCCTTGCCCATAATGTAAGCCCGGCTCGGCTCTACTATTTCTCGATTTCTCGACGTAGTGCCAGCCTAGGCCCTTCCCATACCATAACCCAGTGTCTGCGCTATTCTTTCTTGAGTTGGGTGGCCCGGGTGGGTCAACCCGGTTCTGCCCTACTCTTTCTCGAATTAGGTGGCCTGGCCCGTTCCTGGCCCTACTCTTTTTTGAGTTAAGTGGCCCGGCCGTTCCTGCTAATGGGGTCAGGCGGAGCCACCACACATCCCATAGCCCCGTGCATGCCCTACTCTTTCTGGAGTTAGGTGGCCTGGCTGGGTCTTGCTAATGGGGTCCAGCCGAGCCACTCCCCATCCCATAGCCCGTGCCAGCCCTCTGAGTTAGTGGTCCAGCCGACTCCACTGTATATTAAGTTTTTTGTTTCCTCATTTTATAATTGTTTTCGTTTCTTAATTTTTTTTTAAAAAAAAAGAGAAAAAAAAAACCACCCTTCATTAAAAAAAAAAAAAAGACTTACCTCCTTTTTATTTTGAATTAGGTTCATATAACACAAGGAGACCATGAGGGGAGAGCCATGATAATCTCATGGGTCACACCCCTTAAGCCAGGGCCCGGCAAGCTGGTATATGGTTCTGCAGAGAACAAGCGCATGCACATGTCTCGAAGCAACGTTTATACTTACAAGTTCTACAATTACAAATCAGGATACATTCATCACTGCACCATCAAGAACCTTGAGGTAACTGGTTTATGATTTGATTTGTTTTATGATGAAATCTTGCAAAATAAGGGTTTTGTATAAACTGCATCCCCCGGAATGCTTTTTCCACTATTTTTTTATTTTTTTATTCAACTTCATCACACTACACACTACAACTCATCGTAGCATAACTAGCCAATACAATAATACAACATATCATATTTACCATCACATGAAACCTACTCTCAAAATAGAGAGAGACGTGTGGTGAAGAGAAAGATTTACAGAGAGAGAAATAAGATTGGGTGAGAGAAAGAGGGAGTGAGCAGAGGAAGAGAGAGAGAGAGAGAAAATTTAGGAAGAAAGGTGTATTGTCTCCAAAATTTAAAATTTGAATCTATTAAAAACTTATATGTATTAAAAACTAGGAGAAAATTTATATAAGATTTGTAACCTTATATTGTTAAGGTGTACCAGTGTTCCAATATTAGAAAACCCTTCTACTAAGAACAAAAGAATTTCAAGTCCTAAAAATAAGGAATCTTGTAAATTTTTTTTTTAAAAAGTTAAAGTCCTAAAAATAGAGAATCTTATAAAATTTTTAAGTGACTTATTTGTTTTCAAAATTTGTGTTTATAGATCGACTCAATTTGTACTATTTTTAAAATTTTAAAATTTAATAAAAATAATTTTTCCAACCATCATAAGGTTCACTAAAACTACATCTCCAAACAAATTCATGGTAGTGCCCATAAACTCTGGGAGAGTTTATAACCGTATTTTAATTTTTAATACTTGTACGCTCCCAATAAGGCCAAGTGGGATACACAAAAGATTTGGTGGGACCAAATTCATAGAAAGAACTTTTAAATTTTTAAACAAAATATCATTGAAAAATAAAAAATAATATTAAAAGAAAAGGGCAGTTTTGGTACAACGGGTCAACCTTAAACCAGTGCATTTCTAAAATATACTTAAAGATGTGGCTTTGTTGCTGGAAACCTCTATTTATTTTTTAGGCTTGATATTCTTTTTTTTTGAGATGTGTAGATATACATGAAAATCTTGAAAATCGGTCGAGATAATGTGATTCAAGATGCACCCTTTTTGAGTCTTGATATTTTTATTTTTTCATATTTTTATATGTTGTGGTCAACATCAATTGGAAGGTTTTTCAATGTCGTAACGATATTTTTAAGTGAACTTTTTAGATGTATCTTACTTATAGTATATGATTGACTCCTTTTATTTATATATATATATATATAAATATTTATATATTTATATATATATATATATATATATATATATATATATATATAAAATCACTGTTGAATAGAAAATAGAATCTGGCTTCATTCAGTCTCAGTCTCATTTGGTTTGGCTTTTGGTGAGGAACAGTATGATACGCAATACTTCTATGAGATACTAAGTGAGACCAAGAACGCCAGCCGCCAATTCTTCTTCAAAACTCCTCCCCCAACTGGACCCGATGTTCCATACACTTTCGGCGTCATGGGTACCTCCTCTCTCCATTAATGTCTGATGATCATTAAACTGAGTTCAATCTCTTCCTTTTGCTTGAGTTCATATGTTTTGATCATTCTTTCAAAGCAATGGATGATTCATAAGATCATTCTTTCAAAGCTTTCAAAGCAATGGATGATTCATAAGATCATTCTTTCAAAGCTTTCAAAGCAATAGATGATTCATAATTAGCTTTCAGAGCAATGGATGATTCATAATTTTTTACGGTTGCAGGGGACCTTGGTCAGACACTTGATTCAAAAAACACACTAGATCACTACAATTCAAATCCAAAAGGCCAAACCATGCTATTTGCTGGTGATCTCTCTTATGCGGATGATCACCCATTTCATAATAATATCCGTTGGGATACTTGGGGCCGATTCGTCGAGAAAAATGCGGCCTACCAACCGTGGATTTGGACACCGGGGAATCACGAGATTGATTTTGCTCCTGAACTTGTAAGCATGTATTTTATGTATAATGCCTTATTGATCTTATTGATATCAATTTACTCACAGGAAAATGGTAATCATGCTACCAGTGACAAGATTAATATTAGATGATACTCTGTTTATTGATGCTGTGTTTTTTTGGATGTTGTTTTGAATCGAAAATGAATTGCCTGAAATTGGATTTATTTGTTTAGGGTGAGACAGTGCCTTTCAAGCCATACAAACATCGGTATCATGTGCCATACAAAGCATCGAACAGCACATCACCACTTTGGTATTCTATAAAGCGTGCATCAGCCTATATCATTGTCCTTTCTTCTTATTCTGCATATGGTAATGATTCATTCTATATTAACCAGCAAGAACAGTAAAAAAGAAAAAGAAGAAGAAATTCAACTAGAGTTAAATATGCTCATCAATTTTAATTATGTAAATTTGGAATGGATCAATGGATATGATTGTGTGGACTCTAACTAGGAGGTATTTCTAAAACTCCAAACTTATATTGATCAACCTTTAAAAGAAGGACCTTGAAACTACATGAAAAAAAATCTCACCCACTGTCAAACCTGAGTATTTAGGTACTCAAAACCCTATTCTTTTTTCTTCGAAAAGTACATATGGTGATTTCAAAGTGGATACCAAAATTTCGCATCAAGAGAATCCTCCTTCGTATGTCATTTGCTCGAGGAGTGAATGTAAATTTTGCTCCTGCGAGAGCATACTCTGTTTATTTACATGACCTTTATGGTCATTTGAATAACAGCCGAGGGCGTTCTCAATAACATTTGGTTGTATGTCACTTGTATGGAAACTGAGAATTTTGTCCCAATAATGTTTGTTTTGCAATTCGCTTTATTTCTTTTCAAGGTTCTTTTTAACTGTTGTATTACTTTACATGGATGATACTTATTTGCTTATGTTTTTTAGGAAAGTATACTCCTCAATATCAGTGGCTCCAAGAGGAATTTCCCAAAGTGAATAGAAGTGAAACGCCGTGGGTAATTGTCCTCTTACACTCACCGTGGTATAATAGTCTCGACTACCACTACATGGAAGGGGAGAGCATGAGGGTAGCATTTGAATCATGGTTTGTGAAGAACAGAGTTGATGTTGTGTTTGCTGGCCATGTTCATGCCTATGAACGATCTGTAAGTCATTTCACTATGCGTTCATGTTCTGATTTTATATTGTTTCCCACGTTCTAACATTATAAATCCATTTCTAATGAAGTTCACTGCCTTGGATGCTAGCAAGTTCTTTTCAAGTCTTTGTTTAGATTTAATAAGGATTCAAAATTTTCTCCTTTAATTGCAGGAACGCATATCAAACATAGCATATAACATCACCAATGGGTTGTCCACTCCAGTTAAGGACAATTCAGCTCCTGTCTACATAACAATTGGTGATGGCGGAAACATGGAGGGAATAGCCAACAGGTAAACCACTGCATCTCACTCTTTATTTAGGGAAAATAACTTATAATCCTCAATATTGTGGAGAACTCATAGTTCATTTGGTCGTTATAATCTAATGAAATGATGAATGGTGAAGGGGAGAGATTTAAACCCAGTTAAGTTTCATATCCCCTTCCCTTGTGAAGGGGAGAGATTGAAACCCCAGTTAAAGTTCCATATCCTGTTCTGTTGTGTCCGATGACTCTAGGAATGGACGTTTGTTTTCCCGTAGGATATTTGTGATGAATCCACTTGTGCTCATTTTTGCATATTTGTGCAGGTTTACAGAACCTCAACCGAGTTATTCAGCTTACAGGGAGCCAAGCTTTGGGCATTCAATTTTCGATATAAAGAATCGAACACATGCTTATTACACTTGGCACCGGAATCAGGATGGGAAGGCAGTTGCAGGTGATTCTGCATGGTTTTATAACAGATATTGGAATCCTGTGGTAGAGCCTAGCTCTGGCTAATATGGAAAGATATATTTTGCTTCGATCATTGCCTTAGGGATTTGTAGTCTATGTTTTTTCAGATACTCGTTCTATTTTCATTTTTATTTTATCTTAGTGATTTAATACGATTACTTTTGTAGGAGACTTTTAAATCATTTTATTTCCACGGCATTTAGCGAACTTCGATGATATTTATTTTCACTATCTAGCCTTTGAGATTTTGTAAAGACATTGAAAAAATAGTGCTACACTTTTTTTTTTGAGAGAGAGGGAGGGAGGGAGGGAGAGAAAGGAGAACTTAGCCAGTGTTTGAAAGGTTGACTTTTAAAAAATCAGCAGACTAACTCGGACTCGTGAACTGGCCGAGCGCGTATAGCCCTGAGGCACTAATCGGCTAATTTAATGTACAAATTGTTAATCGGCTGATTTGCAAAATTGACTGATTTGTACACCCATCGGAGATTGAAAAAATGAGTAGATTTCTAATGTAGTATAACCTCTTTCGCTCTATAGCTCTCTCCCTATCTTTATCTCTCTCTCTCGAACTTGGGACAAGGAGGCCCAAACTCTCTCTCTCTTGGGCTGGGCAAGGAGCCCCAATCTCTCTCTCTCTCTCTCCGGTTGGAGAGATGTATCCTAACCTCTCTCTCCTGGGTTGGCGCTATGTGTCCCAACCTATCTCTCTCTGCCCAACGTCTCTCTGGCAGTGGCCTGCCCCAACCACTCTCTCTCTTTCTCTCTCGGGTTGAGGCAAGGTGCCCCAACCTCTCTCTCCTTACCACTCCCTTCCTCCCTCGCTCTCTTCCCCTTGGTTTTCATCTCTCTCGGACTCTCTCCCTCTCTTTATCTCAGTCTGTCTCTCTATTTTCCTCTCAAATTAAATGTTTTTGAAAAAAATATAAATATGTTTTTATTCTCTAATTACTAAAGTGCAATGTGGATTTAATAATTTTAAAATTACTTTTATTCTCAAATTAGAGTTCTAGTATAAAAAACTTCTAATTAACTGAAAAAGTATTGCTTTAGGTACCTAGAAATTTTGTCCAGACTATAAGAACTCAGCACTAATCGGCTGACTAAGTCAAAGTCGGTCCGACTAAGTCAGAGTCGGTCCGACTAATCGGCTCGGACCATGACCGACTGGTCGGTCCGACTCATTCTTTCCAACACTGATCTTAGCTGCCCTGATGTGCGATGATGATGCCATGATGGTCTTCAACTTTTAACTGCCACATCAACCCTGGAGTTAACTTTAGTTATAATTAACCACCCGCAGCAAATCCCAGAATTGGATTAGTTATGTCAATTGTCTAGACCGTGTTCCAATCACTTACAAGAATAATCTAATAAAGAAAAGACCTTTTTATTAAATGCCTTGAGTTATCCGCATATCTGCCGTCAAGAAAGGTTGATGCAGCAAGGTTTGAATGGCTTCACTTTTCTGATAATATGGGCATTATAAATGTCATAATACAAAGAAGAAGAAAAGTGAATTTCCCCACGATACTTTAAAGAGTGAATTTCACTTGCTTTCTTCTTGTTTTGATATAAACCTACCAAAACAAAGAACACGTATAGCCAAAGAACACATAAAACAGACAAGAAATAAGAATCTTGAATTATTATTTCATAGCTGAGGTGGGTTCTTCCAATGGGTACCAGAATCTATTGTAAAACCATGTGGAATCAGCTGCCACAGCTTCTCCATCTTGGTTTCGGTGCCAAGTGTAATAGGCATGTGTTCGGTTCTTTATCTCAAAAATGGCGTGCCCAAAACTAGCTTCACGATAGGCTGAATACTTTGGCTGAGGCTCAGTCATACTGTCACAACAAGAACAGAAGCATCAGAACAGATGTATATTTCATGAAGACAAGCATGATATAATTCAATAAGAATAGAAGAAATATATAGGTTTTACCAGGAAAGCATGAAGGAATATATTGGGCTGGGAAAAGCATGGTCCAATGAAATGGTGATGGCAAAGCAGAGAGTGGGACCTATCATTGGGATCCTGCCTTGATTTGGTGGGATCCATTCTCTCCCCATTAACCACATCTTCATTGGAAAGTCATTCAAAATAATCTAAACTAAATTTTTATTGCATGAATGTAGCGAGAAACAAATCCATGGTAATAGCTCCAGAGCTTTAATGGTTAAATTACTAAAACCCCCCTTGACTCATTCTTAAAATCCTTTCCCCAACAACTTTTTAGAACATGAAAAAAACCCAGTACTGTTTTCTTTTGCAACTACCCCCAATTAAAAAAGGTCCCTTTTTTAAAAATTAAAATGCCCCATTTGACCAATGTTTAGAGCAATCATTTTTTTTTTTTTCTTTTTTTTATGTGCCCGATTGAAAAATGAGTCCATGTCAGTCCAGGAAAAAAAATTGTGCCCGACTGACAAAACAAATGTGCCCGACCGGTCCAGTACAATGATTTCATAACACCGGTCCAGCAGCCTGACCGAAAAATGAGCCTGGTCCGGCACAAAAAATGTGTCAGACCGGCACTATGAAAACATGGGTATATGCAGAGAGGGGGGTATTTTTTTTTGGAGGGGGGGGGGGAGGGGGGGTGAAAGGTATTTTGGTCATAAATTTATTGACCTTTTAACTGGGGGGAAGTGCAAAAGAAAATAATACTGTTTTTTTTTTGGGTTTTAAATAGTTGTTGGGGGGAGGGTGTCAAAAAATTTAAGGGGGGTTTTAGTAATTTTCCCTTGAATTTATTAAGGAGCTATTAAAAATTTATCATCTTCATACATCTGAAGAGTTTTTTAAGTTTCATATTGCCATGCTTGAAAGTGCCAATCTATGGCAACAGAGATGGATGATATACCACTTTCACCTCAATTGACAGTTCAGATTTGGAATTGGGGAATTTGGAAATGAAGATATTGGTTGATTTTGTCCCTGGAAAAATCTGAACTGTCCGTTTGAATCCTTATAAAGTAACAAGTGCATAAAAGAGAATTGGGTATACTAATTAAACTTATAAAGCACATTTGGGCATAACAATGTGGGCTTTCTTCTTTCAAATAAGCTAACTTAGAAAATGTTTTGGAAATGGGTTTGTGCAAAGGTCTTACTTGGTTGCCAATCCTTCGAGGTTTCCTCCATCTCCGATGGTAATGTAGACAGGAGCAGATTGATCACTTATTGGGGTGCACTGTCCATTCACTACGTTGTATGCTATGTTGGATATGCGTTCCTGCAAGATGAAACTTTCACTTTTCTATGTGTATAACTTATAATCGTAAAAGGCATTACAGACAAATATATGAAATCCTTAAATAAGTTTCTATGGGCACATTGGTTGCTGTTTAAGATTCCCTTCACTATGGAGAAAATACTAAAGACAATATTTTTTTGCTTGTTGTAAGAATTAAATATGATATGCTTGAACTGTTATTCAATTTGTAAAAGATGAATATTGATACTGAGCTATATAAAAAGTTGAATGAACATATAAAAGGATAACAACTTACCGATCGTTCGTAAGCATGAACATGACCAGCAAATACAACATCTACTTTGTATTGCACAAACCATGGCTCGTACATCACTCTCATGGTTTCTCCTTCCATATAATGATAGTTATAGCTGTTATACCATGGTGAATGCATGAGCACAATCAACCATGGAGTTTCCTTTCTGTCCACCTTAGGTAGCTCTGCTTCAAGCCATCTGTATTGGGGAGTGTACTTCCCTAAAAAGGCAACCCGATTACCATTGTCACAATCAATCACGAGGTAATATCTACACATTTAGTGCAATCAGAGATGATCATTTAACAAATTGATACTGATATTAGACTGATTACTATAATTTAGCATAATTTGCCAAATCAATAATCATCCAATTACCAGTTTACAATATCATGACAAAAAGCAATAAAAGATGGACAATGTTTATAATAACACAAATTTATAAGAAATGGAAGAAGTAGATTGAATAAATGTACACATACCATAAGCTGAGTAGGAAGAAAGGACAATGATATATGCCGATGCCCGCTTGATGGAGTACCATAATGAAGATGTACTTCCTGATGCTCTATAGGGTGTATGATAACGATTTCTGTATGGCTTAAATGGGACCTTTTCACCCTACATTAACATCAGGTGGTACATGAAAACCATTGCATATTATTAAAAAACCATTATAAACCAGCATATTATTGTAAACCATTACAAACCACGGGATGGCCGCTTAAGTTAGAGATTTAATATAGTTTTATTTTGTCGGAGAATTCACTTAATTTTAACTGCGGTCTAAACAACCAAAGATATATCAGAAAGCATAATTCTACTACTATTGCAGAAAATTGATGAGTTGTATCAATACACAGATGAAATAGCTTTGTTGTAAATATTGATAGAATGATACAAGCTGTCTCCAACTAATTAAATGTGCGGGCCAAAATAAGAAAATGAAAAGCACCTATAAGTAATCTTGTGACAGGGTCTAAGCTCTTTCTCTTTTTTGTCTTTTTTGTTGTTGTTTTTGATTGATTGATTAGCTTTAAGCTCCATTTCTTCAAGGGAAATTATGCTGTAATCCAATGGACCACGGAAAAATTAGTCCATTGGATCATCATCATCCATGGATGTGAGAGAGAGTGAACATCCCCTCAATGGTGGGGACCTCTCTCTATCACCCTCTGTCATTTCCATGGAGGGTGATGATCCAATAGAGTATTTATTCCTTAGTCCTTTAGATCATTCTACACTTTCCCTCTCTTTAAAGACGGTAGCTTGATTTTGTAATATATCCAGTACTTACAATTTCAGGAACAAAATCAATCTCATGATTGCCTGCAGTCCATATCCAAGGTTGGTAGGCAGCACTCCTCTCAGTAAATCTACCCCATGTATCCCATCTGACATTATCATGAAATGGATAATTATCCGCATATGAAAGGTCCCCGACATATAGAACTGTTTGCCCATTGGGGTTGGATTCATAGTGTGCAAGTGTTCTGTTCGAATCAAAACTCTGACCAAGATCCCCTGCATATGTGACAATACTATCAGGGTGAACCTACAGTATAGAATCACAATATTATCAACGTGAACCTATCAGTATACAATCTAGCAATTCAAAATTCAGACCATGGAATATGGAAATGAGAAAAGAATAAATGATAGAATCCGTCACAGCAAAAGAACATCAAACCCATGAATGTGCTCAATTTTCTATATGAATTTATGCATGCCAAGAAGCACATACAGCTCAACTACCTTTAGTGGAACGATCATGTCGCTTACAATATTACTATTGTAAGGAGCTTGGACATCACTGAAATTACATTTTGTTGCAAGGTTAGCTGCTTATTGATCATTATACAGAATTGGTTTGCTG